>NW_028277494.1:0-334988 GCF_059751315.1 Micrasema longulum | reverse complement strand
TATGGGCGTGATTCTGCTAGCAATTATAGCTTCAACATTTTAGGGATACAAGATAATGTTGAAATAGGCCTAAAATTTAGTGTCAAGTATAATACCTAAATCTCGTTTACTAGACACAGATGAAAATATTTCATCGTTCAGTGAGTTGTCGTATATGATTGGATTTTCCCGACGAAAAAATCTCATAATTATATACATTAATCACATAACTTGTTGAATCTATGAATATTGGCTCAAGAAATGAATGGTTTGCTAATATGCACGATAATTGCTCAAGAATGTGGCATTCTCGCTTATTTCCCTGGCTTTTGTCCAAGACTGCTTGTGTGTAATCTTGGCAGCTTCCGTGATTTTGGGAGCCTTAGGTATAAATTGCTTAAGCTTGCCAATCCAGATTTCCAGCATAAGAGTTACAATTGTAATATGAACCTCGCAGATAATACCCATAATAAGTGTCTTCAAACATAGTTAAATTATCAAAATACGCAACATAATGTAAATTAAACGATTTAAAAAATATATTTAAAATATTATTTACAAGCTAAAACATTTATTGAAACAAGTAGGTTAAACGAGCAATCACATTAATTTTTATAATACATTGTGTATTGATAAAATGTGTAGTTAAATTGTTTTTTTTTCTTTAATGTTTTTATGATTGATACAAACATTTCAATTTTAAAACTATTTTTAACTAGTAATAAACATTTGTGTTAGAAATGGGAAAAACGTTGTGGCATAGCTATGCTATAACTTTTGATCATGAGTCCGCAACATTCCTACAAGATAACAGCTTGTTTCAACGATTAATGAATTGTTTTTATAATAATGTAATTTACCTTAAAATATTTTTAGTTTTAAAGATTTCATATATGTCCAGGTAGATGGAGAATAAAGTTTTTTGTGCGAAACAGAACCAAGAGTTTTTGACTCGATAGGCACTCTGAGGTGCAAAATCCAAATAGAAAAATCGAGTGGAGATAAGTATGGCTCGTTGAAAAGTCACTAGCGCGTTTTTTTACCAATTTTGAGATCATGGGTTCGATTCGTGTCGCAGTAGATGTGAAATATTGATTTCAAAGGTTGTTAGGACTTCAATATGTCTTTGTTCTTTGACTCGTACCTAAAGTGTGCAACTGATTACCGACGATCAAAATACTCAGCATTTGGTTTACCACTGTAGTCTCCTATGCAGCACTGGGGTCAAAAGGGGGAATGATTGATTTGTTTTCCTGTCTTGTTTTGAAATTAATGAGAACGTTAATAATACTTGTATTTTTTTTAATTCCGTTTTCCTATTGAATACTGATTTAAGGTAATTTATGTACAAATTCAGTAATTTTTTTTTGTGTTTCTAAAGTTTTTTTAGATTCCATTTTCTATTGAAAACGCTTTTAAAAATAAATATTATAAATAACACTTGTGGTAACGCCACATTTACTTGTTGAATTTATTTGCTGCCTACTGGGTCCAGGTTAAGATGTTGCAATTCTTACTTTGGGTAGGTACCACATTTTTGTCTCCGGCCCAACATATTCAATATATAACATTATTCAAATGTATTGAACAAAATATATTATCCGAACTGTCAGTGTGCATGTGCTTGGATTTTCTCACTTCTCACCGCGATCACGAATCAGTTACTTTTGCGATTGATAATTAATTTAATCCACTAAGTCAAGTTATAATAATCACCAAAAAACCAAGCCAAATGCCCCTTCTTTATGACCCTAGGATCTGATCTGACCCTGACTGCCGTGGGACAAGTTCTAAACAATAAGGCACCAGAACTCTAGAAAATTGCATTCATTGTATTAGGGTTCGGGGGCAAAGCATAAAGATAACATATTCCGCGAACCAGACAATTTCGAACGGGCAAGCGGCGTGATCACTTGTATTTTATTGGATGGTTGGAAAAAAATGCAATTTGATAATAGTCCGCCATTGTTTAGTTAAACTTGTGAACAAAAGTTTAATAAATAAAATAAATAAGTCAAATATTTATGATCATATCACATATAAATACGCCATCCGCTTATAAAGTTGCCCATATGGATACAACTCATTCTATGATTGTCAATAACGAAGTTGGCTACAGTTTACAACAATACTACAGGTGGCGTCCGTAGGTACTCAGGTCGAGAGTTGCAAGCGCAAACCGAAACCTTCCGTTACACTTTTGTTGTTAAGCCGAAAAACAAACAAAACGTTTAAAATGCAATAAGGGTTCTATGAAAAAGAGCGAATGGGCATCTTTATAAGCGGGAACAATGATTACTTTGAGGTTATTATGCTGTTTTTTTTTAAAAATAAATACTCCGTGGGGTGAGATTTATAACACTATTATTTTTCAGATGTGCAAAAAGAGATGAAGATTTTTTAATGTAACTTATTTGTGCTTATTTACAGGAATACAAATCATTATGCTGAATTCGTAAAAGAAAGTTTATCATTTACTGTTAATTGCTAAAAGTACCTATTTGAACAAAATAAATTTCCCAAATTTCATAAACTTATTTTAAGCTAGGTAATATTGAATATTTTAAATACAGTATTCCAAGGTACACTATGCAATGCTTGTTTTCGCTATTTTAGGGAATTTACATATCAAACGGCTCTCTGTCGATAAACAACCATGGCTATCTACTTTATTAACATGCCATTGTAAACATGGAAGACGCTGTATAAACATTACAGTCTGGTGCATTTAACTTAGAGACGCATAATATGTGACACATAATGATTCGTCGCCGTTCAGGCAAATGTCACAAACCCATAAATGTTGTTTCGAATCGGGTTGTGGTCCTGTGGCTAGTGTCTCAGACTCACAAATTAATGGGCTGTGGTTCGAATCCCACTCTACTTCAACTTTATTCCCATTTTCTAGTAGAGAGTTATTTACAACTCGTTGCAAACGGCTTTTAAAATATTTGCGTTATTTTGATTTAGGTAAATTAAAATAACGCAAATATTTCTTTTTATATTGAAAAAAACACCACTCTGGGAAATCGCAACTTTTATGTATGAAACGCCTAAGTACATATTGATTCATTTTTAAAATAATTTAAGTTATTAGAGAGACACGATTTACTTATTTAGGCGATAAGTTTTTTTTTACCGAATAAAATTTATAGAATTGAACAAAAAAGGAGACAGTTTTGTACAAGGCTTTGTTTTTTCATAGTTGTTTTATAGTTGAAATTATTTTTGAGGATACAAATAAATATGTAGTATTCTATATGAACTTAAGAAATTTTGCGTTTATTTTTAATAAGCAGTATAAAACGACAAAATTCATAAAATATATGTATAATTAATACGTTTAATTTGTGAACTTACAATATTTGTAGGTAATTTTATTCAATCGAATTAGTTGAATTAGAAGCAATTCAACTTTAAACTGTTTTTTTATGTCTACCGGTTTCGAGACGTTACCTTCTCTTGGTTGTAACATAAGCTAAAATGTTTGACCACAAAGTTAATGCTTTAAAAAAATTACTGATGTATATAATTTCGATGGATATCATTAAGAAAGACGATATTGCTTCACTTAAAAAAAAAATAACCACCCAGGAACAAGCTGTTAAATTGAAATAATGAACTTGTTTATGTTATACCGATTACCTACATAAGCAAAAAAAATATGAAGACTAATCATTAATATAATTTCACTCGTCCATACACTTTGTAGCTACAAGACGATTAGTAATCTAGATTCGATTGGTTAATTTTATCAACTATCAAATATCTAAATTTAGTAAATGGGATCTAGAATTTCAACCACTCATGCGGTCAGTAGCTGCAAGACTTGTTGTAATCTAACTTTTATTTTTATAAATTTGTTTTTTATTTTGTTTTTTAAATTATCACTTTAAATCTAAACTTTACTGTCAAATAAAAAATTAAAAAAAATGTAAATAGAATCTAGATTTCTTACTGTCCATACGCTCTGTAGCTGCAAGACGTGCTGGCATATTTATTTACTATACAGCGCCCTTGAGGTGATTTTCACAAAAATTGCGCTGTATAAATTATCCAAATATATATTTATTATATATATTTATTAAATGGCGCTGTATAATTATCCAAATATAACAAGACGTGCTGGGATATTTATTTATTGTACAGCGCCATTCACAAAAAAATATAAAGTTCGCCGCTTATTGATTTCGGTAGGTACGAGACTGAATAAATCTTTAATTTTGTGTTTTTAAATATGCCTACACCCGGGCTGACAGAGTTGACTTATACATTTCAAAATAATTTTTACAATACTTCATTAAATAAACTAATAATTAAAAAATACATGACATAATTTGTCTTTTTTATACTTCGTCGCCTTGCTGGGATTGTATATTTCGTTGAGGACGGCCAAAAACTATATTCTCAACACTAGGTTCTCGGCCTTATAAAGTTAGGGATACGTTATTATTGATAATAGTAAATAAATAAATAAATGAATCAATAAATAAATGAATTCAAGTAATTTTTGTTATTAATTTCAAAGAATTGCGTTACATATATTGATGAATCGCTATATCCTGTTTTTTTTTATTTTCATGGGTGGTTATATAGAAAAAAAATCAAATATGGAAGCTTGGAAGATTCATTGTCTTGGCTTTTTTTTGGACATATTTGTGAAACAATTTTACAATTTTTTTTTGCACCGCAACAGGCCAGGAGGCCCAATTACAGTGGTTAATTACAGCAGAGAACACCCAGACTTGAAAAATCACGTATTTTTTTAGTGTTCTCGCGGGAATCGAATCCCGGAACCTTCCGTTTGTGAGTCAAGCGTCTTGACCACTACACCACAGAGGCCGCTACATTACATTGATGCATTTGACATAGAACATTTAAATGGCGTAATAAAAACGTATCCGACAGGTTCTCAAATAATTTCCATCCAATTAAAAAAATGCCAATCAAAAGCAAACACCGCCTGGCGATTCCATTTGATATCTGTAGTGCAGTCAAATCTGGCGTATTGAAAACAAAGCGCGGCTAAACAAGCATTTGAATGCGCTAACCGTTCGGATTCGGGAGACGGTATCAGCCGTACTAATTGCTCGTCAATGCAGGCGTTACCACGAACACGAGACACCCGAACTAATTTATACAGGCGGGATAAATCTGCCTAGGATATGTGTATCGGCATCAGATAATTTCGCGAACAATGCTTTGGTAGTTTGTTAGCGCGGCCGCAGAGCGATCGGCCCGAGTCGACTAACAATAGACATAAACCCCCATTCGAGGTCGCCGCTCGCCGCAGCTAACTGGCCTGGCCGCAGTCGAGATCTATGGAGGATCCTATAGTCGATAGTAGGTCTCCAGTTCGCCCTTCCTGCCTGATGCCCGGTTACCCCCTTATCATGTTAACTAATATTGTCTGAAATCATTCAAACGCTTCGGCTGTATGGATAATTATTTTGAGTTGGATGATTTTGTGGAGTTTTAAAGGTCAGCTTTCAATAAATGGCCAATCAATGTTTATCTTAAAACGTGTTTTAAGTGACTGTTTGTTGCAAGTGGTGTTGAACATATATATAACGTGACATTATCATTACATCATTTATTTATTTTTATTACATCACGACAGGCTAAAAAAAAACATTTAATAGGTGAATTGCCTCACCGGAAATCCAGGCTTGAGATAATAATAGTTTTATTTTACTGACTTCACTGGGAATCGAACCCTGAATTTAAGGAATATTCTAATCATAAATCATATTATTTTTTAATCGATTTTGCTCTTACCGAACTGGCCTCCGTAATGTAATGGGTATAACGCTTGACTCACACGAGAAAGGCTCGAGGTTCGATTCCTGGTGAGAAGACAAAAAATAAATCGATTTTTCGAAGCTTGGATATTCTGTACTGTAATTCACAACTGTAATGAGGCTTTCTGGCCTGTTGTGTAAAAAATACATAATCATTATTTTCTCCTACATATATTTATTTGAAAAAAAATAATTCTGGAATTATAAAAGCTTTTGTAATTTTGTCAGACAATTTATTTTAGAATAAGGAATAAAAAAGTTATAGGCAAATTTACTCAAATAACTTTTTAACGACGTATTTATTTTTTTTATTTTACCTTAAAAGTTTACGCTCACTTCACTAAGTGAATTTGAATAAATATTTATTTATTCAACTTAATTTAACAAATGATTGGTAATATTTACATTTTTGTGTACCACAATAGGTTAAAAAGTCAAATTTCAATGGTTTACAGCATATAATACACACGCTCTAAAAAAACATACTCAATTACTGTCTCATCGTATTATGTATTTAGTATAATATAAACATTATCTGAATGCCTGTGACTCGAATATTTTTTATTTAAATTTGCATTTCATGGATAAAGCCAGACACCTACGCCACAAATGTTCTACCGAGACTTATATTGAAGCTAACGTTTAATTTCTACTGTGCGCCATAGTCACCACCGATTCCCCAAGGAATTTCTACCCTTCCGACTGCCTGCGGTTCAAGCTTCATCTCCTTAGCATACAATATACATACTCCCATACTTTATAGTCAATCCTCAATGCTCAGACCTATTGATGTTTTATTGTTACTATATATAATAAAATACTAATTTTAATTTATGGTTTAAAATAATTCAAAAATCTAAATAAATAAAGGTTTAATTCAGATAAGTAGAGCACGCGTTAAAAAATCATGGTTGTGAAATAAATTAAAGAATTTCCGAACCTGATTTGAATTATTTTTATATTTCTTATAAATTTTCGTAGGAAAATTTAAAAAAATTTAAATGAACAATTACAAAGACAAAAATAGGTTTAAATAAGAAAATAAAACAACGTGATAAAACATTTTACGAAACATGATAAAAAATATTTAAAATTATTTAAAGCAACATCATTGAGATAATCCCAAATAATTCAAGATTTAACTCAACGGGAGACTCACTCGATTCCAATTTATGTAAAAATTTTCAGGATAACACATTTTTATCACCCGTTTTCTTTCAAAATATAAGTGTACATAAATATTTATTTTTCCACTATCATTGAGTTCATTCCTAAATGCTTACTGTCTGATAAGTAGTTGTTCTTAATACAAAGTTAATAATCTATAAACATTGTGGTTGTAGCGAACCCTAGTTTGGACTTGTGACGGGGAAAAGACCACCCTCGGGAATTTACTAGGCAGTGCCCGGCGCGCGGTGTTCCGAGTTCCTATGCGTGGACATCCCGGTTAGGTTACCCTAATAGGGTTTAGTAGGGACTGTAGTATAGTTCTGGCTCCGTATAATGTGTACTTTTATATTGTTGGGTATGATGATAAAGAAAAGCATTTATTTTGGGTTTATACAATAATTTGGAGAACCCGTTTGGATCATGTGGAGGTAAATATGACAACACACGAACGAAAAATAAATAATTCAGCCATAAAAAAAGACAAAATATTAAAAAAAAAAAAACAAAATTTAACCAAAAATTTTATTCATTCAAGTTTTTTTCAGCCTCCGCCTCGTGGTCTACTCGTAAGCGCGTTTTCCTACTATGTAAGAGGTCATGAGCATGATTTTTTAAATATTTTTTTTAATGAATAGCCCACTAAGCCTCTATTATTTAGGGGCTTCTCAGCAGGTAGGAAAGAGAGAATATAGAAGGAGGTAATGAAGTATACACTACAACACCCTGACCAATGAGAAAAAATCTTGCTTGATTCCCGACATGGTTGTCATGAAATATGTATTTTAAAATGTGTTTTTACCCAAGAGTATTTTATGGTCCCTGGACTGGCACCTGAAGCGATCTTAACTGATCATGTTACCTTCATGTAACAAACAATATCGAGACACACCGCGGATAGTTTAACAACGCAGTTCCCTGCGCACCATTAGGCGTGAAAAGGGAATGATGATGTTTTCTCAGCAAGGGGGATTAGTATATTGAAATACAATTTTCTTAAGACGAATTAAAATGTAATGAGAAAATTGTTATCGGCAGTTCAAAAGAATCTACTTTAATTTTTTTATTTAAGTATCTTTTTAACGTATAAATTTTTTTTTCTACTGAACAATTTTTTTACAAATATTTATTATTTTATTAAAAAACGTGCATAAATATAGGTACTAGAAAAGCAAACTTCATGTTATTTTTTATGAAATGGTTAGTTTCAAGCAAATTTGTATTCGTAAAATGAACCTATTATTCGATTTTTAATTAAGTATAAATTTGTTTAAAAGGTACTTACAAAAGTAAAGTAAATTGTAAAGTGTGTATGTAAAGTTAACACATTTTTGATGATTTCTTGTTTTTTACGGTAACGATGTTTCAATGTTTTATCACAATTCTTTATATTTACTGCGCTTTACCATTATTATTTTATCCATATCTATTTTTATTTTTTGCACTACAACAGGCTAGGTGGCCCAATTTCACAGCCGTGAATTACATCACAGAACACCCAGGCCTGAAAAAAACCACATTTAATTTTTGTGTTCTAACTTTTCGTATCTGAGTCAAGCGTCTTGAACACTACACCGCAAAGGTCGCCTTGTTTTTGCTTTTGCTGTTAACTCTGTTTTTTCTTTACAATGTTCCACTGTATATTTTGACTATGTTGTACATTTTAAACAGATTGGCTACGGACGTTAGTAAATATAATATAAAAATAATAACGGTTTAATCAGGACACATATTTAATAAATCCTCCAATTATTTAGGAAAATCACGAATTCTGAGGGGTATTACATTCACCCGGAGAACAATAAATTTGATAAAGATAGGTTGTTGTTTCCTTGTATGTTTGTAAGATTATCGTCTCGATTTTACCCGGGGACATGCAATAAGATGTATGGACGTCTCCGATACCCTCGCAAGTTCTGTCATATCACCATGATTTATTATGGTTGTACAATCGGTTATAGATGGTTATTCGTCCTTGTCCGGGTATTTTGCCGGACTTCAAATTTCTTGTCCATGGCGATACTTACTCTGTGACAGAAAAATTTCCCCACACACCCGAAAGGAAAGAATATATTTGGATCAGTTTGGACAAATAAATCAGCAAATAGTATACAAAGAGTCATAGATAAAAAATCAACTTAAGCCAGCCACATAAACAAAAATCTTTTTTTTTTGTATTTTGATACACAATCAAAAAGATTGTAATTATATAATTGATGACATAGGTAGAAGAATAACCTAACGTTAATTAAATCGTTTATCCGGCCAATACATTTTTAGTATACTGATGCCATAAACAGATGTCAAGCCATGTAAAAATATCAACATGCCTCTCAAGTTGCTCCCTGGTTTGGTAGAGAAAATGTATAACTTGACTCATTTTTACTCAACGGATGTAAGAACGACTTAAAACATTAACTCGTTCAGAAGGCGTATTAACGTATAAACATAACCATATGCAAATAACACATTTTTTTCTATCTCATTCGATAAATGGATACAAACATAACTTTCTTGAAAAAAAAAAATTATGATAAAAATCTAAACACAGGCTGAAAACACTTTAAAAGCTTTAAAAACGATTATTTCGAAACTCACTTTTTTTAATAAGGTTGTTTTTCCACCTTCCTTCTCAATAATTAGTAAAACTACGAAATAAATATGTATAATAAGTACTTCTAATTTTTATAAAATATTTTACCTACTGAAGTTCATGATTTCATGGATAGATATTTTTTTGAAAACGATAGCACTAAAAATTATTGCGACACACCTAGTTTTGGTCTTTTTCGGTATCTAAATAAATTTATTTTTTAGTATTGATAATTCGACTTTTTCGTAGAATAATCGTAAATATATATTTTTTTATTATTAGTATAAAAGTTTGCCTTTTTAAATCGTTTTAAAAGCAAACAGTGGGAGACTGGATTACACATACATTTACGACTAGGCATGTAGAATTCAAATTTTTTAATAAGCCTGTAAAATTATTACTCGCAAGAGCGTTATAAATTTTAATACACAAAGCTTACTTTTCAACTGAATTTTTTAGAAAAAACTGGCTAATTTTGTCGAACATAGCGAAGTATTTATCACAAATGTTTGTGTAATGTAATGTAGGGTGTCGGGAGGGAAATTTATACGTGCAACCCCAACTCTGGCGCAGATTTAGGCAATGTATATTAAAATATCAACAAAGCCAAATACAATAGCTGTAAGCCGCGCTCAGGCAAACGGAAAATATTTGGCTTCCATTGAAAAATTATGGTGCATCCTACTTTAAAAGTTCTTTTTTAAAAACACAAATATGACGATTTTTCTCACCAAAGTATTGTTTCTAAAAATATAAGTTATGTTACTCATAAAAATATATCAATAACATTAAATTGACATAGGAAAATTAACACTTTCGAGAAAATTTGCCTAAGCAAAAAAACAGTAAACGTTAATGTATTCTGTCATAATAAAATTAAATAAAAATATTTTGAAGATTTTCTAACCGTAATTTATTATGATTTTTTAATGTGAAATAAAAATAGTTTAAATAGCCATGCTAGGTAAACGACATATTTAATTAACCTTGTAGACTTATCGTCAAGATTGAAATAAATAAAATTAATTTAATACTATAACTGTATTTATTTCATGTTGCGATTCTTTAAAAGCTGCTGACCTTAAGTAAATAATTTTTTTTTTATACTTAATAGAAAAAAAAACATGAGTTTCTACTTGTGTTATTTTTTTAAAAGTTATGTTGTATTTGTTTGAATGCCAACAATTCGAATTTTGCGGAGCAGTTTCATATCCAAAAAAATCAATACAAATATTACATTCATTTTCCTGAAATCGGTACATGATGATGAAATTAAATGATGCAGCGGTGTCAGCAAAGTTGAAAGAAATATGTTTTGTAACATTTCTCTTCTATTTCAAATTTTAAAAATTTATAAAACTTATCGTGGTTCGTTCATTTTTTCACTTACTTTTAACACACCACTGCCAACGGTAGACTCCTTCGTGATTCGAGATATCCATAAATTAAGCTTGTCAGCTGATGCCGATGGTACGAAAACGAAAGGGATTCGTCCAAATAAAGATTCGTTTCCGGGAAAAAATATATACCGTCTGTCACCCAGGGGAATATCGTTGTTAATGTGAAGGCGTTTGCACTGTGACGATAGTAAATTACTTTTCTTATTTTCAATGCACCCTTCCTTCTAAGAAACAAAGCATCGCCTTCTTCTGTCTCTCACGACTCTCTTCTACAATATAATATTTATGAAAGGAACCTTGTAAGAAAATACTGCCAATTCATATTTTATACGGCCATAAATTGAAAATTGTTATTCGATTTATTAAAGCGAAATTTTACTCTTAAATTAAAAGTATTTAAAAAATTAAATTGAAATTTGAATGCAAAAACTTGTTTTAATACCAAGAAAAATGACGTTTAGTAAATTTTTTATAAGGATATAAATATTTGAACCATAAAACGAAAGCAAAGGAGCATATCCTCATATCCACTAAAATACTAAAATTATCAACGAATTTATGTCGGTTCAGCCATGAGTAATGTAATTTTTATTTTATTGATAGTTTAAATGAAACAGTGTTTTGTATATTTTGTATATTGATTTATTTATGTTTCAATGGGGTTAGGAAATTCACGGATATTAAAAAAAAATATCGCTCTAAATTTTTTTAATTCAGAATAAAATATTTTTTTAAGACACAAGTTGGGTGCACAAACGTCATAAAAAATAACACATTGCTCATTAATATGGATAAAACGAAAACAAACATTTGTTACAAAGGAAATGTTTCTTATTAAGGTTTCCTTTAAAACCTTTATGAAGCACAACATTATTTTACGAAATAATACCTAATCCTTATACTCGTATTATATGAATGGCTATAAAGATGCGGGAGACGTTTTAAATCCTCTATCTGGCTTTATGAAGAAGGAAGTAAATATATACTATATATTGAAGAAGTTATTACAAACTTAAAGGGAATGATAATACATCCTTGTATAAACATTTTTCCTATCCTAAAGGATGAAAAGACACAAACATGCTTTTTATTGCAAGGCCTTATCCAGTTGAAAATACATATTTATTTGACAATCAAAATCCTTTCTTCTCTTGCCCCTTTTCCCAATGTATTGGAGTTAGCGTATTTTTTCAACTTTGTATTGTTTATAATGCAATACCGTTAGTAGCACGTACTTTGCATGAAATAAAAAGAGATTTATTGAGATCATTTCGGTCGGTTCTTTGAAGAATAAATGCTGAAAATAAATTAAGTGTCCTGTGCTAGGTGCTTACTTTGTAAAATAAATTAAGGAAAAAACGACTGTTTTATTTTTGATGGCTATTTTTTTAACTTTTATTTTAAGTTGAAGAATTGTCCTTGGAAACGGAAAGAATAATAATTATTATCGTTTTAAGGGCCAATAATAGTTTTTTAATGGAAAAATAAGTTTTTTTTGCCGTGCCTTGTCAGGTCCCCCGACGTTGGCGATCACTTCAGCAAAAGCATCTCGGTCCTGCGCTACTCTTATATTCCGCAGCCAGGACAACTGTTTATTGGATGTACTCGCCATAGTGGTTCACGGGAAAGATGATTCGAATGGTTTCCCGTTGCTTTCTCTGGTGGATTTTTCTGTCGAGGTTACTTTCCCTCAGCTGATTGATTCTGGTTTGGAGGCGCCAGAAACTCGCCATTTATCCTCTCGTTATCTGCCGTGATCACAGTGTTACGAGTGTGATCCCATTGCCTAGGGTTTGCGACATAGACGCCAATAAGTAGGACCTGTCAGTTGTGTTGCCGGTGGAATGCAACTGGGCGTTTGCAGCATTTTATAGGATCATAACCTCCAGCAAGATGTGACTCACTGTGACTCTACTAACAGTTCGAACCCCATTTTTAATTCATGCGTTCGATTATTATTTTCTAATTCTAGTATTAGTCCACAATAATTTTATAAAATTAATTTTAAAATCTTTCGTATTTATCGTACAAATATTTTGGACCCTATGTAGCATTAAACGCAAAAATTCAACGGTACATTTAAATTTAAAAAAAAAAACTTCGTAGACAAAATTGTGCTAATAACAATCTGCTTTTAAGTGAATTAAATTAAATAATAAATTCAGTGCATATAATATAAGGAAAAATTTTTTTATTACTTTAAAAAAAAAAATTCTTCTTATTTGTTAACGAATTGTCTAGTCAAATAAGATAGTTAAGCATATTACAAGTTTCTAAAGTTTAAATTAAATTAGACCTTATTAAATTAAAAGGGCGAATAAACTTTATTTTGAGGGTACCTTCGCTTTTCCTTTTCCCTATTTAAAACGGGATACTAACAAAGTGACCGAACAGTTAAAGTTGTAGATCTATAGTAGCGATTACCGCTTTATTTGTGTTATTCAAGTTTGTTTGCGGTCCTCTAGGAAACAGGAGGAAGAGAGATTTACTGTAACTGTAACTGTGTGCCTAGGAGTCCTTTAGACAACTGAGAAACTACGTAATTAGTTTGCATCGTCTCTTGAGACTTAAAACTATTTTTACTAGTAATTATTACCTACAGCAAATAAAATAAAGTGTAAACATGTTCTTTTTGTAAATACAGTGAGATTTTTTCGTAAAATGAAAAATTTATTAGTTGTTCATGGTGTATGTAATAATATAATTACTGAGCCTGTTTTGTACATTTATTTTAAAGTATCTAGATATATTGAAATAAAAATATTTTACAATGAACAATTATTTTTATCTCTGACGATAAGGCCTTAACATTATTTATTAAAAGGCCAAACAACACAAAATACTTTTATGTCATTCGGAATGATGAAACGTTACTATTTATTTGTAAATTTAATTAGGGAATATAAAAAAATGGTAAACCATCCATTTTTTTTACCAAGTTTTGGAATTCAACCATAAACAAGTACCTAGGTACGTACTTACCAGTAAAAAGTTACACCATTTTTTTACGTTTATCCGAATAGTTTTTACACGTTTTCACGACACAATTAAGCATAACGGCTTTGAATTAAATGTTAAGCTCATGTCGAAACTCGGCTGGTGGTTTAAGAACGACTTAATACGTGAAGGGCATGATTAGGCGTTTGAACATGAGTTAAGTGTCACAATTTTAAAGAGTTCCGGGTGCGTCTATGTGTATTAATAGGTACTATACATAGGAATGTTTGGTCAATGTGTGGTCCAACTTTTCAACATACAAACGTTTTCCCGCATTTTTTCTCTGGATTATGGCAGTAAAGCAGTGTTTTTTTATACTATAGATATTTACTATTGGCGTGTTCCTAGTATTTCGTTTTTATAAAAAATACAGTTTTATCTGCTCTTTTCGGGACGGTATACAAATATAACTATTTTAACACAAAACGTTTAAATACAGGAAATTTAATTTTGATACTCTGTTTGAAAAAAAAAACAAAATCGGTTCAGTTTTGAGGTGCAGAAAATGGGACCACAAAACGTCGATTTTGTCTATTCTAACAAAAGGTCTGACATACAGTTGTATTTTCCGCACAGTATTGGAGAGGCATCTGCAAGACAGTGACATAAAAACAATGTTCGAATACCTTTCCATAAAAATTCTTTGTCCCCATAATTTATGTTAAACAAAACACAAAAATAATAATGTACACGTCAATATTTGATTTGGATTAAATACAATAATTGACATCAAACTTTCGATTGTGTTCATTTAATCTATATCAGGGTATGCACTCAAAACAAGAACGTTTACCTTTGACTAAAAAAACTCCATTCTTGAACATACAAAAATGAACTCGTTGCACCAATCGCATTGTGCACTGTTTTTGCCAGCCATGACCCCTTACGCCTTTCTTCCGATAAAAAAAAATATAAAAAAATTGAAATACTATTATATATCCTATTGAACTAACTCTGGATAAAAAAAATAGAGTTACTATCTAAATCGAAATAATGCAATATGCCCATGTTTGCCGTGCTTACTGTTTTATATTTTTTTAGGCATTCAAATATACATAATATGACATCTGAATGTTATTATTAATATTAAAAGCTCAGAGTAATAATGCACCAAGCTATAAAGGAGCCCAAACGTAGGAAAACCATTCTATGACTATTGGGTATTAAGTTAGCCACAGTTCGCAGCAAAATAATGAGCTGTACTCAGGTCGTGAATTGCCAAATGGATCTTAATTTGCATTGTTAATACTTTTAATATGTTCCTATGTATTTATTATTGCAGGGTTTTTTAAAATTATTTTTTTTCATTCACCTATATTTATTTTATAAAACTGAAAATACATATACGTGTTTATTTTTTTTTATTTATCATTTTATTCACAATATACTTATGTTACATTTATTGAGACATTAATCCCAACTCCATGGGACCAAAGTCCTGTGTTGAGTTTGTTGGTTTGTCCGTCACATCTCCAAAACGGCAAGTCGTAGCGGCCTGAATTTTTGAAACATCGTCATTTAAGATGTGATTTCAAGGTTGATGTAGCTATTTTTGAGTAAAATTTGAATCGATCTCTACTCGATAAAGACCCAAACTTTATATGGATGCCTAGTGCGGCTCCGACATATTGCCCGTAATCAACTGTCATTATCAACAGTAAACATACGTTAATTCACAAATTGATCCCCTTAATTGAGAAAAAATACTTTTTGAAGTAAATATGTTGATAAAAAGAAAACTTTTAAGCAACATAATACACGTGTCCGGACAATAAATGCCAAAAATCAATGTAAATCATGGGAAAATAAACGAAACCAATTACCTGTGAAAACTGACTCCTACTGCTGCAACCAAACATACTGCAATTCACCATAGTCGATTTTTATGTACTATAACGTAAATATCCAAGTTATTTACAAACAATGCGACAAAAGTATCCAATAGAACAGTTATGCGTATGTTGTCAAACAAAACAAAATGGCCGCCAATTTGTGGCAAACCAACATCGTTTGTGTTCTATAAAACATTGTGATAGGGCTTCTTTATAGGTTGACGCATTATTCCTCTGAGATTGGAAGATTAAATTTTCGACAGAATTTGAAATCAAATCACGCAATTCTAATTCGAAAATCATCTTGCGATTGTCAAAAACAAACTTCATTCATTTTGGTTTTTTCAAAAGAAAAAAAAAATATAAAAAAACAATTAATCGCTCTTATTTTAATTGCTCGTTATAAATCTCTTTTTCGAATTTTGTCCGCATGGTGGGGACAATGTAAATCGTAAGGATAACCACCAACTCATATTGTTACGTTAAATGTGTCACGGGCGTGTGGGAGAGAGGTTGTATATGTGTGGGTGTGTAGAAGGTATGTAACAATCAGTCGCAGAGGAAAAGCTTTAGAAAGAGGAGAAAATAATATATCACATGTCCGCAGAACAATAAGTCTGCAACGGACGTAAAAGTTTTTAGCTGATTGTGTTAACAATCGTAAAAGGAACCGTAAATGAAGAACTCGTATGTAGCTGCCAGCGGACGGCTTCTTCTGGTCATGATAAATGGTTCTCTCTAGTTCTAGAGTATCTTAATATAAATGTTCTGGCCGCGTTGGCTACATTCTGGTCCACTTTCTCTCTCCGCAACCTCATTATCTTTAAACGAGTCGCAGAAAAGGATTCCTTGTTTTAAATTGACAGAATTCGATCTACTTGTTGATTTACTTCAAATAAATCAAGAACACGTTTTATAACATGAAAATCTCCTTTATATACAATGCTTAAAAATGACAAAAAGATGTTTCGTTTAAATAAACTGAAATTAGATTAACTGTATTTGAAAGATATTTACAACTCTGTCGAATTATAAATATACTACACTTTTTTTCTTTTTCAACTATGTACATACATCTATGATAATAAATAGCAAATATTTCGTTGCCCTCAATATAATGCATGTCTAAATAATTTGTTGCCATGGATACAACACATACTAGTAGCTGTCAAAATTGTGAGATTTAAAATAAAACATATTATTTACTTATTTCATTAATTGTATAGTATTTACAAATGAAACGGTATACGTGTCTGATATGTTCCACAGTTGAAATACAATTAAAGCATTTTTTCTTCACAGACGATGGCATATTTCTGCGTAGCAACATGTCTGATCTTGATAAAAGTATGTTAGAGAATGAAGGCACGAAAGGCCCATGAATTGAAAAGTGATTTTTTTCTTGTTTGAAAATAGTCTTTTTGATTAGTATATACGTCGTTGATTTATGATAAGTCAAATGTGAACGCAAGCTCATACGTATATATGTATATTTTAAGAAACAAAAAATCTAAATTAATTTAAGCGTTCAAAACTCTGTACTAAAATACCAATTTGCTTTCTACTGTGCCGCAAATGGATTTTTATTTTAAAGAAACCATTTTAACAGAATCAAAACATGTGTATAAAATGATTTTTTTTTATCCCTACAAACTAAATGATGATCACTACGATTCAGTCTGAAATGTGGCAAAAATGTGCTTTTTAAAGTTGAGAAGAATATTTGTAAACAATTCTTTTTGAGATAAAGCTAACATTATCTTTATAGTAAACATAATTATTTATTGATTATATTGTTTTAAATTTTGTTAATTTTATTTTTCAAAAGAAACAATTATATCTCATTGATTTTCGTTGGAAACAAATGCATCGAATATTTTATCGACATGTGATGAGGATTAAATTCCTTATAAAATCACCGGAGACGTTTTTACGGAAGACACAGACAGATTCCTTTAATCAAGCTGAGGGATAAAGGGAAAATGTGAGGCATTAAAAGGAAAAGGGTTTCATTGAATTGGAAATTGCGGATTTCATAGAAAGTCGAGGGACCGGTTTTTTAAATTTTTCTGATAAAATAATTAAGTTTGAGATCAAAATTGTTTATTTTTTGGAATAAAAAAGGTGGCTTCGGAAGAATTAAATAATATTTTGCATTATTATTTACCTATCCGCACCTTTCTGCATTGTAATTCCAATTATAGGGTAAATGGATAATTTTTGTAACATGGAAGGTAAGATGATCAGTCAGAGACAATAATAAAATTGCTAGTAAAATAACCGTTTAAACTAATATTTAACGTCCACCCTGCCAGTAATTAAACCAAGAACCGCAATCTACCACTTAACTACTAGGCGGACTTATCCCCACTAGATTTCCTCGTAGCTATCAAGTCAAATCACTCGTCTTGGATTCAAGTTCTATTTCGCTAACATAACTGTATTCTTCATTTACTCCAATACGGAATCCGTATAAGGTTTTACGCTGTGGTGTAACACGAGTCTACATTAAAGTACAAGACTTGATATATTTATTATATTTTTATAATTATTAAGTTGTATTTTTTGTAATCTTAAATTGACATTTTAAAATCAAATTTGTAAAGTAAAATAAGTATAAATATGTTGAATTTTAATACAAAAAAATGTGTCTCTACTATGCAAAGTATAATTAAACGAATGAAAGTGATGCCAATATCACAGATAATCTGTATTACTGTATAAGAGTACGATAATATAACTTATAACAAGGAAGACCGATACGCTGTTCTGTGTCCGGTGTTTGTGTAAAAGAGACAAAAACGAAAAAAGAAATCCATTCAACCTGTCAGTTATTGACAGTGAGCGGGATTACACGCTTGTTATGTGACCGGCATATTTACGTGTTTTAATTTAGTTTGCTATAACAGACCTTAATTGTATTATAATTTTTAAAAATTATGGACAACGAATTATTTAACATATCTCAATTGAATTATTCAATTGTCTAAACTTAAGAATATTATGTCTCTTTCTTGAGGTTACATGATGTAACATCACTTCGTGTAAAGGAATTTTTTATTACAGTCTTTCAAGAGTTAAAAATAATACTTTGAAACTATTTCTATAGGTACATTAATACTCTTTAAAAATATTGATAGTTATTTTATATCTACTATATACGTTCAGAAGGCTTTAGAATGACAAGTATAAAATAAAAATTAAAGAGTTTTATAGTATAACATGTAAGTAATTACATAATAAATATCAATAAGAATAAGAATAAAATATCAAATGACGTTATGCTTTGTAGATATAAATATACATTCTGCATGTAAGTACATAGGAAGGAACATAAATAAATATGTTAAAAATTATGATAACTTTACAACAAAAAAAAGTTAACAGAAGGTATTATTAATGGCCGTAAGAATTTTTACTCTAAAAAATAACAAAAAAAATTAAACATATTAATTTTTCCATACTAGTTTACGAGCCAGGGTGGTCTAAAAATTGACGACTTAAAAAAATAATCCTGTCTACCAGTCGCCACAACAAAAGTAAACTGCATCTATTTCCTTAGAAAAATATTCTATTAAAACATGTAATTAGGCATTAGAGATGAATTATTTTGAGAATACTTTCAAGCTTAAATAAAATGGTTATATTATCACATTAACACATAGCGTACTTTTGATTAATTTATTTAAAATCCATTTGCTCCCAGCTGTTTATTAAGCATGAAAATCTATATGGATTCGCATCGGAGATACGTTAAGTTATTTTTAATCAACCTTTGGTAATTATAATTTAGGATAAAAAATATCTGTTTTTATGATTTATTGCGATATTTTATATGAAAGTATTTATTTATTCAATAATAAAAAAAGTTATTCAAATAATTTCAATACATCATTCATTTTCACATAACACTTTGTAATTCTATGAATTTTTTAATTTTATTGAATAGTTTGTGTACGTGCATAAGATTTTTTATTTCGTATTTATCTTTGGTAACAAATTTATATTACATGTCAAGTAGCCACAGGTGATAGAAATATTATTCAATTCGTTCAAATTAAATTATTTATTTTTTTGTAATTATATATGACCGTATTCCAATTTCCGACGTGGGCGGCAAGAAATATTGATTTTAAAATATTGCTGTAAAAATGTTGTTAAAGATGTCCTGAAGCATAAGACTAATAATTATACCTTCACGTAGCAAAAATAATCATGATACATTGCTGTTGGTGTACCAATCCAGTGCCATATGCATCATTGGTGCTTGAAGGGAACGATGATGACAATAAATAACATATTATATCAAAACATGTTTAGCAATATTCTCAATATTCCCAAGCAGTTTTGGGAATAAACTCATTTAGGGATAGAAAAAAATACAACATTTCATAAAACGCTTACGTACAAAAAACATAATAGTAACTACTTCAAATTCAATAATTCAAAATTTTGAATTGGTCAACTAAATTATGAAAATACCTCTCCTCCACTCCTTCACTCTATTTCCTCATCCTTTAACCTTCTTAAGAGCTCTTTTTTTTTCTCATGTCTTTTATAATATATTATTTTTCTCTTTACTGTGTAACATGTTCTCTCATTATATTTGTGAAAAACTTTAACTGGATGTATGCACTATTTTTTATATTTTGTATTCTTATATAACGACTGTTGTTTTTCCTTAAAAAATAAATAAAATAAAAAATATGTTTTGAAAAGTAAACCACAGTTTTAATTTAAAGTGAATAAGATAAACTATACCTATCAATTAACAAATCGGCGTTAAAACCAATAATGTATCATTATTACATTAAATCGTTACATTTTTGCTTTTTTTATAATTCGATTATTTTTCTTTATAAATATCTAATGTGCTTTGTCTTTATTTTCAGGTATGTTCATCCCATACATGACCATGCATAACAAAGAAATTAAAGACGATATAAATGATTAGCTGTTTATCTAATCGTAAGTATTTTTATTGTCTAAGTTTTGTAGTTTATAATTAATTACATGTTTTTTTGTAAATTAAAAAAAAAAACTAAATTCGCCGTAATTTCAGTTAGTCACATCATGATAATATATAATATAAACAATAACCTTATCATCATTTTTCATTTCTATGTTAGAATATGCGGCAATATGCGTCATGCATATGCGTTAGTTAAAATGCGTCCTTAAAAAAAACATATTATTGAAAATTGATGTTTATAACAAAATATTTTTCTGTACGCCTCGTTATGCATGATATCTGAAATTCGATTCCCAACAATCTTGAAATAAAATAATTGTTGATCGACGACGATATTTTTACTCTGTCGTATTGAATATTGTCCCTGGACTGGCATTATTAATTTTAAAAACGCTTGAGATGCGCTGCTATTTGTAATGGATGTACAAAAAAATTATGACGGCTTAAAAACAAAGATATTTTTTGGGTTAACACATACGCGGACACTTTTTATTCATAAGATCCACTCATATGGACACATATCTTTCTTTTTTTAATGTTCAACTTCCAATTTGACCATCTTTCATGGTTTGAGGTGTATATTATTTAATTTATTTACTAGAACACTTGTGTTGCCGACTATTTTTTAAAAGGCCACAATATTTTCTGATTCTTCTTTTAGTTTCACGTAGACTTTAGCCGTCATTTCCTAAAAAAATTGCACGATTTTGACGGCAATAGCCAGCATAAACGCGACCACGTTTTAAAATACCGATTTTAATATCCACAATAATAATAATATGAATTTGTACACTTACACTAGTTATAATTGATTCTATCACTTTGCCACTAATGATTATATTTGATCCATTTTTCTCTTTATCGCAGATACATATATTTTTTAAATTCATTATTTGATGTTTCTAATACTGAATACTATTTATTTAATTTAAAAATAGTTTATACATGCATATTTGACTCTTTTTTTTCCTTGCTATTGAATCCATCTCACAGGAGTAGCAACTCTCGGGAGAAATGACTACATTGGTTTATAATACACCGCATAGGCCTATAATAGTCCACATAGGTCTCATCTATGAGGTCATTTCTCCAGAGGGTTGCTCCTTTTGTGAGGTAGATTTTCAGCTGCCCTTCCATCTTTTGGGAGGTCTTCGACGAGGAGGAGTCCCGCGAGGAACCTATATTGTTAATTGTTTATCTAATACGTATTAGTGACTGAGTAAAACTTCGGTTTCGGTTTCAATTTCGGTCTCAATTTAGGCCAGTTTCGGCCAATAAAACGAGTTGTCGGATTTCATTAAAAGCATTCGCTCACGTCAGACAAGCGTTTTCGATTTCTTTACCACCGATTTATAATGTTTTTAAAAGCAGATAAAAAAAAAAGTTATTTTTTTACAGAAATATCGGAAATATTCATAACTATTCATTTATAAAAAAAAGCTCAATGATCATTGGGTCGGATTGTTGACCATTAAAATAATAAGTTATTGTAAAGCCATTTGTCTATCATAAAACATACAATCGAGTTAGTAGTTTTAAGATCTTTCATATTTATATTTATGTAATTCCTTTATTGTGAATAAATTAATGTTCCTAGAGCGTACATTGAAGAACTGTTACATATAAATAAAATTAATAACATAACAACGAACCAAAAAGCGCTAAAAATAAAAAGATTTGCTCATTCAATTAATTTCTTTTAATTAATTGTGTATTTTATTTGACACTTATTGTAAAAAAAATGTAAAGTTAATGAATAAAAACGACTAATTCTAAGCGTTTTGAAGTGATTTTTAACCCATGTAAATGATTTTTTGTTTCGTTTTCAGCTTCGGCCGAAACTAGAACAGAAGCCGAAAGTCGGTTTCGGTTTTGGCTGAAAATCTTGATTTGGTCGGTTACTAATACGTTTTATCTAATTTTTTTCGCATTATGTCCCTATGAAGAGTTTTTTTGGGATGATTGTACGATTGAGATATGGTTTATAAAAAAATGTCAATATTTAAAGTAAATTTTGTCTTGCCAAAAAGGTTAGTTTGCGTATACTTATTCCTGATTTTATTTGGAGAGAATTTATTGAAACGCCCAAACAGACATTATCGAATTAATTTGATTATTTTATCGGGTTTCATTTAACAGTTTGTTTGTTGTTTACGGGGATTATTACCGAGCTGGGCGTAGTCTGTATTTTGTAATGACCTGCATTCATTTCTAAAGGCAAATATTTGATTGCGGCACTGGGATCCCATAAATCGGAACTGCATAGTTACACACACACACTCACACACACACACACACATGTATACACACCCACCCATGTAGTATTAGTATTGGTAGTGATCAACCATCTACCCAATTCGGTACTCTGACGGACAAGGGTTTGCCGATGTCCATGAATATTTCAATACAGGCTGGTAATCGATACACTGTTTTCTCTGTCCTATTACGCCGTCTAATACATACAAATACATCCATGCATGTAGAGAATTCCGGACGGTTACATTTATGTCGTTGTATTCATGCAGTAATCACTGAGAAAACTCCCCTTGTTAAAATGTACTTATCAGGTATTTTCAAAACCTTGTCCTTCGTTTTATTATAACCTTAAAACAGAGTTTTTATTTGGTTACTAAACACTTTGTTTTTGGGAAACCTAATTTTCAAAACATTCAATTTCATCTCTACTATTAAAGAAAGTGATAATGGAAACAATTATTTCAATATGTATTTGCTAGAAAAGTCACGAAAACCAAAATATGTTTTCCTCGTCACTTTGTATGATAAAAACGTAAATTATAACACAAAATATGTTTGATTGTGTAAGTACGTAATAGATTAGGAAATATGACCACATTTCTGATTATCGTAGGCAACTAAAATGGCTCAAAATTAGACAGCGGAGAGACTATCACTTCCTCTCACTTCTGTTCAATGTACTTCATTGTCTTAACGCTCCTATGCGCCCTTGACGTGATTTTCACAAAAATGGCGCTATATAAATTATCCAAACATATACCTGCGTGAAAAATTTCAACGCTTATCAGTTTATGGTTTACCTCTTTGTTCTAATTCTCAAAGCACTCTCTTAATACACATTCACAATTTCTCTTTCTTCTCTAACTCATATAGTGTCCATTCGGCTCGACTGTGGAATCATCTCCCATCCACCATCAAAGATGTTACTACATTATCTCTGTTTAAATCACGTCTGAAGAAACATCTCCTTTCTCTTCCGCAATCTCTTCTCCTTTTCTTTTTGCTTTTTTTTCCCTTTTCCCACTGAGTAATAGTTTTGATTTAAGTTAATTTATAAAAAAATACGTTTATTTCTATTTTTATATAAATTTAGCTTTTTAATCATTTTTTTCTATTGAATATGTTCTGTAATTTGAATTATAAAAATAAAACATTTATTCTATTGGTTGGTTGGAAGAAATTGCCATTTGGCAATAAACCCGCCAATGTACAAATAACATTATGTACAAAAAGTTAAATAAATAAATATATTAATAATTTAATGTGGTTATTTTTTTGTCATTTTATTTTATCATAGAATATTTATTTGTAAACATGCTTACGTCTGAGAGTTACTTTTTAGTAATTTTCTAGCTCGTTTACTTATATAAATAAAATTTGAAATAAAACCATTAAAATTGCCTCTCTAGACATTCTTGAAATTGTTTAAAATCTGGGTTCAAAAATTTAAAAATCCTCTGCGATAATGATCAAAGTAAAAAACATTCGTATTTTAAAAGAAAATATATTCAAGTATAGCGGTCATAGGATATAGATTTTAAGGGTTTTAGCCGGTCAATATAACTTGGAGATCTGAGAAAATTGACATTTTTGTAACGGCAATAAGTCTAAAATGTTAAATATCATCCGTGTCCAAAGCAATTATGCTGAATGTCCTCAAAAACTTACGTATCCCCATTTCAAACGTTTAACTATAATATTTTTTCTTAAATTTCTTGGACGTCAATCATTTATAATGTAGACCTTAAATAGTTCCTTTCATCTTCTTTTTTGATGAGTCTTAAGTATGTATATAGGAACATTAAAATATCGAACTAAAAGCTCATGTTTTATTAACATAATGTACATTTGTGCTTATAATTTATGCATTGTTTACGAGTGACCTTTTCATAAGTTAGTGATATGACCCGATGCTTCTGTACATCGCACATGTGGTCTTACGAAATATGGAGCAGTGTAGAACATAAATAAGCAACAAAGTTGCTCTTCGATAGGACTGAATTTTAGATATTATCACGGTCCCACCTAAGTCATACATGACCGCTGCTCTATCTCCAGATGATAAATGTACGAATTACGTGCTCTTACGTCACGAGACCTTGGGTACGTGAAGTAGAGGGGGTACGAGCGTTATAAGGAAAGGAAAATATAAAGAAATTAATCTTTGTACTTTATACATACGATATTAACTAAAATAAAAGCAACAACATCGCCCTGTGTACGGTATCGTGCATTTTTCTTTTGATAGATTAAAAGAAACCAACATTTACATCGAATAATACAATTTCACAAATAAACTTCTTCAGTGCCTTCATTATCTTTATTTATATTTATTTTTTTAGAAAAAAAGAATTTTTTTATGAGTATTTAGGCAGAATATGATAAAACACATCGTAAAAAACGGGATCCGAGAACGTTTCCATTTTTTAAAATAAGTATTTGATTTATTATTTACATAAATATTAAAATTTTTAGAACATTTTCTAAAAGTCATAAATAATTTGCTTCAGAAACGGGAATCGAGTTGGGGCAGAGTCGAATTTGTACCTCGAACCTTTGATCCGTGAGTCCACAACATTATCATGGGACCACAGCCCGGTCCAAAATCCATCGTTTTTCTATGAAGTTCGTGGTATAAAATAAAAATTAATAATGAATGCATTCATATTCACTTGCACATTTATATGCACACACATATATTTATTAAACATACTGTCCCACCAGTATCATCATTTCAACAAATAAAAGATTTTTATTTTATTTAAACAGATAATGTGTGTGTTTAAGACACGATTGTTTTTTTGTGAATATTTGATGATGTGATGAGTTAATTATCTCAAACTTATTTGGGTATTGTTTATAATATGAACTATGGAATGTTTATAAAATACATACATAATTTAAATGTAGAACAAAACAAGTATGCAACCATTAAGGCTTTGTTAACCTATATGTAAAAAAATGCAATGTAAAAATATCTAGGAAATTTAGTGATATTTTATTCAGTTAACTTAAGGTTATTAAACACAAAATATGACGTTTAAAAAATTCGAAGTGTCACTGATTTTATAAAAATACGGTATCAGTAAGTGTCTATTAAATATGAAATATAACGTTTGTAATATTTATGTCTTGATCGAGTGCATTCATATATTTCATTTTTATTCAACTAATTGAGTAGGTACATATTAATTGTGTCTATTTAAAATGTACTCATTATCCTCAAACATCTCAAGGCACATTAGTTTTGCACGGTGCTGGATAAAGAATATATACTGAGATTCAAGGAAAAATTTGGCATGCAAATTGCCCAATAGATACCTACTCCAAATAGATGCAATCCACATTGCATTAATGATTGTTAATTCTTCATATAAAGTAAATGACACGAAGGAAAAACATTCTGTATTTAGTGTACATAGTTTGATTAAAAAGTATTCAGAATTTATGTAAGATTAAACATTTTTTATTCATGACTGAGTATAAATATTTTCATTTCGATCGGGTTGTGGTCCTGTGGCTAGTGTCTCGGACTCACGGACCAAAGGTCTGTGGTTCGAATCCCACTCTATTGCAACTTGATTCCATTTTCTTATAGTGAGTTATTTACAACTCGTTGAAAATGGCGGCCTCCGTGGTGTAGTGGTCAAGACGCTTGACTCACGCACGGAAGGTTCCGGGTTCGATTCCCGGTGAGAACACAAAAATTAAAATGTGATTTTTCTCAAGCCTGGGTGCTCTGTGATGTAATTCACCACTGTAATTAGGCCTCCTGACCTGTTGTGGTGCAAAAAAAAAAATGTAAAAAATGGCCCTTAAAATTAAATATTTGGGTATTTCATAAAAACGCAATTTTTTTTTTATTTACAAAAAAAAAAAATCGTTTCATAAAAAGTTATTACTATCCGATATAACAGACTAATGCCAACGTTTAATCTAATCCTCGAAATATTTCAGAAAACAAACAGAAAACGCGTCAACAAACAATTTAAAACAATCTAGAATACCTAGAATATGTGACCACTATAACAATATATGGAATAAAAGTATGTAAAGCCTTTTTTAAAAAATCTAACCTAAAATTCAAAGTAAGGAAGTAATTTTAACCTTTTGAATCGTTTTCTTTACTTGATATTTTTATCTTTTTTCATCGCAGAATAGAGAGAAAAATAATTTATTAATTTTAAATCATTTAAATTAAAATCAAATTTTAAACCTCCGTGCGTGAGTTAAGCGTCTTAGCCGTAAGCCCACTTGGGTCGTGAATTTAAATTTAGCTTTTGACAATATAGTACAGCGGCCTTATAATGAAATACCCACTCAAAGTCTAGTTAAATTTTTGTATGCATAATTTCACTTATTTGTGAATAAAATTAAAAATATACATCGTTAATGTATGAAAACAACAATTGTATGTGTTTAGAAACAAATACCAGAGTAAAGTTGGCTTATATTGTACAACGTTTTACAAAACTGTACGTTCAGTGCTAAAGTCGGATCATGAAGGTACTTTACAAAATGGCTGAGCGTGATTTTAAGATTTAAACTACATTTATCGTGTTCTTTAAACTCCACATCCCTCTCATGGCGTGCATGCCAACCATAACGAAGTTATTTTACAACGGTGTCCTTTTTTTGGGAAGAGGACATGATCTAATAAGTCCAGGCATTACAGACTGCCATTGTCTGTTTTATTTTGCTTTCAACATTGTATGACTTTCACCGTGTTTTAAATTTGTATTATTGACGCATTTAAAAAAACAATAAAAGCGTTTTGCTAGTTCTTAGGTGGGTACTTAATAATAAGTTAAGGAATGCTATCCTTGTTTGGTTTTCATTTTACTTTTTGTGCTGTTACATGTTCACTTAATTCCCATACTTACTAGTTCTTTGCTCAATGTATTATTATTGTGTTTTTTTAAAAAAAATAAATTTTATTATCTTTTTCAAATCATTTTTATGTTGTTGAAATTCCATTCGTCGATGCGTTTTGAAGCTGCAAGACTTTTTGTGATGTTAGCTATCATATTATTTTTATCATATTATGTAAATGTTATCAACTATCAAATATCTAAATTGGGTAAATGGGGTCTAGAATTTCAACCGTCCATGCGCTCAGTATCTATAAGACTTGTTGATATCTAACTTCTAATTTTATGAATTTGCTTTTTATTTCGTTTTTAAAATATCACTTAAACTGTAAACTTCATTGTCAAATGTTTTTTTAAAAATAAAAATGTAAATAGGGGCTTGATTTCTTATTCCCTATGCGCTCTGTAGCTGCAAGACGTTCTGTTATTTAGCTCATATATATCATAATTGTAATATATCATAATTGGAGACGAGGAACTAGAATCCCAACCGTCCATGCGCTCTGTAGCTGCAAGACGTTTTGGGATTTTTATTTATTGTACAGCGCCCTTAAGGTGATTGTCATAAAAATAGCGCTGTATAAATTATCCAAACATTATTATTCTTATCATTATTACAATTTAAAAGACATATGTAGGTATTTCTGTTTGTCTTTTTTACCCGTCCTATTCTGACAAGAATTTTCTATGAAATTTTCATCGCACCCGTTGGTGCATTGGGCACTGCATTGCTACACTTATTGCAGCGTGCGTCGATCAAGTTTGGATTTTGTCTAAGGGAAGAGACCATCGCTGGAGACTGCGGCGAGACATTGCATAGATTTATAGTATATTCTTCGCGTAGTCCAGATGTTCATTAAAATTTATTTTTTAGTATTCTTTTATAATATGCACGCTTCCACTTACCAATATGTTGTATTCCAACTCAATACAGGGCTCTTGGCCTCGTAGAGTTAGGAATACGTTATTATTGTTTTTGTAATATGCATCTTGGTATGAATAAATAAATCTGTAACATAAAATTAAGGTGATCAGCCTTACGCCTTAGGTGTCCGTCCAGAAATATGAAATATTGCAGTGAAAATACATTCCTCTACATACCCAAAACCGTTGTAAAGACCGCAGGTCTTCTTGTCGGTTTTACTCATACAAAAAGGCAATGTTTTAATGTCGATAAATGAGTTACTTTTTTAAAAGTTTTGAATTCATATATCACGATTTAAATTAATTAGATTCTTCTATTTTCACGGCCCCTTTCACTGTGAGTTTGGCAAATTATATGAAATATTACTATGTAGAACCACCATCTTAATTAATAGATCATGTCGACCTTCGGAATCAAAGCCAAACCTCAAGCATGGAGGGCAAATACTCCATTTTTTTATGCAATTTTTTTATTAGAGTCGCCATTGAGTCGAAATCACTCGTCTAGGGTTTGGGTTATATTTCATGCCCGTAGCTGCATTTTTAATCCGCCTATACACAGTCAATATTAACAGCGATGTATGGTTAAATACGCAAGCATTTTCAATATAGCCCAGCCAACATAATCATCATCATTACAAAACCCTTATCTTCACCAGCGCATAGTGCACTGCATTGGTACAATCACCAAAGCAGCGTTTCTCGAGCATCTGTAACTGGAATGTGATCGTTCTCACGCTTCAGATGCTAGTCCTGGGAGAGTGAAATCAGCATTTAGATTGCAAAAAAGGCCATCTGTATTTTTTAAAATGTTGATAAGAGCTAAAATAAGACATTGATTTTGTATTAAAATAAAATATTTTAGTGTTTTTTAATATTTGAAAACCCTTTGAAATATTGGTGTCGCTTAAATTTTACATTTTTAAATGTACTGAAAAATATATTTAAACTGTAGAAAACTAAAAAAAAAAAATTTAAAAAATTAAGTTGCAATCACCTGTGCAGTGTAAACCACTTTGTGAATAAAAACTTCTTGTCAATCCTCTCAGAATTAAGCCAAGGACCTCAAGCATCGCGCCAATTACGAGGCGGACTTTTCTCTACCCGATTTATTTTTTTAGGATTTTCCTGTGTAGTTATCGAATCAAAAACACTCATCAGAGATTCTGGTTCTATTTCATAAACAGAGTATTTTTAATCCCCCTAGACACAAACTGTCAACAGAATAACCCGTCTTTTATTTTATTTCCATATTATTAACAAATGTAAACCACCGCACACTTAAAATTGTTCCTACCAAATCATACAATCCAAAATCACTCGCAAACGAGTGGAGGCGTATATAAAAAAAAAAAATTAAAAAAAAATCATACAATTTTTTTTGAAAGAAATTCATCATCCGTCTGTTTTATTCGATGCCACTCTTAGGGATATTCGCCGAGATCTTTAATACAATTTTACCAGACACGGAGTAAATCTAGAAATGGTCCACTGACTATGAACCAGTTGGAGTTGACAGAGGTTTTTGATTTTGTAAATTTGATTGGAAGTAATCTAATAATTCATCCGTCTTTTCGCACCTAATTAATATGCAGCGTAGTTCGATTATCTATCGATCACACGAAGGTAAGGTGATCAGTCTGATGTTTCAGGTGCCAATCCAGGAACAATGAAATATTGCAGTTAAAAAAAAGCCTTTAAAAATCTTTATTCCATGTCCAGCCTGCGAGGAATCCAACCCATAACCTCAAGAACTGTAGGCGAGTGCGTCAATCATCATACGACGAGGCGGTTTTTAATATAGTTTTCAGTGAAATGAAACCAGACCATAGCCCGTGTTACAATAGACATTTAATTTAATTTTTGTTTTAACTTCTTCTTGTATTTGTCACCAGTTTCCATATTTTACAGATTGGATGGCAGTGTTATTTTATTTAATGTTTACAATGTAACAAAAGTGACCTAAGTTAGACTCTAAGCAACGTTTCTAAGCATTCCTCTTAATCTGTTTCATTTTCAATATTTCCAAAGAGAACAAAAATATAATTAATAATATTATTGATACAGATATCTACAGTCAAATGTGAAGAAATGATTAACATACTATCGATACGTATTTCTCTGGAGTCAAAAGGTATCAGATATTCAAGGCACAACTTGAAACAGTGTAAACAGGACAAGACTTCTATATTATTGTCAAAGATAAACAAATAGTATGCTTATTTCTCAATTAATAGAATTAAAGAAACCACAGAGTACAGGATTAAAAAAACAAAAGTTGACACGTTTAACGGTAACCTCTTAATAATCACATTTACATATTTTTTTAGTAATCATATTTTTACTACAGAATATTTTTGTTTTGAACTTATGTTTGAAAAAAATGATTTTCGCAATCTTCACTTACGAGATTAATTTCAAAGATAATTTAATGTTTTGGTTTTATATTGATATCTATCCAGATTGAGCGTCTTAATATATTTTTAAATGTATATTAGACGATTAAAGATTTTGATAAGAGCATTGGTGATATTTTTTTATATATTATTATGCCATCTGTTAAATTTGAAGCAAATAAACTGATTACATAATATTAATTATCAACATTGATTGATAAAATAATCTTCATAAATTGATTTGATTTAAACTTTTTAAAAGCAAAGGTTAACGTGGCATAAACAACGTAAAAGAAAATAAATAATTTAATTGTACGTTATTAAGGTAAAAAGGGCTCAATTAAGGCGCTTTCATGTTTTTAAATTGCATTTCCAAAAACTGATAATACGACTCAATATAGTATATTCTTATAATATATCAGGTACTAAAACCAATAAAATTTCTTAATCTTGTCAATTTATTAAACTTAAAAAAAAAAAATATGAGAATATTTTTGAAATTCTTTTGTTCAAGTTAAAATATTTTTTTACACCACAATAGACCAGGAGACTAAATCACACCCAGGCTCGAGAACGATAACTTTTTTGGTGCTCTCGAGAATCGAACTCGGAGCCTCCCGTACTTAAGTCAAGCGTTTTAGCCATTACTCCATGGAGGCCTCCATTTCATTTGACCAATTGCGGCGTTTTAAACTGCATCTTCAGGACTAATAAATGATATATTTTCAAGTAATACATATATTTTTTTAATTGATATATTTATACATATAAATAAATATATTCTAAAAAAATAATAACGTTGAATAACTTACTCTACGAGGCCAAGAGTTTCGGGATAAGTTGGGATACAACAGAATGGAAAGTGGAATCATACATATTATTAAAGAAAACTAAAAATAAATAATTATTACATACACATAAATTTAATTTACACTTGGACAACGCGCTGAACAGTAAATAAAACTATGCAATATCTCGCAGCAGTCTCCTGCAATGGTCTATTCCCTTAGACAAAATACAATCTTGTGCACTTATTAACTATTTGTTTATACCTTTAAAAATATCAGGAAAGTATTTTTATTTAATAAACATTATAATATGTACTCGTTTCTTACCTTTTTAAAGATAATTATTATTTTTAAATTACAATTTCTGCCCATTAAGTAACTTTCGGAAAAAAAATACTGTATTGAAAACTCGTTGTCATAAATATACCATAAATGTGGTTTTGTGTGCTGCGTTATCCAAATTAACAAGTAAATTGATTGCTTAAGTAATTTCACTTTCCCGTTTGAAACCTAGGAAAAAATAAATAATGCAATTTTATATATTTAGTTGGGTAATTTATAAAGCATTTTTATCGTAAAATAAAAGAGAAAAAAGGCGCAAACGTTCAAAATAACTTAGCAAAAATGCACACTATCTTCTACTAGATCCCCCTGCTAAAGATATATGACGCCATCCTTAAAAGTTAATAACATTCCACGAATCTGAAAAATGGATTAATCCGTCTAGTACCACGTATAGGCACTTAACGTTATTTGGGAGACATTTATCACCCTTTGCGGGGAAGAAACGCATACAGTAGTGTTGCAAACAAACGGTTGGGCTGTGATAGTTGAATATTTCTGTAATTTTTATAAAGGTATTCTGAGATAACCGATTGATTGAATATACAATTTATTTAAAAAAACGTTTAACCCAAAATAAAATAAAACACAGATTTTTTGTTTTTTATGCGACTGGCGAGAATCGATCCCGCGACGCGTTTTTCGCAGTCGGCCATCAAACTAACTGCGCCACGGCGCCTGTCATAAATACACAAATTTTTGTAATGTCTGAATATAATTATTATAAAGACTTTTTTTACATGTTAAAAAATTTCAGATGACATTAAAAATATCGATTAATGTAGAAAACAGTTTTGCTTATGAAATAGAACGATAATAATTCTAGACGCGTGTTTTGATTTTGTGGCTACTCTCTGGTTAAGATCCTGAGAAAGAAAATCGAACGGGGATAAGTCCACCTGGTAGTCTAGTTGTTGACGCGGTTCCTTACTATGTTTGTTGTCCAAAGTTCGATTACTGGCATAGTGTTAAAAAAAAATGACTGGCATCTAAAGTGAAAGACTGATTGCCTTACCTCCCAAGTAACAAAATTGAGTCATGGAATTAAAGTACCGATGTGGTGTCTTATGCACCACTGTGTGTGGATACGGAAATGATGATGATGATAGATGATATACAATATAAAAATCAGTTATTTTTCAAAACAATATATTTACATAAATAAATGAAAAACCCGCATTATCAAACAACAAAAATATTTAAAAAAAAATAACTTTCTATTATAATTATAATATTGAGGTTTGTAAAGTATAAATAATTTTTCACAACCAAGCGGGTCAGTTCTACGCAAAACTGATCTCCAGGAGTAATTTTTGAAACTCATTACTTCAAAATGGCTGAAACTAATCAAAATACACAAATGTAAACATTTGTAAACAAATAGTGATAAGTTAACTCAAATGCATTATCATATAAAATAAATATGACTTATTGTACACCAGGACAAATTTGTACCACCAGAGAACGAAGGATCAAAACTGCAGCGGAGATATTTATCAAATATCGATCAATCAAATAATAACAAAAAAACTTAATAAGGAAAAGTCACTGCTAAAAATTTCAAAGAGTTTCGATTTTTTGACCGGTTATTTGAATCAGATTAAAGATACTCATTTTTCTACACAAGTCGGTAACGGACATCGCTAATAGACGCATCATTCCCGTACGCGACATTCTTAGCACTTTGTATTCCATTTTCTTTCTGCCCCTCGGACTTTCCTAGCGAGATAGCCAGATATTGCGGGTCATTAGTCCCACCAGGTGTGGACTTTATCATCTTGGCAAGTACGTCATAAAACTATGGCAAACTTGGAACACGGCTTACTAAGTCTCGGGTTGTGACTACTCCCGGTGGTTGTTGCCAGCCGCTATCGCTGTGGGATTTTTGTACTAAAACTCGAAGGAAACATAAATAATGAACTAAAGTATCTACCTGGAAATTTCTTGAGAATCCAAACATTTGAATATTATCGTTTCCGTATGGAGAAATACCAACAGTATTTTTTATCTGAATTGGTATATTAGCAATGGTTTTATTTCAATGAGTTTTCCTATCGCTTTGACGGGCTTCTGAAGCAACAAATTTATTAAATTAATGTAGGTTTAATATTATGCAGATACTCTTTTAATAATGAACACGTGCAACTCAGTGCTTATGCAATATAACGTGCAATCATTGAATCTAAGAAAAGGAATATTTTTTTCACGAATTAGATAAAACATAAAATCAAATGTTTTTGGTATTTAAGAAGTAGTTTTCAAGGTATCAAAATGTATATTCCAAAGGAAAAATATTTTTAGATCTGAGTTTTTTTGTTTCATTAACGAAATGCTTTGGAATTGGTTGTTTCGAAATAAATTTTGTCCAAATTAAAGCGCTTATGTCAATGGCAGGTTGTAAAATGCTAATTTATATAGAGTTCAATAGAAAACTGCGTATTATAGAAATAAATATAAGCGTTTCGTGCGACACGCCTTACTGAAAAAGAAATTTATGAGTCATTTTGAAAACATTTCTGTTTTATAACAGCTTTGACTCATTTAAACGCAACCGACTAAAACTTCAAGCAAGAATCCGTTCAAACGCTGTCTACACTACGTTAATATTTTTTGTTGAATTTTTTGTAAATTTTGTTCGAGGAATTTTTAAAGCAATTAAACTCGAGTAATAATAACCGTATCATGAAACTTCTATAACGTTTTTTTCAATTCTTTATGAAATTCTAGAATAAATATATACTGGTACATATTTGTGAATTCCTATCTAAAAAATTAGAATAAATTTATTTTGATTGATTACTACACTCAATAATCCCATTAAATTTATCATTTACACGCATTCTTCGAAATGCGGAGTAAATATCGATCATTGAAATACGTATCAACAAATGTCTAAGATTATGAAACTCATGCAGATTATGACACCGATTAAGAAATTATAAATTATTGTTTACGATTATACGTTTAATGGTATGGTGATGACTTTACGCCATTAGAAAAAGGTGGTATTATTAGGTTTTGCACAGACCAAAGGCTTGATAACACTTCCGGCACAACAAAATTGACAGTTTCCGGTCCGATAACGGCGCCATTAACCACCGTAAAACAACAATAATACTAAACCAAAGGAACTTGCCGAGAAATAAAACAAAACTCCGAAAATTATCCGCACGCTGGTCATTAGCTCATAAAGGTGGTGTGTGTCCCATAAAACCAACCCCGTTCATCAATATTAATAAGCAATCGAATTACGGAACGACCACCTGGCGCGCTGTGGGACCCTGTATCGGGATGTTACATTTGCAGGGAGTCCTCTGTGTCTATGTGACCTCGATATTGGGCCCCGTGGCTATCGGCCACTGTATGAAGCGATTACTCGCTTATTATATAATAAACCACTGAGCATATACTAAATTCTAATTACTTTCAACCAAATTTTTCACAATCCTATAGCCATTTATTTGAAAATAATTTGGTGTACTTGTTGATGAGTAACTTTTGAATCTAATAAATAAGATGATTATTTCTTTAATTGTATTTTTAAAAATACTTCTTAAAATTCCCATGATTGTATTATCTAAGGATTTTACTTTATTCGGACATAAAATAAACTGTATTTATTAAAATCGTATTTAAAGAGAATCAATTTTTTTTTCGTTTTCTTCCGTTGAGGGTCGTAAAAACATTTATGTCTCTCAGAGAAAATAAGTTTTTACGAACGGTTTTTCATTGTAGCGTATAACGTAGTTTTTGTATTAACACTTCGCTTTCGAATCATCTCTTGACAAAGTTATTTTACGACAGGCTCTATCAAGATGTCGAATATAGTCACCACGCTTGAATAGTAACTCTCCTAGCAAATTTTTCCATATTCCTTCTAGAGGCACTAAAATGCCAATAAATGCAAATGTTCCCGAGAACAGAGCTCTCCCTTTTAACATCCGCAGTCAGAAGTTTGCCATTTGCCGGCATTTTGTGCGGATGTCACGCCTATAGCGAAGTACTAGGCGGACGTGACAGGAGCGCAGAAGACAGAAGTAACCCTTTACAGTCCAGACCAACACCGCATGACATGGGTTTAATCGTGCTTTCTAAATTAAGCAATGTCTCGTGACACACATGATATAAGAATAGAATTTTCTACGTTTAAATGACAGTGATGATGAAGCACCCTTTGTCCGGACTCACTTTACTTATAACAATAAAGTGAAGCCTTAAATTTACCCCCGAAAATATCCTTGCTCTTGTGAAAATAATACTTTTTGCCAATTTCATTATACATAAATATTTATCATATTTCTGTTAATTCTAATATTCATAAAAAAGTGGTAAATTGATATAAACAACTGAATCACTAAAACCATATTATTAAATTCGTTTCAACTTGACGAGTGTGTTTATGGTTAGAATCTGATTTATGGAATGTTTGGAGAAAACGTGATTTTTAAAGAAAATATCTCATTACTGATAACTTATCATTTGAAAAAAAGATTTGTACAACTTTTTGAAATGGTAGATTACATTAAATTGTTAAGAAATAAATTTTAATTACAACGAAAACACTTTTATTACCTGGTTGACGATTGTTGTTTTTGAGTGAACGACAGAGTTTTCTAGTATTCCTGGGCCTAAAAAAAATGCCTTTTTAAGTAGAGTTTAAAAACACTGTCAAACAATAGAAACCTATCTTCAGGTACAAAATTTTTCCTCCACGAAGAAAAGCAATTTTTACTGAAATAAGTTTAACTAAACAGCAGTTTTCTCTGACGCCTAAACATCGGTAACACGAAGCGATTGGATCGTTTGAGCCAAACTTTACTCATCTGCCCAAATGCTTTCGTCTTTAAAATTTATCACGACTCCCGCCACTGTGTAGTTAAGGAACTGGAACATGTATTCGACGAAAGATGGGTCATTACAGTGAAAAGTGCCTTTTTATACGTATCGTTTTAGTGGTTGAATGGTGGAGACCGTGTGAAATATACACGCGCTACCATACTTGTGGACGAATACGAATGGTAACAGATAAAGTTTAGTAAAGCTGTTCAGTTTTGGTCTGATCTCTAACGCATACTTGCGTAACTAGAAACTACATGTGATGTTGTTCAAGTTATTGATACATACGCTCCAACGAATCGGAAATATTTTAAAGAAGTTTTATGGATACAATAAAATAGGTTTGGACGTTTTAACAACCGACACAACAAATTACACTTTCTCCTTTCCAAGCTTTGTTTGGTGTTTTATTAGTATTTAACATCTTTACAAGATTGAACAATCAGGAAGACATTAATGCAACAGGGTTTCTAAGATTTTGTTATTTTAGATTGAGCGCCTAGTTGTAGGCAATACAAGTAGCTTTTTTAACAATGTTTTGAGTATGACCAAATGATTTTAGACAGGCTGGATTTCCTCCCTAGGGAGTTGTTAAGATCTAAACCTGTTGCGACAGAGATGAAAAACATTTATAAGAAGGAAGCATGGAAGTCTAGGCATTTACAGGGCTTATGATCTCTCATCACAACCAGTCAATAAAAGGACTTTCATGCTTTATTCTCATAAATATTTTCTTTTTTCTACAAAAGTTTATCTAAACTTTAGTAGACAAGGACTGGATTTGCCTCCTAGGGAGCTGTTAATATTACCTTATTATAACAGAGATGAAGAACATTTTATAGAAGGGAATATAAAAATGTAGCACGTAAACACCCTTTTAAATAAATATTTCATATAAACCATGTTGGGAATCGAACCCAAAACCTCTTGCATGGCAGAAAAATGCGCTAACCATAACGCCACGAGGATGACAAAGAAAAATACAAATATGTAGAAAATAAAAAAACTGTAGAAGGATATTGTTTTGAATTTATTTTGTTTATTGGTGAAACCAATTATAAAATAACATAAATACATGCTTTATATTTTCATAAACTGGTTTCCAAAATTTTTTTTGACTTATAACCACTGAATAGATAATACACTATATTTGTGCTATAACTATCAATAATCAATACTTTATACTCATGTTTTTTTATATAGTTAGTATTTTTTGTCCCACACCTAGTAGTGCATGGGGTACTATATTGATAAACCAAACGCAGCGTATTTTGACAATCTGTAATATAAAGGTAAGGTTATCAGTAATATGCATTAGATACTGGTCTAGGAGCTATGAAATGTTGCAGTTTAAACAGCCCTTTAAAGCAATTTTTCACATCCACCTTTCCAGGAATCGAGCCTAGGATCTCAAAAATAGTAGGTGAACATGCTCACTAATTCTCAACGAGGCGGGTTTATTTTAAACGGAAAACACTCGTTGAGGGTTCTGGTTCTGTTTCACAGACTAAACTTTAGTCTTCACAGAGAAATTATACTGTATCATATTTTTTAAGTAGGAAACCTTTATAACACTCAACAATATTTTCAGTCTATCCAATTATTTTTTATAGAAGAACTGGATTCAACCCTCTTGGGAGTTGTTGATCTGGTCTAAGGAGCAGTATAAATATTAAAAAAATATTTACAAGTGTTGCCTAGTATGTAAATAAAATAATTAAGTCATAATGTCACATGCATCAATAAAGATTTTAGCTGTTTTACGTAACAAACATCATCAGGTTGAAGAAATTAAGAAAAATAGATGTTAAAACACGGGCAGAATGGTAAATCTTGCAAATTGTGTAAAGTTGCCACTTAAACCAAGCCAACGAGAAATATTATTCGTCTGTGTTATAAAAATTAAAAAATCGGAAAATTGTTTTCAGGCATTGACTTTGAATGGATAAATTGGTTCAGCCGGATGAATCTCATCCACATTTTAGAGGTTCCAGCTCTTTTACTTTACAAAACTCAACAGATAGAAGAATTGAGGAAATGAAAATGAAGATATAGGCAAAATAGTAAATGTTACACAGGGTGTAAAATGGCCACTTAAACCAGTCAATGACAAGTCATAAGCCCTGTAAATGACTTTCATAAACTCTCTCAAAAGTGTTTTCCCTCTCGGTTGCTACATATTTAGACCTGAATGACTCCCTGGGGATGAAATCTAGTTTGTCTGCAAATATTTAGACGTACTTAAAACATTGTTTAATCAAATCAACTTTATAATATTTGTTGGAATACTCGTTCAACAATTTTCAATCAAACTCTCATTGCACCAAATTCTTCAATCTTCGTGTAGTGGTTTAAAAATTTTGCAATGTGCCATACGGCTGGCCACAAAATAGTTCCTTTTGAAGCAAGTAGAAAAGGCTGACAAATTTAACCCTTCGTTGATTTAGTTCGACTTTGTTTCTATTTAACAATGAGTTCGCTTGCCAAGAGCGGCAGCCGATGTGCCTGTTTGCGCAGTAATCAAAAGAATGTTTACACCTTCAGCGCCAAGTTGGGAGGGACCTTTCGCTTACCATTGTACAGCAGTACCAGCGACGCGCCCGCTAGAATAAATTTATAGAAGGAGACTAATATTTTGTACCGCCCGATGCAGAAATACACTCTCAGTTGTTTTTTTGCATAATTCAATTAATTTATATGAGTGTTTTTCTTAGAGAACTAACTTTGTAAAATATCAAAATAATTGATAACACAAAGTTAAGGGCTATATTTTTTAATTAATAACATTACACGTTTGTTTAAAACATATTAAAATTTTACATACTTTATAAATTTACTCATGAGTATCTCAGAGTAATTATTCGATCTTGCTTAAAGATACGCCCTTTCGCCGTATTACGTAGAAGAAAAGCGTTAAAATTTTTTGTTTGGTTCGGTTTAACCAACGGGCGCTTTTGGTTTGCGATAGCAATTTTCGACCTTAGTACCCACGACCCTTAGTATTGCTGTAAACTGTAGTTTACTTCGCGTTTAGTTATTATATGTATTTTTTTGTCTATGCGGGTGAATCTATTAGTAGCGTATTATTAATCTATGATGAGAACAGACAAATTATTACTATTTAGACAAACTTCCTGGGCATTATAAGATACTTGGTTTTCGTATTTTATGTTTGAAGGGATGTTGTAGGATTTTTTTTTCAATGTAGGACCAAAATAACTTTGTATTAAATAGCCTTTTCACAAACATGTACAAATTTTTTTTTAAATTTATTTTTGCACGTTTTTTTACCTGTAAAGTGAATATATCGCAATCACCTAAATTAATGTGAGTTTTGAATTTTTTATGATATTTTGATTTGTCTATTATTATTATTTTTAATGAAATGAATTTATTTGAGATAATTGTATGAACAAAATTAAAACACTTATTTATACCTTAACTAATTAACAATACATATACAAAAAATATTATTTTAAAAACAAAACAATGTTATAAAACCCAGACGCTTTCCGATGACACTCTACCTATCTGGATGATTGTTTTTAACAAAAATCATCGCCATCCCACGAAACAATCCAATAGACCCAGCATCTGTAATCTCTTTTGGCAACTCATTAAACAGCTAAAATCCTTTATGATACGGATTGTTTTGAGTTGCGTGGATTCTTGTTTTAGGGAGTCAAAAACCTTCACCTCCCCGGTTGTAGGATAGCGATGAATTACGTTATTATGCTAAACATGCAGTCGGGCATTTTTTTTTTTTAAAGTATTAACGCTAATGTATTTCAAATGGCTTTTTACTTTACTGAAAGCATTTTCAATACCGTCAACATATTATGTTAAATTTTAGTGCATCTGCCACATCTCAATATTGTCCTCATTCCCCTATTCTGAGCTTTCTGCACAACATTATAATGGTTTTTAGTGGTAAGAAAGAAAATACTATAACAGTCATTGAAATAATTTAAAAAATGTTCATGCAAACTGTATATAAATACAAAAACGACCATAATATTTACAACAAAATGTTATGACTACAAGAGGCCTTGGCGATACGCTAGATTCCAGACTTAAAACGATCAACATATCGACCATATAACAAAAAAATCTTCCGAAATTTACGGATTCATTCTACAAATATCAAAATCATTCAAAATTTTAGTTGTTGCAATTACTCTATAAATCCTGGGTCAAGACTTTACTGGGGTTTAATTCTATAATATGATCTCCCATCTACGATATCCATAAAAAGCGAATTGAATCCGCGCAACGCTAATTTCAAAGTACAATTGCCTGTCGAAACAGTTTTCAATACTTTTGATAATTACTTAGATAGACTAAAATATTTTCTCATTTAAAGTCCAGAATTCAAGAGAACTTTAGCTTAATAAAATTTTATCCAGTAGGATGCTCACAATATTATATCTCCAATTAACATCAATGTTCTAAATTGCGTAATTCGTATACTTTATTTGCACTGGGAAATTACAAATCTAAAACTAGCTTTTTTTTACCAATGCTAAGAATGCTTAGGTTTTTTAATGAAGGGTCCAAAGAAAGCTGGGTTGGTTTACACCTACATCAAAGAGAGTTATACAAAAGGGATATAATAAGCTCACTTTTAAAAATATGAAACTTACCAACAAGGTACATCTCTATAAGATAATAATTATTTTCTTGTATATTTTGTAGTTTATAATATGTTATTGACGATTGACCTATATAAAAAACAATGATTCCCAGATTAAAATATCAAATTTGCGCATTTTAAATTGACGTAACTAAAACCAGATTTGTTATTTCATATCAAAAGATAAATGAAGAGGTTAATAAGTGATCATTTTACACTATGTATAACATTTTCCATTCTGTCTATGTTATAACATTAACACTTCATTAATTCTTAAAACCGTTGAGTTTTGTAAAGTAAAATTGCTGAAATCTAAATATACTTCTCAATGTTTATAATTCGTGGACCAACTGGGTTAGTCAACAATATTTTTGTAAACAAACATTTGGGATTGAAATTTGATTAATAAAATAAAAATATTAGCTAACTCCACATACATTTCTTGGTTAAGCTACATTTTTATTATAATAATGAAAATACTGTCTTTGGTTTTATTCCGCTTTCGTTAATAATTTTGACCAAAATTTTTTTAGTCTCTCTCTGTCACGACGAAATAAGATCACCAGTAAAAATTTTAAAATAATTATAAAAAAGTGTAATAAAACTAAATAAAATATTTTTATTATTACAAGAGTATTTTCGCATTTTCAAGGTCAACATGACGACATTCGTGTTTGACGCGATTGAACGTACTGGAAAGGGAGACTCGTATACATATTCATTACAACACTTGGAGTAAAGGGTAACATAGTCTGTGTGGTTGGTTGCACGTTTTATAACCCAGGGTTGAGGCTAATTACGCGTGCAGTGTGTTGATCTCGGTCCACGCAAGCTCACGCTTTCAATTTTTTACCAATTGAATAGGGGTTGTTTTAACAGCCCCCAGCGAAATGCCTCCAGGTAATTCGTTTATATTATTTACAATTTACAGCATCAGAAAATAATGTTTTCCTAAACCAACAAAATGAGCAAAATAAACTAACGGAAAGGAGTAAAACGTTTTAACGTGTCGTTTTTTAAGTTATTTTTATGTGAAATATATTTTTACCAACTTTGCTTTTAAAATAAAAAATGAATTTCGGGATAATACATTTTGGTAATAATAAAAAGATACAAAATTACGTGAATATCATCATCATCGTCATTCCATGTCCGCTCCCTGGTTGGAGCATATGATGTCCACAAAGAGCCTCCATGCATCTCTGTCGGTTGCTAGCTCTTGTGCGTCCTTCCAAATCAGGTTTGCGTCCCGTAGCACTGGCTTAAACTGCCGCGGAACAGTCAGCAGCGAACGTCCAGAACATCGAGAGCCCGATGCCTTGTAAAGTATACAAGTTTGGTTAAGGGTCTTAGGAGGCATTTGCTGTATATGGCCTGGCGAACCGTATCGCCTTCACTTGATAATAGTTGTCACCGGAGTTTTCAGCGTCCGTTCTCTTAATATTTTATTCCTTACAAAGTCAAACCAACGCGCATCCAAGATTTTTCTGAAGCGTCTATTCTCAAAACTCATCGTATTTTGTTGTTTTGAGCCCTTGTGATGTGCCACGATTCGTATCTGTAAAATATTGGGCAGGTATTGTATAGGTGGTATTTATTTTCCACAGAAAAAAACCCGATTTTTTGACAGCCTCTATACTTTTAAATATGGCGCCAGCTATTTTTTAGCCGCAGTCTCAGTTTTTTTTGAAAGCTGCTATTGTCTGTAACATATAACTATTTTTATCTCACTTCCCAATTTGCACCAAGTGGTGAATAGGGCACTGTAATGGAACTTCAATCGCAGCTAATCATATGCGTTTCGGTTAAAAGGAAGGTAAATTGATCAGTATTAGGCAGTTGCTAGTCCAGGCACATTTAAATATTGCATTGTAGAACCACTCCTAAAACAGGTATTCTGAATTCAAAATTTAATAACGGTAATTTTATGTCTTTTAGTTTCGAATCATATTTATATGTTAGTTGGAATTCTGGTTTTACATTAAAACATTATTATGCATGAAAACATGAATGAACCTAATAATATTTTAGAAATAAACAATGATAAGTTTTATATTAAATATGGAAAACTAATTTTTAACTACTACTCTTAAATGGAAGACATTTAATGTAAAATTATAATTAACCCATAAATCATTTTCAAACCTATAGAGAAGTGGGTGATATTTTTCACTTACAAAGGAACTTCTTAAAACGTTATATATGACGATGATAAAGTGGTAAAAGCAAAATAAATTATCCGAGCGCTTCGTCAAATACGAATTCTAAGGATAAAAGTTATAAATAATTCATAGGATATTCATGAGGCGTCCAATGCAATAAAATCAATTATATTTAGTTGTGATCATGGCTAAACTAATATTATTTCTTGGTAGCTGACTGCTCAGAATAACCATCAACTTTTAATGGATTTTGACAATATTGCAGAACATTAATTGTATGAATCCCTGTTACATTTTTAGTATAATTAATTATTAAGTTTTTTTTTACTATCTTGTAATTAACAATGTTTCGAATTTATTAATTTTTTTGCAGACATGGACTGGATTCTATCCTCTAGGGATTTGTTTATATTAACATTTTATAACGGAGATGATAAACAATTAAGAGGAGAGAATATAGGAGTGAAGTCATCTACAGGGCTTATGACATGTCATTAGTTGGTTTAAGTGGCCACTTTACGCGCTGTGTAACATTCACCATTCTGCCCATATTTGAACATATATATTCCTTTAGTTCTTCTATCTGTTAATGATTGTAAAGTGCAAGAGCTAAAATCTTTATTGTCGCGGGTGAGATTCATCTGATTTAATTATTTCATCTACATACTAGGCAACGCCTGAAAATTTCATTTAATTTCTATACTTCTTCGTGGACCAGGTGGATTTATTAATGCATAGTACGTAAGTGAAATAATTTAATCAGATGAAACTCACTCGCATCAACAAAGGTTTTAACTCATTGACTTAAAGATTTTCATATAGATATTTTTTTCATTTTTACTTATGTAAACATTATTTTCCTAATTCACACACGTTTTTAGCCTAATATTCTAGCAACTAATGGAATACTCAAAACTTAATAAGACAGGCAGTTCTAAATTCTAGCTAGACTCACCTTTAAAATCCTGTAAACGCCTCCACTTCTTATTTGATGCTTGTGAAAGTCCTTGTTACACTTAATTTATTTCTACATGTCACTTGAGCGTGAATGTCAAAAATATATATGGGTACTTATATACTGTATGCATATAAAAAATAATTTAAGTAAATATTTTTTTTATTGTAATACTCGTATGTTCTTTGTCTGCCTTTATACAATCGTAAAACAAAATGTGTTGTACAAATGAAATAAAAAGTTTTGTAGAAAAAAAAAAAATATATTTTTAAAAAAGCTGTAAGGGGTGTAGCTTTTTTGCTGTGAAGGCTTATACTATTAAATAATAATATACAAATCACATTATTCGCACTTTCTGTTTCATTCGCTATGGTCTAGACGAGGCCGTTAGTGTAGCATGGTGCGGTATGGTATGACAGTTGACTTATAACCATGGGGTGTCCAAGTTCCATCCCCTCGTACCTCTTCATCCCTTTGAGGGCGGAAATAGAGGTATATAACACGTACTGCTGAGTGGTTAACAATGAAAAGCCTATTCTGTATAGAGGCCGTATTTTAATAGATGCTTAAATCATACGACCACAAAATAATACTATGGTTATAATATTTTACTCATACATTTGTCGGTATGATATGTAAATTGTTATTATGCGATGTCTACTTAAGGAACTAAATATTAGATTTTCATTTTGACATTCCATATCAGCTAAATAGTTTTGAAATTAACATATTGTGCATGGTTGTGTTGATAATAATTTACTGCAAGTATATGCAATATTTACTGATTGTAAAACCAGTCAATTTCACTTCATTGAAGCAATATTAAATTTCAGTCATTTATATAAAACTGAATGCTTTTGTTCAATGTTTTTTTGCAATTTTTTAATTCTTTAAAATAATTATAGCAAATTTTTTAATGCAATTTTTTTTTATTGATATGCATTTAATTGATTTTATCATTTAAAGGTACAACAAAAAAAAGGTTAACTGCAATAGTGATATATATCTTATCAATGTAGTTTAAACATATTTGACTTTTAAAATTTTAAACAGTTGATGCTAAACTGTGGTTTAAAGTTAAATAAAGAACTAAACTGACAGAAATAAAGAGACAAGGTTGTGGTTGTTTTGTATATGGAGATTGATAATTATTTTCGATTATATCTGTGGATTTTGGTGATGTTTAGCGTTTACGACCTGTTATTTTATTTTTTTAAATGACTTATAATGAAACTGACAACGATTTTGCTTTCAAACGTCAAAAGATACTACGTAAAAAAGAAATCAAAATGTATATTTAGTTTAAATTTGGCATATTGTGGACATTTATCATTATTACAGTAAACCCTTAAAAAGCTAATGATACAAACACACGAAGATGGGGTTTAATGATAACTATTATTCTTATTCAAGTGGTAGGGGTCAGTGCAAGCTTCTGACGTCACTGCGACCCGTGAAGATCTATCTCTCGAGCAAAGACTAAAAAAAACTTACGACATAATTTACACTATTCACCCACGTTCAAAATGAATGCTTAAACGACTTATTTATTGCAAAAAATAATTTAAAAATATAAATAAAAGAGTGACGGACGTGAACATAAGATGCGCGTATTTTATATTTAAAAAAATACTAGATTAATTAAAAAATAAGATAAAATTACCCGTATTTGTGTTATTTTAAAAAAGCCTCGTGAATATCATGATACTTTTTATTTATTTATTTATTAATACGTTTACATTGTTTGTATACTTTTTTTAATGCAGAACAATGACACTGGGGTGTCCCGTGCTGAGAGAAACAGTTTACAAAATGTGAAACATGCCTTAAATTAGCTATTTAACAAAGTTAACACAATATTTACAATTAAAAAAACGTAATTAATCCAATTAACCTAATTATCACTGACATAATTAACAATAAAAAACTAAAGTAATTATAAAAAACATAACCAATTTATATGGACCAATAGAACAAATTTTATAAACAGTACACACATTTTATCTATTTGGCTTGATCCACTCATCGATCCGTGTGCAACCCACCTCCACTATCCATTTCTTAATAGCAAATTTATGTTGTGAGAACTTACTAATTGTCCTTCTGGATAATGAAAGTAGATTGTACACTTTTACCGAGTTGTAAGCCAATCCTCTTAGACCGAAGGTTGTATTTATATGACATGCACCATATTAATTGACAAAAGTAATACTTTGTATTTGAATGAGAATTTGGATTAAAAATAAAACTTTCATTTCATAAATGAACTTTAAAGATTTATTCGTTTCGTTTAACAGCCGACCTGTGTCCACTGTTGTGTGAAAAAAACATGTAATATTTATGTCTTATAATAAACACGATGTTTTCCGAACTGACTTTCAACGCTCCTTTTAACATTGTTAAGTGTAACACTGTACACTGACGGTCTGAATTACTGCGGGGACGTCAGAGACATTTCCGTTTACAAAAGATCTTCCGCCCGCCCTTCGGGCCAGTAGCCGTCCGCCCGCCCGGGGCCGGGGGTCGCTCCCAGTAACAGTCGACTGTCACCCAAGCTGCGTGTAGCCTGATACTAATTATTGTGCCCAAGTACAGAGTGACCGTTTCGGTCCTCAGAATGGAAATAATAAAGTACAGCTAACTTGGTAACAAAATATACCACTACTGTATTAACAGAGAAATAGAATTTATTTATTTGTAATGAGTTTATTTAATCTTTTTAATAATCCATGTTATTGTGACCAGGAGAATGAAAAATAGAGTTCTGTGTGTGAAATAGGACCAGAATCAACGAGCGTTTTTGACTCTCTTGGGTAAAAATAATGAAATCGAGTGGCGATGAGTCTGTTTAGTTATGTAGTGGTTGCTGCACTTGCCTCCCATTCTTAGGATCCTGGATTCAGTCCCTAGCAGGATGGACGCTAAATAATGATTTAAAAGGTTATTTGTACTGCAGGATTTCATCATTCCTGGACTGACACGTGAAGCATAGGATTGATCATCTCATGTAATAAATAATCGAAATACGGTGCATTTTGTTAACCACTACAAGGCTCTATGCACCAAAAAGGGGAATGGTGATAATTAATTGTCGTGTTTTACAGAATATATTTTTGAAATATTTTTGTAATAATAATATATGTGTATGGATACTATATATGTATGGATAAAAATAAATGTAAAACGAACCCCCTCTCTAAACACGAGTTTTCACTCTATTACAGATGTAGAAACGAAATTATTAATTATGTATGTACCAACTATTTTTAACTGTAAACTTAATTTGTCAAGATTTTTTTTCAATAAATATAAATATAAAAAACCGTATAAAATTTAGACTTACTAATGAAATAACACATTAGCATAATGTGCACGTACCTTTATAACAATAGAGACTTAATGAATAGCCAAATAAACTGATGACTAGTTAAAATCAATAGTGTGCATTATAAACTAATTTATTTTTTGAAAGAGTACGTTTATTTTTAAATATGAATCCCTGACATAGACTGATAATAAATGTCTCATAATGTATCTAAGAAATAATACAAACGACTTTTAGCAAATTTATCAAGTTTATTTAAGTGTCACCATTATTTTAAAGGTCAGATAATATTATGTTTGCAAGTGTTTTTAACGGCAAAAAATTATCTTGAAAACAAAATATTTTTTCTGGGTAAGGGGTTGTGTAATAGTTAAGGCGTGGTTAATAGTTGGCGACTACCATTTTTTTCCCGACATGCTAGAAAGTTTTGTATCATGTCGGGACTCCTTTATAGATTAATTTATATCAACACATATGTATTACTATTGCGACTCGCACATCAATGTAAAAAATGGACAGTTTAAAATATAATATAATATCATAAAATAATGGTACTAAGTAATGTTATAAACTCAAACATTTGAGATACGAAGGTCCGAAAAACCTTGTTCTACCACTGCTAATAAAAATATTTGTATACATCATAAGAATACTGAAAAACAAATTTTAAATATGGTTTTTAATTGATTAAGATGTTTAAAAATTTCATTATCGCTGTACGAAATCTGAAGCGAATGCTTTGTCATCTTACTGTCATGATTAATACGCATTGCAGTTAGTGGATTTTTCTATGAACAACAAGTGTCGATAAGTGTAAAAGATAATGTCTTACAATCACAATACACGTGGAAGTTATTTCACTTCTTGTGTCTCAATAGCAAAAAAGACTAATAAATTGGCAAATACAAGCATCAGATTTAGGCTTGAATAACATCACAAAAGCATGCATTATGATAAAACTGTAATTACTTTTTAATATTATTATTAAATACATAATTTACTGCCTTAGAACGGGGAAGCTATCCCCAGCTAGGCAGTTTAGATGAACCAACAGCAAAAAAAAAAATATGTTACTTAATTAATTTGTTGTATAAATAATTACTACTTAATTAATTTGTTGTATAAATAATTACTTGTAAATTGCTGTAATAAATATGTAAAAAATAAAAAAATAAATAAAATAGATAAATAAATTTACTAATGTAATCATAATGGTTATCAAACTTAGAATTTTCAGTTAAGACGGATATCTTAGCCACTGTTGCACCAAAATCATTACTAAAATAATTTTTACTTATGTTATATTTATTGTAGAAAGTTCAATAAGGTTAAAATAATTTTCTAAACTGAAATTTATTCAGAGGTATTCAAAGACTTATTTACATTTGATTGTTTCGTTATTTTATTAATTGGATTAACTTTGGTTTATAACACCCTTACCCTTTTTAAGAAGTGACCGGAATTTTGGTTTTAGTATCCTTTTGTACAGCTTGCGTGTGTTTGCGCCTTAATGGCGAAATAAACTAGATTAGCCTCCCCAACTGTGTGATAAATCCAGCGAGCTAACCAACCCATCAGGACGGAGGCTCGGAATATAGCGATGTACCTTCTTCACGGATAATACTATTAGTTTACTTTCAATATTATTTTATGCCTAGATGAAACTTTGGCTTATAATTTTAAACTTTCATCTAAAAACTTTCAGATCAAAAAACCAAGTAAAAAAAACAAACCAATCCGCTGTTTCCTAATGAGAGTAGGCAGATAATAATTAGTGAGAAGTGGGTAGAAGAATTGAGGTATCTAAGACGGGTGTTCACCAGGGAAGACAGTCCAAAGAATAATTCTGAAGGGTCATGAGTGCTGGGAACAGGGTGAACGGTGCACTCAAATCAAATTTGATAATTTATAAATAATTTTTCCGTTTCCGTGTATGTACCTTAGAATTTAATAAATGAATAAATAATTTATTTTTTCAGCAATAAACACGTAATTAATTTTTAACGGGTTAGATTAAACAAAATCATTTAAATGTTATACATAATATCTGTACCTTAAAGAATAGATCACGGGAGTCATATTGAACAAATTTTTCAGAAAATATGATTATCATGATTGTGATTGTGATTGTGGTTGTGCGATTTCCAAAATATCATAACTTTTGAACCAAATGAGTTTATTTCATAGTTCACCTTCTAAAAACGTTTAATGTAAGTAGTGATTATTATAAAAATAACAGTTTATATTTTAAAAACGTATCTGGGACTACTGATGTTTTATACATTAAAGCAAAGTGGACTTCAGATTTTTATCGCATCTTAAAAAAACATTTTTACGTTTAAGTGGGCGTTTGTGTTTAATTCACGTATAAATTTGCTAATTGCGATAATTTCTGCATTTTTAACTTTAAAACGGCAGTGTTTTATTCCTCTTAGGTACATATATATATATATACAATGTTATTCTTAAAACATTACATAAATAAAAAGAAAACCATCATATTATTGTACTGATTTGAATGAGGGTATTTAAATCAAACAAAACAATAATATATTGAATATTCAATACGTTTGGACTGATTTAATAATTCAAAAATAAAATGTAATTAGTTAAAATGACCAAATGCATATATTTTATTTGTAATACGCAAAAATACGTTTTATACAGACATAGGTACATATTTTATGAGGAATATTATCCACCTAAAATATTCAAAATTGTAAATAAATAATAAAGGTAAGCTTTTACTATAACACATGGAAATTTTAATGTTAGTTGTATTAAAAATTGCAATTTAAGCAAATGTTTGTTTAAAAAATGCATTGTTTGTATATAATGAACAAAAAATATTTTAAAAAAGCTATCTATTTTGTTTACGCTTCCTCCCTTCAATACTGCGGCCTAGAACTCGAGTACTCTGTAGGCGTGTGTATCCAACCCTTTGAGTGAAATATTCCAAATTGAATTGAAACGAGATAAACATCAAATCTGGGGGCCATCTTTTCAGGGAACAGCTGTGATTTTGGAGGGAATTCATCAGAGAAATTGTAAGATAAAGTGGAACAAATGTAAATGTGAACACTAGGACAGATCTGCGGACATCACAAAACACGCTGAGGGATGATTTGAGTGGTTGCTTTCTCCCTTAGCAACTCCTTAAATTCCACAAAAAAATAATTCCTTTAAATGTACGTTTTTTTTTATATGATCCTTCCTTTTGTATAATTATATATAAATGTATGCTCTAAACAACCCATTTTTCACAAAATATTATATGTTATAATATATATATATATATATATAAATCTTCTACTCTTAATTAGGAGGTTAAAATTAGTTTTCTTATCTAAAAAACCTATAAATCAAAAAATACGTATCCAATGTACATATCCATATAAGCAAGTTTCTATGTCGAGGTGGTTTAAGAGTACAGCTATGTGTGTGAAATAGAACCGGATTCGTTCTCTCGTTATATTCGGACTCGTTATATTGTGGTTGACGCCTACCATTCTTAGGGTTTTGGATTCAATTTCCGACAGGGTGAACTTAAATTATTGGTCTTAATGGTTTTTTGAACGGCGATATATCATTGTCCTGGAATGGTACCTGAGGCGTTTGACTGATCACCTTCGTGTAACGGATAGTCAAATTTAGCGGCATTTAGTTTACCAATACAGTGTTCTATGCATCACTGGGTGTAAAAAGAAAGATGATGAAGATAATATAAAACGATAAAAATTATAATATTTTATGAGGAAATATAATAAAAAGGAACAAATAACACATTTTTATATCATATTATTGATATTGAATTTTTTACTCTTGTCATATAAAAAGCGAGTGAGTATTTCCACGTTCTTTTTTACTCATTTTCTTTCGTTTTTCATCAAAGTTTACGTTTTCGATTTGATAAGTTCACAATATGAAATATGGTCAGTGATAAAAAAGAAGTAGGTAAATAATGTATTTTTTGTTTAGGAAAATATACGGTAAATATTTTGAGTTGTGTCAGAATTAATGTTCGTTATGATGGAAGATGAATCATTGGCATGTATCTATGTTTACGCTTTTTTCGTTATGATCAGGATAGTCATTTGGGTAAAGTTTTTCTGTCAAGCTCTCGCAGATGCCTCCTGAAATTATCTGAGAAAAAGATAACTGCACTTCAGCTTCGGATTGTTTCCGCCAAACTAAAATCGAAGTCTCGCATTCCCGTTTTCCGGACCCCGAAACCGAACCGATTTAGTTTTTTTCGTGAAAAAGTCTAAAAAAAAAATCTGTTTTGATTATAATCAAAATAATTAAGACAGCAGATAAATCTGGGCCATTTCAGAGTTTGTAAGTATTCTTGGCTCCTAATAATGGACAATTTATCAACAAAAAAAAACAAATGAAACAGACACATTTATTATTGTGATTATCTATAGTGTGTACAAAATCATCACCCATATGCTAAATCCAGGAAAAAAATACGGGAATACGTTTGTATGAAGAAAAGTCAGACCGCGCATGCTTTTAGGCTTATTTCCCATGTCAAAATATTTCAGTAACTGTAGAAATGAGCATTATGTTCATAGAGAAGATCACTGACGTATAAATAAATAGACACGCTATTACCCGAACAACCGCACTTCATTTTTAGGCATTATTGCATTATCCTCAGCAATTAGAAATAATTAAACGGGAAATTACAATACCCGTGAAAATATTTGTGTGGTAATTCTCAATTTAATGGTGTAGGAATAAAATATAAATATTTACTTTTGTCATATTTTTGTTTAACTCGTTACCATAGCAACTACAATTACTAGCTGGCAGCTCTCGAATTTTCTTAAATGTAGATACTTAAAAATATTTAAAAAATTCTACTTATTCTATAAATGGGATTGTATTAACGTATTTGTCAATCGTTTTACTAAACGATATTGTATATCTAAACTGTTTTGCACCATTATAGTGGAATTAAAGCGTGTTCTAACCACACACGACGATAATTTTCTGCGTAGCGTCACGTCTTATCACAATAAACTCCATTGGAGAATGAATTTGTGGAAGCTAATTATTACTAAAGAATTGCAATGCCATTTGTTTTCGACTTGTTACCAATCTATTGAATTATACTTCATTGAAGAAGATGCCAATGTACACATTAATTAAGATTCGACCAATTTATCTAGTTGTGTAAAAAATCATTAATCATTTTGCAGAATTCTTTTGTTTAAAAAATCGTTAAATGATTTGTGACCGCAGTTCCATTAGGTAATTAAAAATAGAAAATCTCTAACAATAGATTCTACCCTCCCCAAACTAACTCTTTCATTTTAACATCCGTAAAATATCCCTTTCTTCTCATTTCCCCTTCTTAGTCTCGAGCTTTTAATATTTTCTTTAATTGAAAAGCCAATAATAATAAATCATTTTGTAAATTTAATTTGTCAGCTCTAAGTGAATGATGTTTAAATGTTGAATACATGTTTTTTTTGTCATAAAACAATGTCGAGCAATGATTAACCAAAATATTATTTGCTGACTATTTTTATTGATTCTTTCAATTTATCAACAAATTTAGTTTGTTATTTTTTTAATATTTTTTTTACTTAAAATATTAAAAGGTGCTCTAAACATTCTCAACAGCATTAGAATGATAAAACGTTTAAAAAAACCTTCGTTTGTCGTATTATTTCAAGGTACTTTTAATTTTTACCTTAAAAGTTTTCATTGTCAATGTGATTTAGAGCAAATTTATCACGAAAAATGTATCTTTCTCTTTTCGTAGCCTTTAAAAGATAATTTCACCTTTTGTCTTTCAAGCCTTCAGTAAAGCGATTGAATTAATTGAATGAAAGAAGACATCCTTACTAGTAAAAGTCGGTCTAAAAGCGACCAAGTGTGGCCAGTAGAGGAATAGAGGAATTAAATTAGTAACAACGGGGATTAAGATTGGGTCGGTTTGGAAGGGAGAATGTCTTTATATCGGCTTGGGTCATGTGGTAATGGCATTGAAATGTTAATTAAATGTACGGTTTTTGTTTGTTTTCCTCGTAAAAAGGTCCCCTAATGCAGCGATTAGAGACTTAGTATTATTTGTGGAAATCGTTAACAGAATAAATGTATAATTCTTGCTGTTTACACATTTTTCCTAAAATATTTATGATGTGTTAAGATATTTTGTTTATAGAAACGAAAATAACTAAAATACCTAATAACTAGTGAAATTTTTGTTATTTTTTATAACTACGATCTTCTCTACTTATTTAAATAAATTAAAACATACACGCTAAGTATTTGGAAAAAATTAATTTGCCCTCAGAGCACTATATTTGTAACCAAAGTATGAGTATGTTGGCATGAAAGTATTTTCACAGTCAAATAATATATTACGTAACAATGAAATACGCTTTATCTTCCTCTAACTGTGTTTGTTATATCTTTTAATCGAGTGATTGTTTTCAATTTTCTACCTACGCAAATCTATTTTGTTACACAAAGATACCTTTACAGGCAATTCCAAGGGTTACAATTTAAATAGCACTTAATTAGTTTTGGATTGTGGTGCAATGCGGAATCGTAACCTACAACTTAGAAAAGCGAAGCATTGAAATAATACTGAAAAGATTTTGTTTAATTTTTATTTTTTATTTTATTTTATTTTGGAAAGCCAACAGATTACAATGTTTATTAATTACAGTGTAGGTTAAATTATATATTAAGATCCAATTACAGGCCTTCTCGTAAGCTAAAAGATAAATATTACCAATAAGAAGTTAAGAATAGATATTAAATTTAGATATGTATGTACATTTTACAGTGCGGATAACATAATAATAAGTATACATACATATGCAGCGAGTATAACATTTGCGATAATTGTCGAGCCTTATAAGAAGAACAACTTAATTGAAGAAAATAATAATTATAAAAATAAAATAAAAAAACTCAAAAACTAAAATAAAATAAAGTGTTTATAATAATTAACCAAATATCAAACTCACATACACATGTACATGTACATATCCATACACAATGTAACTGCACAGGTAGGTATTTCGGTTAAATAAGATATTATGTAAGAGAATATTAAAAAACATATTTAAAAAAAATAAAAAATAAAAAAAAATTAGTGAAACACAAATTGATTTTCAATTACTTTTCTAAAATTGTTGCATGTTATCTTATTAATATCAATATGGTTAAATTTATTGTTATACAGATTGCAAGTTCTACATATATAAGAATTTTGGCAAGCATTAGTTTTATATTTAAAAATATAAAATTGGTTTTTGTTTCCGTAACGAGCAATAAGGATAAAAATTATACAATTTATGGTGCATATGAACATTTGCCGGTTACTTGATGTGTTTTAGAGTTTAAGTAAAAACAATGCAATAAAAACCTTGGTAAAATGAAGCCTTTTTTTAGAATTGAATATAAAACCTAATTTAACTAGTTTATAAGCAAGAGCATCATTCTCAAAGGTGTAGTAATGGTATTATAAGAATTGCTTACAGATTCATTTTACCTACTTTATATGCATTTTTTTATAGATTACCCCATAATAAGACTACATTACGAATAAAATATTGATTTCGTAGACCCATAATAAAAGAAAGTATATTAGTAAATAATAATATATTCAAAGAAAACGTGTACCATCTTTCAGGCAAAGCAAAAATATTAATAAATATAAAACGTGAACACAATCAGCTAAGTTGTTATTTCGCCAAAAAAATAAAGTTCTATAGATTAAAAACACGTGGTTGCATTTTTAATTCATCACAATTTTGATAAAAGAAGGTACAAAATAACAAAATGCACATTTTTATTAAAAGTTCCTTATTGTGTGTACAATATACCTACGTGTACCTGCTCATAGATAAGAACTAGACAACGAGACTAAGAGCTTCCCTTTTAAATTTTTAAGTACTTAAAAGCGATGAAGATTTTCTTCCGCGAAAATGCTATGCAAAATACGACAATTTCCGCTGAAGATGCTACGTATAGAAAATATAGCGACCGTTTCTATTCTATGCTTTCGTAATAATATTTATAGAGTTTTTCTATTCAATAATATGACTATTTTATTTGTATATGTGTTGTCCAGATGTTGAATTAAATTAACGTTTATGTAATAATTTTCAATAATAGCATGCTTCCACTTTCCACTGGGTTGTATTCTAACTCAACACAGATCTCTTGGTCTCATGGAGTTACGGATATATCATTATTGTTTTGTAATTTGTATCATTGTATGAATAAATATGAGTACGATGAAGATAAAATGAATGTTGTAATTTTTGTTTTGATGTTGGTGGGTCCTGTTTTTATTGGCACCAGAAATTTCAATGAAATGGGAGACATTTCAAATAATATCTAACGGGGTTGGCCTAGTGTCTTCAATAAGGTCTTATTGAGTTGAGAAATAATTCGTGAAAAAATGAATTAATAAATGTCTTAAAGTTATATCATGAACAGTAAATGACATAGTTTGTTTGTTAATAGTTGAATTGAATTTCGTATTTCATAATAACTATTACTGTTTGCACATAGCGTCCTAGATAACCTAGAATATCAATTCTCATAAAATGAAAATTTTGGTGGTTGTAAATAAAGCTTTTAAATGAAACTACGAAGCATTTTGCCGTGATGGATTCAGTTTTTTTAAGACCAAATAAAATAAAAACATAATACTGAGCTAATTTTTTGATAGGAAAAAACATGACAACAGGCCAATCATTAAGTGGATTAAGACACATTTATGTAATGTGATATCTCCAGAAATCTATCACGAAACTTTATTATGATCCAGCAAACATCTTAGCTATTATTTATGTATATAAAAACTTGAAAACGAATGCTTAAAAAATCATTCTAGCTTTTCGTTGTATTAACGTAAGAACTAATCTTTCTACAAAAAATCATGTTACGTGGTTTTTTTATTTAAATTACGGTTTTTTGTGTGAAAAATAGGCCCACGGAGCATTATCTTGCAGATCTCAAAACACAATTTCAGCAAGGAATCGTGAAATATTACATCCAAACGTAAACCAAATTTATTGCGTGATTATGTTACTCTTATCTTTTATCTTGTATGGTGCTATAACTTATTTGAATTTGAAACGGCTTTGGCAAAATATATGCCTGATTACTTGAAAGTCTTGCTTTTGCATTTCGGCGAAACGATAAACAGCAGGGGGCTTAATTCGTCCGAAAATCTAAAAATATAAGTAATTAATAATATAGGTAACAAATTGGTGTGTCTTGTCTATATATGGATTTTCTAGCCAGTTGGAGTAAGTTTACAGGCATGGGTCGTTCCTAGTTTATCGCTTTAAGCTGTGTTTCTGTACAAAATAAATGTGTGCATTAAATAAATATTAAAACGTATTTTTAATGTGTGGTTAACATAATAAAGTAGTTCGTATTTGTAAAAAGTATTTTAACAAATAATATGTGAAGAATAAGTAAAATAAATACGTACAAATAAAAACATTATAACATAGAAAATCACAAAGTTAGGACTTCAAATTTTAATTTTATAATCTATAAAACTTACCAAAAAATACACATCTGGCCAGAAACTCTTTGTGTATAATTTTATTCAAAATAATATTGTATTAATTTAAAGATGATAAGGTTGCGTTTTGTTACTAAGTAAGTATTGTAAAAAAATATTTTTATAATAATTTAAAAAATTAAATAAAAACAACATCGTTTTTTGGCTTTATCGATTAGACATCTACAATTTATGAATCCGCTTTTCTCAAAATGTCCCGATTCTTTTTATTGAAAAAAAAATACCTTATTGAAAACTTCCAGTAAATACATTGCGAAAATTCTTTACAAAAGGTTTTACAAAGGCGAAGAAAAATACGCAATATATTGTGGTCGTAAAAATGCATAAGCTTTTGATATCCTTCTGTAGGCGCACTTTATAAGCCATATATTACGGCTAACACAGGGCAGTTGGGAGTTATGGTCCCCACAAACATCGCGCTATTCCGGGACAACGTATTTCAGGTTTACGAGTGTTTTCTTCAGCACCTTTTGTGGGACGGTGATTTTAAATAAATTAAAAAAGGTCAGCAAATTTACACGTGTTTTTCGCCCAACAACATCCAAAAAACGTTTTTTCAATAAGGGTTGTTACGCATAACGTTTTTTATTACATTCAAGGAAAATTTTTTTTTTTCAATAAATACCTAGTTGAAAATCGTTTTTTGTTATATATATTAATCTCGTAAAATAAATATTAATATAAATAAAAATATTTTTAAAGCCACTAATTTATTAACAATACAACAGAGATGAAGAACATTTAAAAGAAGGTAATATAGAAGTCTAGGCATCTACAGGGCTTATGATATGTCAATGGCTGGTTTAAGTGGCCACTTTACACACTGTGTAACATTCACCACTGCCTTTATTTGAACATCTAGACTCCTTCAATTCTTTCATCTGTTGATGTTTGTAAAATGTTCTTCATTTCTGTTGTAATATGTTAATATAAACAGCTCCCCAGGGAGTTGAATCCAGTTCTTGTCTACAAAAATTTGGACAAACTTAAAATATTTTTCAACTTATTTATGTTTTCGGTTTTATTTATGCAAATTGATTCCGCACAATTTTTTTATATTTTTTTATTATCAAATTACCAAGTTTAAGACAAATTTTTAATTTTACATTAAAATATTGGTTTGTGGTGCCACGGTTAGTTTTGCGGACTTACGGATCACAGGTTCGAGGTTCGAACCAACATGGTTTTCATTTTCTAATAGTGAGTCATTTATGACACATTTCAAATTGCCACCAAAATTGAAATATATTGTCAAATTATAAAAACACTAATATTTATTTTATAAACAAAAAATATGCCCTTTTTACAAGTTGGAACCTGACATAAAGACGGCTGTCAGTTTCAATGAATGTAAAAGGATGGTGAGCAGGTGGGTAACTTGTATATTAACTTATAACTTAACTAAATACTTAATATATTACCAGAAATATTTATTATTTGACATAAAATGTCTATTCAATTTATATGCGTAAGTTCTTCTAATTTTTTATGTATTATAATTTAAAGTTTTGTTTTAGTTTTGTTGATGCTAATTGTTTTAGTATCATCCCACAAATATAACTAAAAAAGCCTTGACTAAACACAGGAAACTCCTGGCACGTTGGGACCTGAAATAAAGAGCCTCGATTCATTTCAAAAACAGTAAAATAAATCACTGGAATAAATAACATTAAAAGGTATTGAGTATGTAACGAAAAATGCTTTTATATAAATATTCAAAAAATTAAATTAAAACTGGTTAATTTTTAAATGTGTGGTTGACATAATCAAGTAATTCGTAGTGTTTTTTTCATACGTATTGCTGACACATACACTCGTTGGAGTGAAAATAGTGAATTCATTTTGTTTCGTTTGGCGAGCTTTGGTATTCGGATTTTTTTTTGTTTTTGCACGGAGTCTACGGGCATTGTTCATTTGAATTCACCCCTAACAAAAATGCAAAGTATGGTCCTGCGATATTTTGTCTCCAAAGTACTTCTCCCCCTTAAGCATACCTGGTGCGATGAAATGGGTTAAATGATAAAAAATACACCTAAATCAAATTTGGACCTTTTTCATTTAATGACTTAAATATTGCTATTTTCTTTTTTGCGAGAGATTTAATATTTTCTCATAAGATTGACGATATAAAAAAATGTAATTAACTCTTGTTTAACACGTTAAATGTATTTTTTAATGTTTTATGTTTTATTTTTTTACGTTTCATCATCATCGCCATCATCATTCCATGTGCACTCCCTAGTTGACACACAACATGGGGTCCATAAACAGCCTCCAGGCTTCTCTTTCGGCTGCAAGCTCCTGGGTATTCTATAAGGTTAGGTTCATGCTCTGTTGTTCATCAGACATAAGCCGCTGACGAACAGTCAGCAGTGCTTTTTACTAAAGTTTTATTATTATCATTAAATTTTATGTTTTCTCCCTGGTAGGAGTATATGGTGTCCATAAACAGCCTCCAGACCTCTGACAGTCACCAGTTCCTGTGCGTCCTTCAAAATCAGATTCGAATCTCATATTGCTGATTTGAACTGCCAAAGAACAGTCACCAATGGGCGTCTAGGACGTCGAGAACCTGATGCATTGTAAAGTAGGCAAGCGCTCTTAAGGCTCTCAGTAGGAATTTGCAGTATAAGGCCTAGCCATCTAGCCCCCGCTTGAAGACAATATTCACTAGAGCTTACTGTGTCCGTTCTATTATTTCTACATTTCGTATAAAATTAAACCACCGCCTACCTTAAACTCATTTATTTTTAAAATTCATCATGTTTATATAATATAAAAGCTATATGATTAAGCAAAATAATATTTTTATAAATTGTGCATAACGTTAAAAATATATTTTCTATTCAGAGCGAATTTTTACTCTTTCAATAGTATTAAACCACCATAAGAAGATTATTTTTTTAATCCTGCTCGACTGAATGTATAAAAAACTAATTTTCATTAAGAATTTTCGGGATTAAAAACGATTATTTACAAAACGGCTCTAAGTTGGCGTAGCGTCACTTAGACGACACACATCATGCCTGTCGAGTATACGTCTAACAAACATTGCTTACAAGTGTGGAATGGTAACGTAATACGTACTCATTGGGCGTGGTAAGGTAATTCAAAATAGGCGTATTTTAAACCATTGTAAGAAAATTTTTCCGACCTCGCACGGTACAAATAAAAATATTCCACCGTAATTTTATGCCAGAAGTTAAAAAAACATGAAAAGACCCTATGATTGTTTTTAAAATCTTACTTATTTGTCAATTTTTTTTGCAACAGAGAAGGAAACATTTTTGAGAACGGAATGTATAAGCCTGGGTATTTACAGGGCTTATGACTTGGTCATTGGCTGGTTTAAGTGGCCACTTTGCATTGGCTTGTTTAGTGGTTCAGCCGGATGAATCTCACCCACACGATAAAAGTTTCAGCGTCTTTACTTCACAAAAGTCAACAGATGAAAGAGTTGTAGATGTCTAAACATGGGCAGAATAGTAAATATTACACAATATATAGAGTGGCCACTTAAACCAGCCATAAGCTTTGTAAATGTCTAGACTTCCATATTCCCTTTTCAAAAATGTTTTTGCTGTCAGTTGCAATAAATTTAATTATAAATAAATCCAGCCTGTCTGCAAACATTTGAACATAATCATAACATTGTCACTTATGTTAATTATTATCTGTTGAAAAAAAAGTTTCAATACAATATCTGAAGAAATTTTATCGTTATGCTTAATTTATGAAACGTGAAAATAAAAAGAAGATGTCCTAAAGCCGTCAGCATTTGTTAATTACACTAATCATGCATTGCAAAAAGAACCCTTACAAATTAATGATGCATAAACACACCTGTTTTTATAATTACACACCTACAAAGGTATGGCTCGGTTTTTATTTATGGCGCATGCAGATTAAATCGTCGACTCGGTGGCAGGTTCGGGTACCAGTACCAGAGTATCAAGGTAGCAGCATTGGGAGGAGAATTATTGCACTTACCACCTAACGAATGATTGTCATCCACGGCGGCGTGGCGGCGCTATATGATACATTGCTAATGGAAGGAAATTAAGTATATTTCGTGTCGCTATTGCATTTGGAAATATAAAAATAAGTGAGTTAGATCAATGTCGTAACGTTCCCTTTATTATTAATTCAATTTTATTTGCGAATTCAACTTAGGTACCTTTTTCATAATAAAGGTGTTTGATATAAAACGTCATTTCTTTTTCATTCGATATTATATATGTTTTTAATGTATGCGAGTAAGTGAGATAAGGGGTATTTTATCAAATAGCATAATCTGTTAGGCAAACCAGACGGACGGAGATGTATATTTTTAATTCTGTGATCTCCTGCCGGTAAAACAACTTTGTCTCTACAAATTGATTGTTGATCCGAAATATAAAAAAAGGGTTTTGCACACTTACAATACTCGATTTAAAATAACGATTTCCCTGGTCGTACCCCGAATTTTAAATGACTTCGGAGAATGAAAATTAAATTGGGTTAATTTATGATTTTTCAGTGATCTCCCGAGAACTATTATAAACATGGTAGATCTTTAATTAAAAATAAAAGCAGTTAAAAAACCTGCTTAATACGTTAAAAGGTAGTAAATATATTTTTTTTAATTTGTAAAATAAAGCTGTGTCCGATTGCTGATGGAAAGTAAAAAAAATATTTTCAATATTATCTACAATTAAGTAGAATAGAAAAATAGAATATGTTTCTTTTTTTCTAATCATGTTCAATTACAGGTAACCGACAAAGATATACCTATATCTAATTTTTACACTAATATACACATTTTTGCATATAAATATCGATGTTAGTTTATACAGTCTCGGTGTGTACCGATGAAGATAGGCTTAAAAAAATGTGTACCACTGAAATGTCTCAAGACATAATGGATAATAAATTCTTATATGTTATTACAAACACCAAAAATTAACGCTGTTTTATAGCATCGACACAAAAAAAAGTTTTCATTCTCTTCCCATAAATTTTATGTTTTTTAATAAATTATCATAATCATCAAACCCTTATCCATACTTGGTGGAATATATAGAATGCAGCGTACCTAGATCCTCTATTACAGAATGGTAACGTAATCAGTCTTACGCTCCAGGTGCCAGTCCAGAGACAATTCAGTAGTTAACCACTTTTAAAAACCAACATTTTATGTCAATCATTATGAAAATCAAGCCCGAGACATTAACTAAGGTCGGCAAATGCACACCACTACTCTACAAGGCGGACATTTCTCTAATCGATTTCCTTTTTCTGGATTTTTATCTGAGAGCAGCCATCGAGTTAAAAAATACTCACACACAGAACTATATTCTTTATCTGTCCAGAAATATTATATGTTAATATCCCATTTATTTTTTGATATTGAGAATTCACTTTGAATTTGGGCTGGTATTTCAAAAGTGTACTACCGTAGTACTTGATGCATCGCACCGTCGCGCAGAGGTCCCCAATTAAATTCTGACGGGAAATTTCTCAAATATGCAATAAAATGGTAATTAATGGTTAGAAAAATTTAAAAATACAGAAACTGCAATATTTATTTTATGAAATACTTGTTTTATTATAGAAATGTGAATTTCTTGCTTTAGCTTCGGATTGAATGATCAAATACTGTCGTTTATTAAGTTTTGCGTCAACAAACAAAGCTAGTGCTTTTTCAGGTGAGTGCATTTTAGCCGACCTTGGAGAGTTTCTGTATGATTTTTTTATTATAGTTGCTCTTTTTGGAGAAAACGTAATATCCTCAATCATTTTTGCAGCATCCCTTCTTCCCGCAGATCTTAAACGAATTTGTGCAGCGTACATTATCTCGTATAGGCTTTACTATTTTTTGCTTAGTTTTTTTCGTATAATTACCAAAAGATTTCTTCCTGCTGGTATTCCCAAAAATAGATGGTTCTTCTGATATATGTGGAATCTCTTTAGAAACCAATCCAGGAAAATATATTTTAGCATTCAAACACTTTATTTTCATAAATATTTGTAGTGTTTTGTTACTTCCGACCCATTTCGATCTTAATGTGCCACAAAAACGCATTTTTATTTATTTATATACAAAAATCTCTTTATTAATTTTAAAAAAATTAAATTATTTAAAAAATATGAGCTAAAATATTTTATCTCTAGTTTTATTATTTTTCATTCGCCAAATGTCAAACAAGATTCTTCAAGAAATTGAGCAATCTGAAATAAAAAGTAACATACATTCTAAATAAACAATTTCTGGCAACTAATTTCTTATGGATTTTATAACATATATATCACTTCATAAAATAAAAAAAATGTATTGATCGGGCGTCTCGGAGATATTTTTGTAGGCCTTCCCAAACTCAAATGATAAACTTTTATAATCCGATGGTTCACTGTTTAGTTATTTCCCCTCAAACCCATGAAATAAAAAAGCAAAATAATATGATAAAATGAATTCTTAAGAACATACCTGCAATCAAAATATTAATAATGTAAAATTAAACAATAATGCTAACGCTTTGCTAAAAAGGTGTTGTCAACTTGGGAATGCAAACGCTATTAAAACAATGAAAAATATTTGGTGCCTTAATTAGCAATTTTGGCAACATCGCATCGCGTAAACATTGTTGCCATTTAAGTAATTGACTTGGTTTATGATGCTTCATTTATGTTTTAAGATATTATGTAAGAAATAATTGGAATTGAAAATAGTGAATAAATAACCCAATTTCCCGCTAGAATTGACTTTAAAACCTCAGTGCGTCGGGTGCAGATAATGGGAATATGATTATGCAGATAAAAACAGATTTATATTATAAGTACATATAACAAAACTATTTACTCTTTTTTCATCACTCCCTTAAACGCATTATGCTAAATACTTATTTTATTAACAAATAACCAACAAGATACCATTTAAGATAATATAAAATGGAAGTCCAGGCATTTACAGGACTTATGACTTGTCATTGTGTGTTAAGTGGCCACTTTACACACTTTCATCCTCCTTCTCTAAAATATTCTCCATCTCTGCTGTAATTTGATAATCTTAATGACTCCCTGGGGACTAATTTTTTTTTGAGTGTGTTCATTTCTCTTTAGACAACTATTAATGAATGCATCCCAATATGGAGGTTATCAATATTTAGAAATATGTCAAAAAATACGGAAAACTAATTTTAAAAACCCGGATATTTTTTTCTGAATTCGTTGCTTAAAAATGTTATTTATTTCCATCTCTGTTTAATTCTTGGTGAATTTAGTGGGTTAAATCGACAATGTTTTGAGTATGTCCAAATGCCTGTAGACAGGTGAGATTTCCTGCCTTGGGAATTATTTAGATTGAAATTTGTTGCAACACATAGGGAAAACATAAAAAAAAGGAATATGGAAGTCTAGGCATTTACAGGGATTATGACCTGTAATTCGGTAATTTATTTGGTAACTTTACACACTGTGTAACATTGACCGTTCTGCCTATGTTTTAATATTAACATTTTCCTAATTCTCTCATTGTTGATAAAACTAACTCGTATCAGAATTATTAAAATTCTTCAGCCAGTTGAATCTCACCCACATAATAAAGGTTTCAGGTATTTTACTTCACTAAAGTCAACAGATAAGAGAGTTAGGGAAATGTTGATGTATAAACAAGACAATGACAGGTCAGAAGCCCTGTAAATGCCTAGAATTCCATATCCCATTCTTAAAAATGTTTTCCCCACCAGTTCGAACAAATTAAAAGGGTTTTAGTTCAACGATCTTAAAAAATGCAATTTCTTTGCGTTTTTATTTTTTTGAGAGTTGTATAAAGTATTGGTCACTTAGAATTGAAAGTGCTGTAAAGAAAACAAGTTTGTTGGTCGGCCCAGCGACCCTGGTGATGACGTATCGACAATGAGAGTAAAGGTTAGCAGGAATTTCTTTGTGAGTCCCCCACATAAATCAATGCCAAAGGTGATCACAAGGGCCTGGTCTGCGCCGTGACCCTTTCAAACCTTTCATTTTTCAACTGTCGCCAACGGGATCCAATATAATCCTTCATAAAACCACCTGGAAAATGCGAACGGAATTGAAAAAAGTGTTTACCGCTTAAATGTGCCCTACATAATAATATCTATAGAGTAAAGAGAGGTCTTAAGAGTAAATTGATTCATACTTTTGAGTTCCGGTGTTATAAATAAAACTAACAATAGATCAAATAAATAAATAAAACAACGTTGTTTTTAACCACTAATTTTTTTTCTCCAACGACCAGTTTCGAAGCAAATAAACTTCTTTGTCAAGGTTTACGTAACTAATGAAATTATTCCTATTTTATTTTTATGATGTTAACTAAATACTACACTTGGACCCAATAGAACAAGCCTTTATTTCCTTACAAGGGTGGTAATTTGATATCAATATTTTCAAAGCTAGACAGGAGAGGACTTAAAGAAATATTCTTTATTTGGTTATTATTTATTATTTCTTTTTATAAACCACTTTTTTAATTTCTAAGATTTTTTTTAATTTTTAATATTTTATTTTCAACATGAAGTACTTTTAGTTTAGTGTCTTTATTGACGTTATGATTATTTTCTATCAGATAATTTGCGAATTCAGATTTATTTTTTTTTTTCTTCTGTCCACTCTAGCTTAGAAAATATTGATATCAAATTATCACTCTTGTAAGGAAATAAAGACTTGATTTATTGGGTCAACGTGTAGTATTTAGTATAAATTATTTATAAATTTGATCTGCTATTAGATTAAATAAATAAAAAATAAATATATAAAATAATATCCTTATTATAGGGTAGAATAAAGTTAGGTTAGGTATATCTGCCTATGCGTAACTTTAGGCCAAGTTTATCAGTAAGGCCATAATATATCATGCAACCTTTTTATTAAAACAACTGGGGTGTTAAACGTGTAATTTGCTAAAAAAAAAATACTTCAAATTGGTTTAAGGTTAAACGTCCAAAACGGCAATATAACTTATTTATTAACAGTAAAAGAGATAAAGTTTTTTTTTTAAATTTCAAAAAACATATTTTAAGACGGCAACAAATGAAAAAAAATGAAATAATGGGAATAAAACGTTGTTCTTTAATCGTCACGCTTGAAAATTTCTTGATATTTTTTTTCAAAAAACTATTTTTATAATGAATTTAATTTTTTTGAAATTCGAAAACGGAATAAATCCTTAATTTTTCGGACTAGCATCCCTTCCACAAACCCCTACCCAGCCGCTTCGCTTGCCCGCGTCCGATGCGTATCGCTTAGACGGTTAAATACGTTTTTTATCTCAATTTTTTTTTGAAGAGGAGGAGTAGGGGCTTATGAAAAGTATGCTAGTCCAAAATATTTATTCCATTTTCAAATTTAAAAAAAAAACAAGACAAGTTATACATGTATTGAAACAAAAACCCAAGGTGAGGAACGTACGTTTATTACTTCATCTATAAGTTACTCTCTGAATATATGAGATTAGAATGTTCTTTTCTCACATTTAGTTTTTTCATTGTCTTCTCTGTTGTTTTCTCACCCTTTTTTCCAATGTCTGTCAACCCAATTTTTAAAAATTTAAAAATTTGGTTGACAGACATTGGAAGTAAGGAATCTGAGAATTGTGTATAAATGTATGTATGTGTATATGTATGTATGTAGTATGTATGCTATATATTTATATATTTAATTGTATTTTCAAATTTAATGTAAACTGTAATTTTTTTTTTCTTTTCTTCTCTTTTGGGCTATCACTGTTTTTCTATTTCTTCAATATTATTTTTATTTATAGGAAACATATTCGAAAACCATATTTGCCGCAACAACTCGGTTTCTTAGAACAGGCATTTGCCCATATAGGAATCGATTGCAACATTAGGCATACTAATATTTCTGGCTTGCCGACCCTTCATATACTGAGCCTACTCCTGGTACAAGCAGAATTTGCCAGAGTGTTTTTTTGTGCCATTTTTGTAACAATGTATGTATAAACTAATAAATAAATAAAATAAAAAACTGAATACGGGCATTTCTATTAGATTATTGTCAAAAATGTTAAAAAAATTATACTTAAAGGACGGATTTCTTTTTAAAAACGTTGGAATCTGAACTGAATAAAAAACTCTAGGCATAAAAAGTGGTATAATCAAGTAGCCTTTATATTTATCCATGCGTAATTTAATGTGTAAACTGAGTATGATCTTAAATTAAAATATTTTTGTAAGTAGATAGTATGATCCATTTGATAAAATAACCACAAAAGTGTATATAATACTTAATAGCATTTTTCGATAATATTCTCAGCCGATTTCCATTTATTCCTATCCTTCCCACCTTCCCATATTTATTCTCATTGTACCAACCTTAGAAAGAAAAAAAAAACTTAGTTTTGAATAAATACAAAATTCTATACATCATTGTATTCCTTGGAATCGTCCTTGTAAAAGAATCATAAGAAAATTTAATAAATTAACAAATTCGCAATCGTTTTTATTCTCGGGTAAACCAACTTTGAAACAGTGCATCATTTATCATATTGAAGTTAGGTCCACTCCCGTGCTCATTTTACGTATCTCAAATACATCTGTCTAGTAATAATTTAAAGATGAACGATACTCATTTTTACTCATAATCACAGTACGATTTTTCGTTCCGTAGGCCTTTTGCATATATTTTATTCTTATAACTAGTAGTTTTACCAAGTGTAACATAATATATTGTTTAATAATTGAATACATTAAGTAAGTTCTATGAAAATTAATTATAAGAAAAATATTTGAAATCACGCATTTAAATAATCATTTCAAGCCATAACTTTAGTTAGAATAATCGATCAGAGATCAAACCTTACATCTTAATTATGATTGCTACATACTTCGAGTACTACACCTACAGGCAGCTATAATATCAGGGCAATAGTTAATTAAGTAGGTATCGGATTAAAAACAATCTTGAAAGGGATGCAATAATTTAATTCAACCTTTGTTTGTATGTGTTTACTGTTTTATCAAACCATCGCATATCAAAAAATATTTTGGGACTCCTGTTCTTAAAAGTCATTATTTTTCTGTTTTGGGCCCCAATGAGGTGCCACGGTTAACATCCGTAGAAAAAGAAATACCCGAACCTTTGAAACGCAAATTCACAATTAATTTTAATCGTCAAGCTTTATAACATTCATGCCATTTATTTATTATGTTTTTTTTTATAACCCTTTCCCCTCATTTTTTATTAAATGGCGGTAATGACACCTACGCTACAGTCTGGACATGAATGAATGGCTCCGCGGGATACGGTATAAATGCGGTAAATCATACTTTAGTGCTGGGTGATCTCTCCCACGTGACTGCCCACCCTTCTCCACCCATCTCTAACATCAAACGTCCCGAACAATGGAAAACAATTAATGTTATTGCTGGCCCATTAATTTTTATGTTGTACGCCGTACGCCGTACGCCGCGCCGCGCGGTTACTGGCCTGGCGGCCGGACAGTGGATAAAAATATGAATTTATAAGGAAAGGATTTGTAATAATCCCTCTTTAAGTCTAGAGTCAGTCTGGGTCTGATTGAGTGGATGCCATAATTTGACTTTTACTCATACTTAATTGATTAATTTATGTGTGAAAATTGTATGTACCATCACGGTTAACAAGCAGTGCTAAAAACTCTCAACATCTACTTATTACACAATAATACTGCAATATTTTAATAAATAACGACCGAAAATACTCACGTAGATATCTAAAATATCGTTTAAGATACCGGTGTTGGTAAATAATATCATCTGGTGAATCGCATTCAGGCACCAAAATTTACTCCAGTAGCTTTGCAAACTCTGTAATGATATTTTGCATAATTCAATATCACAATATTCTTTAACTGAATAAACAGCTAAGTATATTGGAATGTTTATTTAAACCATGAAAAATATAGTATTTACTAATTTTCAGATTCAATTTGTAATTCAATGTTTAGCAAAAAATATTTGCAGAAATATTGGAGTTTCGTTATAAATATACACTTAAAATTAATTTTCCACATGGGACTATGAAAAATTTCCACTAAATAGCTTAAGAAGTTTTGTGGGTCTAGCCATTTATCCGTATGTGCTAAGGGATTATTTTTAAACGAAATTTGTTTTATAATAATGTTGGCTGTAACAAAAAAGATAATATTTGTGGCTTAGACTAACATCAAGTAGAGGCACTTGAGATAAATTACGAAAAACACATTTTTTACGCGTCATCACTCTTTCCCCGTTATTCCTAATGGGTGCGTCACCAAGTCAAGCATCTTTCCTCTAAACGAGATCATGTTTTTCCCTCATTTGCTGAAGTGGTTACACGAAATGTTTTTCTTACAAAAATATGTTTGTCAACCTCGCCGTGGATGAAAAATGACAGACTCCGTAAAAAATGTAAATGACTTAATATTTGACTGATCGTGTTCCGCGATATTTAAATCACCATATTGCCGCCATTTATATGTCACTTATGATTCTATCGGGAATGGTTTATCGTTGTTCATAAAGTATGAATATTTGTTTTTAAAGTGTTAACTTTAATGAATTGCCCATTTCTTAAAAATAGCGTTATCGTATTCTTAAAAATAGCATTATCATGAAAAAAAAATTGTCGGTTTTTTTTTACATATCAAATATCTAAAAAATAAAAATATTGTTCTACTGGAGAAGAGTTTGAACATAAGATCTTTGATCCGTGAGTCTTCACTATGGTACCACAACCCAGTTAAAAAGCTGTGATTTCTGTATATACATGTGTATTTTTTTTACATATTTCGAAAAATATTCAAAAAAATCTACGTATAGTTGAGTGAGACAACTATTTTTTTAGTAAGACTTTGATCAAATTTGATCCGAAAACGTTATTTCTATTTTTAAGCTCTAAGAATATTTATTAATGACAATTGTAAATCAAATTGACCGATCAAAACGGTGTTTGTTATTGTTATAAATTATGAATGTTACTTCGCCAGATTTTAAAATTATTTTATTTTTTTTAATTTTTTTATTTTATTGAAATAAACGGCACTTAGTGCCTTTTACATATTAGTTACAAATACAATTAAATATACATACATGTAAACATAGTTATAAGTAATACATAGCATTTAAAACAATATTATTAATTTAGAAAGTCTAAGAAATATAAACTATATAAAAGAATAAAATATTACCAGTTATAGAATTATCGATAAAAAAAGATAATTTGGTATTAGAGATACTTTGAACCGGTTAAAAAAATAACTAAGAAGTAAATTTTGAATAACATTAAAAATATATATAATATTATTATATGTATTATTATTGAAAACTAATATTTAGGTAAATAGTATATGTTTATGTATAAAAGTATATAATGATGTAAAAAAAATGATAAAGAGAAATATTTTTTACTTATAAATTAATTAAGAAAAGAAACGAAAAAAGAAAAAAAAAACACTAATAAAGAAGTTTAAATCAAATTTTTAACAAAAGTAACAAATAGTTACCTAGAACTATTACCAATAAAATAAAGAAGAAGAGCCGTTCTATATGTAATAAATTTCATGTGAAATGAGTCACCAATGTCCTGGTACTTATTGCCTAGAGAGTGAAGTCTATTGATGACTGCATTTTTACCATATGATGTATAAATACATGTTCTTTCATCATTTTCTGATGAATTTTTTTTTGTTTATAACATTTAAAATCTGTTTAATAAATTCATAATGGTTTTAAAAATAAATATTTTGGCAGCTTTTAAACTAGTCGTTTTTAACTAGAAATTTCAGTGGCCAGAAATTTTCCGGTATTTAACAGCAAAACCCTTCTGACATAAGTAGAAAAATGGTCTAAAAGTTTGTTCTAATAACCTCTGGCCGAACAAAGAGTCTTTTCAGTGAGTTCTGTCAGCAACACTCGCTATCGGCAAACACTAACAATTGCACCCACCAGAACTACCGAATGTCGTATTTGCTAGGCTCTTCAACGTTTAATGTTTTGCCAAGTTCATTTATTATCACTTTACTAAATGGACGAAACGCGACCGAACGAATCGAATATCGAAACTTTATCGACAATTTACAATACTCGTTTGAAATGGTTTTATTTTATCTGTCGTCACAAAAAAAAAAAAATAGTTTTTATTTCATTTAAATGCATTGTCAAATAATCCCGTAAAACAATGAATTAATTAGTGATAAATATAACGTTTCAATTTTTGTAGTTAAACATATATGATTTTAGTTTTTTATAGTATTCATTTAAAAATAAAGAAAACACAATCAAAATTTTAGTTTTAATCTGTGTCATAAAAACAAAGTACGAGTATTTATGCAAATGTGTATTTTTCTAAACAATTCATTTAATATATTAATATATTTTCTTAGTGGGACTTCAATTAAAAATATGTATTACGTTTTATTCCATATTTTTTTGTCAGAGACCAGGTTTTGTCGTGACCAACATCGTCAGACTGGTTCACTCCTTTTATTCAAACAATTATTTTTACTCTTGAGAATCTAGTTATTTATTCATCTTCCAAATTATTTTTTTTAAGTAGAGGATATTTTATTTAGATTAAGGTTCTGTATATGAAGTTTGTCGTCACCAAACCCTAATCCACACCTAGAGGCGCATAGGGTACTGAACTATAAATGTACACCCAGTGTATTTCGATCGTGTGTTCTGTATCTTCCTGTCAAGGTAAGGTGATCAGTCTTACGGTTGAGGTGCCATTCTAGAACGGGTGAAATATTGCAATATAAAACTACCAAATAAACTAATATTTCACCCTCCCAGGGATTGAACCGCAAATTTCAGGCATGGAAGGTCAATATGCCAACCACTACTCTACCAGACAGATTTTTCTCCACCCAATTACCTTTTCCCAATTTTTATCTGAGAGTTCCCATCGAGTTAAAAATTCCCGTCTAGGATTCTGGTTCTATTTCAGACACCAAATTGTATTCTTCACCTGCTTGGACATAGAAAATCACGTTGACCCAAAATAATTCTCGTTACCATTATTAGCTTTTATTTTATTTATTTAACACTTTATATACATTTACCATTTATTTACATATAAGGGCGGGCATATTGCCTTAAGGCAATTTCTTCATTCCTACCCAAAACATTCAATTTGAGAAAATTACAAGTACATGGACATATTATTATATGTATTTATGCCGAATCTTATAATTTTATACAAAAATTTTAAATAAAAATTAAACAATAATAATTTACAGTTTACTATTAAAAGAGGAGAGGAGGGGGAATGAGAAGAAAAGAAGGAGAAAAAAACAACTCAAACATTGTGTGACATTTCAATCTTGATTTGAATGTAGATAAAGAAGGGGCATCCCTAACATAAATAAGTAGATTATTTCACAATCAAGCAGCTACTACTGTGAAAGAGCTCAAGGCTGTGCTAAAAAAATCCTTTGGACACGGTGCTGTAGCATCGTGTTATATTAAGAAAAAGACGAAATAAACTGAAGCATATACATTTGAATAAAAAAACAATGACACGTACTGTTTAATAATTCCTTTTTCGTAATTTTTAATAAAACCATTATAATTTACCATTAAATTAAATCTCAAAACAAAATTACGCCGGTCATTGAACTGGCGTACGCTTCAGCATACTGACAACAACCGGCTGATTTGAAAAAATGAGAAAAACACACACGACTGATGTTTTCCTGTCTTATGTATGGTACATGCATTTATCTTGCTATCTGGATGCATTTGAAAAAATACAGAGACATACTGATAAACAGTTCCTATTCCATAATTCATAAAAGATACAATCAAATCAAACATGGTTATAAGTTTTTTCTTTGTGTTTTTTCTTATACGTTTAAACTGATTTATTTTTGTATTGACGTCACTTTCATTCATTTAAATATTCTTTGTTTAAAAAGGATAAATATTTGTTTATAATACTGGATGTTTATACATATTTTTTTTCCCAATTCGGGGTTAAAATGTCAATATGAAGATAACAAAATATACAACTTTATCATTTGACAAAATAAGAGAAATATATCATGTCTTGCACCCTCACAGGATCGTGTTATATGTAACCACACGAGAGTTAAGAAAATAAATATTTCACAGTTAAAAAAGTTACTAAATAATTTTTCAAATCTAACAGAAAACGGTAAAAAAAATAATCTTCCAGCATGTAGCAGTTAACGATACCTTATTGTTTCCTGCTAATTATTTAATATTCTTTAACGTGGTAAAAAATATTTTTTTCTCACGGTTCATTCCTAGATATAGGAAATTTGTTTATTGCCTGACGAAAAAAAATTCGCATCACCTTTATGATTATTTTTTTCATGTTTTCCTGTATTAATTATTAAATGTACAGTATTTTATATGAATTTACCCCCAAATTTATTATTTTCACAATGCGCAATCAATTTGAGGAACGATCCAATTTATTAAGTTTGCAGGTAATAAATACGACTTACGCTGATAAGTTTGAGTTGATACTGATCCGAGCATCAAAGTTCAGATTATATTGAGCGAGAGGATCAACTGCCGACTTTCTAAAGTGTCGCTTCTAGAGTGATAAGTCTCGAGAAGGTTGCTGGGATTAACCGAGGGTTGAAGCCATCTCGGATTTAGGGTGATGACTGCGCATCCCACCCTTTCTTGGAAGACATTTATTGACTAACATGAGCTAATTAAGGAGCAGTGTTTCTATTTTGATGCGTCCCTTGGATGAAATAAGGATAGGTCAGAAACAGAAGAAAAGTATTTTCAGCGAATCAAAAACTATCTAGCAAAATTATTGTTTAGGGGCGTAAACAAAATAAAGCAGAAATTTATCTTGTGGATATTATTACTTTTTTTTTTAATTTTTCGTTAAGGTAGGTAAATTATTCTTTATATCAGTTTTATTTATTTTAATGTTTGTAAGAGGTAAATTTTACACAAATTTTGTTTTTTTACTTCGTTGAAGATATCTGCTATGAAATTATGTGAGCGGTGTAATGAATGAGAAAGTTTTGTGAATTTTAATTTTAAAATATAATATCAAATTGTCAAAATTGTTTTTAAAAATAGTTTTGTGCATCGTATTGTCAGCGCTATGAGCTATTTGTGCTACCACTTGCCAAGAATGTGCTGGATAACCACGATGTAAAAATTTCTTGTTACTATATAATAAAGATAAAATATAAGTTGACATACATTAATTGATTCACATGTATTTTTCAAATAAAATATTCATGCTAGTAAAATTATTTAATTAGAAAAGGGATATTTGTTTTAGGCTGCGTCAAATTATTTGTATTTTTGCCACAGTTTTTATACATTTATATTTTTGGCACATTTACATAAGTGTTTGAATTTATTTGACTATTTTAATTCATTATAATTCATTTAAGGAATAACCATTAAATAAAATAAGTTTTTAAATAATTAGTTGAGTAAACATTTAAAACGTTTTTAATAATCGAAAAAAAAATTGTTTCATTCATTCATTCATTTATTTAGGAATACTCTATTTGATTTTCTTAAAAAAAACGATTTTTTTATTTGAGAATTCAGCTTCGAGTGATTTTCGATTGATGATTTTGATTTAATGAATAAAATAATGTTCGTGTCCCCATTAAAAATGTTTTATTTCTAATCGCGTCTCATATAAAAGAATAATTATATAGTTGAACAAAATTATATAAAATCAGTGGATGTGTTTTATGAAACTACAAGTTAATTTAATGCGTTTAAAAAACAATTTAAAACTCTTCGTATAAATTATAAAAATTATAATTTTTATATTTGAAGCACCAACTTTATGGTTATTCATTTTGATAAAATAAATTTAAAAAAAAATAATTTAACGACCATTTTTTTATTTTTTTCCACCTGCTGATTTTCAAGGAAACAAGTTTTTTCGTCATAATTTACGTAACTAATGAATTATTTTCTTTTTTACTTTATCCATGTTTACTAAATACTACACGTGGAGCTAATAAATCGCGTTTTTTTTTCTAAAAGGGTGGTAATATGAGACATATATATTTTCGGAACTAGACAGGAGTGAACTTAAAGAAATATTGTTTATTTGGTATTTAATTTTTGTTTTGTTATTATGAATCACTTTTTCAATTTCTAAGATTTCTAAAATGTCTATAATTTATGTAGATCCGTCAATCAAATCTCAACCTAAACGGTTTGATTGAGGTAGAATAATTAGACATTGATGTATAATGACCATCAACAATATTATTGCAATTATCGGTATGTAGTTGACACGATAACCCGTAGTGCATTGTTATTCAATGTGTCAGTTACCAGTTAGATTGATTATTTTGATGCAGCTACTAGTTTATGGAAACAGACTATCCCGAATCCTATGGCACTTCGAAAAGCACTCCAAAATATTTTTTGTAAATTGTTTTATACAAAAATTCTCTCATCTATGGCAGGGTTTTATTTCCACATATGAAACTGTTTTGATCAAATTGGTTTGGTAGTTCTTTTATAACAACATTGACAGAAAAATGATTGAATTTGCCATTTATTTTTAAAAAAATGATGCTCAAACGCAGTGGCGGCTGAAAGGGTTAAAAATGAGGGGGGTCCTTTTTTTTACTAAATATGTAGTTGCATGTGTATTTCACAATAATTTTCACACAATTTTTTTTTGTAAAAATACATGAACATATATGAATACCAGAAACTTAAAAGGCTCTATGTGCCATGGACAAAAAAGGAAAGCAGACGGGAAATTAAAAATACACATAATAATTCAAAGAAAACATTATTTTATTTTTATGCCAAATCAACAAAAGAGCATATTTTAATGTAGTTTAGTAAAAAATATATAAAAAAGACATATTAAACTAAGTATAAAATCAAAAAAACAAATAATTTAAAAGAAAGTCTCATGTACCGTTGTTAGTTTCTTTTAAAAGGGCCAAAGTGCCCTGCTCTCTAAAGCAATAAAGGTGTTAGTGCCTTAGTGAGAATAAAGAAATAGGTACATCCACTGTTTCATCTATCTATAATAGTGATGTGACGACGATGAAAATTCCCATGGTATTTATAATTCAGTATAATTACTATTTAGCACCCAACATCGTGTATATCTAAAATTCTATTATAAAACTGTTTATGTTCTTCCGTGTGCAAGTAAGGTATTAGATTTTTGAGATCTTTTTTCTTATCTTCTGTTATTTTGCTCTTGCAATTCAGCATGGGTAAGAAATAATTATCTAAATCCGATAACTTTTTGTTCTTCTTCAATAATCTTACAATTTTCCAGGGCTCCATAGAGTTGTGGGTCTCTTTCATTTTGACAACGAAAGGATTATCACTTACGAATTTCAAGCGATGAGCCTTCGATATCTGCATTGTGGTAGTATTCAAAAATGTTTCGGCAGCCAATTTAAAATCCATGAAATCATGTGATGTCATTGAAATAACATTAAAAGGCTGCTTGTCACGAGTATTTTTCATCATATCAACAAGATCTGCAGGAACAATGGAATGTGTTACTCGTTTCCTTTTTTCGATTAAAGCAAAGTCCCTGTCGCAGCTAAGGAATGAATGCCCGCTCATTAAAAATTTATGCTCTATCGATGTAAAAACTTTTTTATACACAAGATATGCCCATAAAAATATCATTTTATTTTTATTTTGTCCACTACAATTGTCACTCCACATGATGAGATTCTCCTTTCTTATAAAATTATTAGAAAACATTTTGTAAATGCAGGATGCTATCGCATTTCCCCCTCTTCCTGTAATAGCTTCATGCCACATAAGCATATACCCATCACCGGTATTTTCGATATGCACACCCAAATTGAAATTTGATAATTGTCGCGAATAGTACATGGGCCCATGAGTTAAAGTTGGTGTCAGCAAAACTTGTTGCAAGTCCATGGCGGCAGTGCATATATTACTACTCGGCATCTGTGATTTTTTTATATCAAGTGACATCTGTTTTGTTGCTTTTTCTGCTTTTCGATGGTGTAATTCAAGTTGATTCTTCAGTATTGTTTTATTAGATGGATCGGCATTTATTTTAGCAACATAGAGGTCGCACGTTGCACATGTATCAGTTCGTTTCTGGCCAAATTTTAAATTCGGAAACTCCTTTCCAAAAATTTTAGAGTAGAACTTATATGTGACTTTTGACTCCGGAAAAGATATCTTAAATGCTTTAAACAAACGATGTATATTTAAATCTGGACTTAAGTATTCTTTCTCTGATCTCGCTCGACCATAATGACTTACAAGTCTGGGAAACATATTTACATGTTGTTTAATTTCTTCCTCATCTTCGTCTGAATATTTTCGTTTTTTCTTATTGATGTTTCCTCTTGATTCCAAGTAGGTTGTATGTCCTTGTTTCTTTTTATCGAGTAGTACTTGAATCTTTTTTGGAGAAAGGGAAAAAATGTTCATGAACGTTGCTTTGCACACACCGACAACATTTCCCTTGCCATCTGGAAGCATATAATATGCGGTGCATTGTCGCCTACTTAGAGCAGGAGATTCATAGGTTCCATGCCTTCTTCTTTTAATTTCTGTCAAATGGATTAATCCCATCAGAAAAGAAGATTGCTTTTCATTGTTTTTTAACGCATAGAATTCCGTGAACAATGACATCTTTTGTTCGAAAGGTATTTCTTTGCAGTTATAGCTGCATTTGCAGATACACTAAAATAAAAAATGAAGTGAATGAAAGCAACATAGATAATATAGGTACGCAACCGTGGGCGTATCTTAGGGACTTAGGGTCAATATCTATCACTCAGTAGAAACTAAACTAGAGGAACTAAATGTGGTGGAGTGTAATAATGATATAGTAATTTCTCCCGGTTGCAATCATTAGGGCGTAACTTATTTTCTGATATGCCGTTAACATAGTTATTTACACATTAATAATAATATTTACGAAAATATCCATGAAAATATAATTATTAAGGTTTAATTATCTTTAAACGAATTTATAATAAAAAATATATTTTTAAATTCTTTTTTTTGCTCTCCTAAAAACAAGTAAAAATAAAGTTTCACCCAAATACCTCTGACCGGGAGATTTAAAAAATTGAATTCAATACAAATACTCCATTTAAACTATGTCATGGTTGGCAGAAAATTACAGGTTGGCACATCCCTAGCGCATGATGAGTGACATTTTATCTAGTAGAGACAACCGGTGAAGATTTAAAACAATGTACAAACCTCTTGATTTGGGGGTCGTTTTGCAGGAATCAACTTTCTATTGGATGTAAAATATTCTTGTCCAGAATCTTTTAGCTTCTTTCGGGCCACTTGGGCACTTTTTTCCCCCTTTTTACGTCTTTTAACGCCACCACTATTCACAGAGACCGGTTCATTGTCAACCATTTTGATACAAATAGCATATGACTGGCGATGGCACTTAACACCTTTTAAAGGAAAACAGATGTTGGTACTTACAACCAACGCCATCTTTAGAATTTTTTATAAAATATTATTTGTACTACAATGGCATTTATACCCTTCTGTAGGACATTGGCCTTGGCACATACTATCCATTTCTTAAATAAAATCATTTTCGTTATTTATGGCACTTACACCCTTTTAAGTTTCTGGTATTCATATATGTCTTTATAGATTTTTCTTATATGATACACACGTTTACAAAAGATCTAACATAGGAACTGCACTTGACTCATAGAGTTTCTTAAAAGGGTCTTAATTTGCTTAAGCGTTAAAAAATATTCTTCTAAAAAATAAAAATAAAAATTATTAGTTAATTTTACTTTTAAAACACAAACAAACTACTAAAATGAATAGGATTTAATTTTTTCCAGTCATTATGAGTTAAGTGCATACGAAACAGGACACACACCAGGTAATTAAACACGTGCAAGAAACAATGTAATATTTTAATAATATTAATTCACAAACCTCATTTCCATATTGTAAAAAGAGACGAAAAAATATAAGCTTTTGTTAATCCTTTTCATTAAGAATTCGTCCTTGTGTAAGTATCTAAAATACACAGGAATTCATTTATCATCGTACCTCTTCCAGTCTAGACGGATGCTAATATCATATTATTATTATTAACCTTATTCTTATCTTCCTTGTTTCAAATTGTTATCTTCCGGGACAATGCCCGCGATCGAACTAATTCTTAGCGAAATGTTCCGATGTTCATGTTCGCACAAAACGTTTCATCTCTTTCTTTCTGATGAGAAAATCTAGAGATAAGACATTAGCTTTGGGAAAGTTACAAACATGCATTTGCGCATTTGACATCACATGAAAATTTGACGGCGCACGTGATTTAATAGTATTCGAGATAACATCTATAAAGACATGAAGATTAATAGGTCCTTATATATTTCAATTGATGTTTTTTTTTAATATTACAAAACCTAAATGCTAATGCATACTATAATTAGTATATAGGGTCAAAGCACCAGTAAATGACAACCCCCCAGTAAATGACCATTGGTTAATAAAACACAATATAATAAGAATTGCTGCATGTGTCCAGTCAAAAAACTTTTAACACTAGAAACTATGACAAAAGCAGTAGGCGGACATATCTTTTGGTTAGAAACAAATCTATCAGTTTTGAACTGTGAGCCATCAAAAGGTAATAGTGCGTCTTCCCGTTATTGTTTTGAGATTGATAGTGTTTTTATAAAAAGAAGTGTGGTAAGTGATTTATTTGATGCTATTTCTTATGCAATTCTTTGAAAAAAAAACATATTCTAATGTGTTTTATAATGTTATAATGAAACTAAATCTGAGTATTATTTTTACTGGGGTAGTAGTGGTCATTAATTGGTGATTTTGCTATTTTTTTAGAGTAATATTAATTATAATTGTAATACTCGTATTTCAATAAACAAGTAAAAGTACTTAGAATAATTAATGTGTTTTTTATTGTTTTCTTTTATTTTGTACGCTTTAATCAACAAATGTATACCTTTAATGTGGATATCACTACAAGCTGAATCTTAAACGGTCATTCATTGGTGCTTTGACCCTACCTTCTTTAAAATGAATTTTAGGTAAATTATTTTAATTAGTGGAAAATGTTGAGGGGTCATTGACCCAATGGACATTAGGGAAAGCCGCCACTGCTCAAACGTAAGCCTTTTTCACGATGTTAATAGGAGTATGGCACGGATAAATGAACAAAATATGCTTATGTAAATAAATAAATAAGTCTAAGATAATGACTTTGATGACATGTTATATGGAATAATTGGTCCAAATTAATAATTATAATTCCTTTTTTTTCACATCCGCTCCTAAGTAATGAATAAAAACATCACACGACGCCTCCGGGAAGCTATCACCAGGCAGCACTCTCGTTTCTTCCCACGTTAATCTCGTGTCCCTTATTTCCGCCGAGGAAAGTCAAAATATCATCATCGACGGTCTTCCAGACGGCGCGCGCCGTGAACCTGCAGATATAAGAAAAGGCAACTTGGGTTTAGGTTCTCTTGAGGTATGCGCACCACGTGTCTAAGCCAGGTCCACCACCATATCCTCAAGACGCTCGTTGTAGGAGGCTGCTGCGTCCGTGCTCGGACTTCAATATTCGTTATAAAATGGAATAATAATTGTGCTATTATTATTATTTTATTTTTTTTAAATATATTTTTGGACTCCTGTATTTAGTAGCCTTATGTGTCATGTACAAGGCTAAGGTACTCGGAAAAAATCTTTTTGTTTGTCTTGGAAATGGGATGTTCGATCACCGATTTTGGTTTTTTACCTTTATGAGTCCAATCACCATTGTTGCAAAGTTCAAGAAAAATGGCGCGTGATAACTACTTCTAACTAGAGTGTGGATATATGTTAAGGATATTCCATCTTTCCTGCATTCTGTTTCAAGATTATGGCGTTGTAAACTAAAAAACGGGCACTGAAATAACAGATGTTCGATACTCTGTGAAGAAATATCATCGCATGGATAATAGTCATCATTCCTTAATTTAAACCTATATAGATAACTTCTTATAGCTCCTTGTCAGGTAAAAAATTGTGTCGTTTCGAAAGTACTTTGGTGATGACGACGGAAGTTTGCTGCATCAGCCAGCGTTGGGAAAAACATTTAAGTGATTTTACCTGTAGAAGAAGCGCGGTAATGACCCTCCCAACGCTGCTGCGTATTTTGTTTTATACAGCGTTTAGCAAAGCTAAGGGGAAATTCTGAAAAGAAAGGTGCCGTTCTTTTACAAGTTGCGGCTCTTGCTCGTTCATCCGCTCTCTCATTTCCTACGATACCAGCATGTCCTCTTATCCAGCATATTTGAATGATCATCACTCTTATTTTTAGATACTTAATTTTACATTGAAAATCTACAATTTATGGATTTACCGATTGTGCTATTATTATAAATAACTGATTATTTATATACCTGATATGATGTTTTTGTGATAATTAGTTCAAAGGCAATAAATATCCCAATTCAAAATTCATCTCACTGTTTTATACTTTTAGATTACACTTTTGCAAATATATTTTTTTGCCGCAACGAATCAGTTCATTAAAACAGGAATTGTCCATATAGGAACTAAAAGATCCTTACAAGTATACATCTATACCGCACTCTTTCGCTCATTTTACTTACCATTAGTGTTAGTATAATATTTTAGTTTTATATATGTGATTTTTTAAATTTATTAAAAAATATTGGTCGATGGTAACGTGACTAATGCATTATAAAGTTAAATTTGCAGGAGTCAATTAAACGTTTAAGAAAAAAAATAAGATTTTATTTTTTTATTTTGTATCAATTTCAGATCAATGTAAGTAAAACAGGTATTGTTTTATTTTATTTTATTTGGGAAATCAATAGTTCTACATACATATTTATAGTAAACGAACAGATATAGTATTTTAAATAATTCGTTCTTACTATCCGCAAATATTAACTTTTATTGTGAATTGTTTTAATTTCTTTGTATTATATACTTGCTTGCTATCTTATTTCAGTTTAATGTACATATTATTACTTGTTACTATATTTTTATTATGACCATACCTTTATGTAAATATTATTCTGTCCCAAAATGAGTTTGTTGTAACTTCTGAGTTTTTTTTATTTTTTTTTATGATTTAATAGAAAAAAAAAAATTGTATAAACTCAGAACTAATTACAGATAACCACAAAGTATACAAAATTAGCAAAGAAAATATTTTACATATTAAACAAATAAGTTTATACATATAAAAATGTTATTTTCACGAACTCGTCAATATTTTTTAATAATAAAAGTTTTTTCTATATTTTTTTTAAAGAACAGTGAGTTATTGTAAATTGGGCGGGATAAGGATAAGGATGCTTAAAGAGAGGATAAGGAGGGGAAGGGAGATGTACATATTTAATATTATAATGTCTACTAAGTTACATAATGCATTTTAAGTGTAAATTTTAAATCTAACAGAGTAATGTTTGTTTGTTTGTATTTATATCTTTAGATTTTATATTGTACACTGAAAAAGTCCTACCAAAAAAAGCATTTTTAACATACAATGTTTATTTATTGATACATAAAACAGGTGGTATCGTCTACAAATTCTGGCTGGCACATGTATTGTTATTATATTATTATTCTATAAGTGATCGATTGTGTCTGTCATGTACAGGCTCATTTCACACGTATCGTGCCAATCCACTTAGTCCGGTAGAATTAGGGTGGGTGGACACTTTGTATTATTTTCTTTTTTGGTTATATTTATTTAGTTTCTACTCGCAGGTGAAAATTTTGCTAAAAAAATCGAGTGTAGATTAGTCGACCTCATGGTGTACTGTTCCGTATATTTACCTGCCTATTGATTAATATATTTTTTAAAATAAATCCACCCTATTTTATTTCATGGTGCCGTGCTATGTTGAACGATTGACTAAATTGGTGGATAGGAATTTGACCTTTATCCAAAAGTAAATTTGACTCATTTCGTATAATTTTTTTTTTCAATTAAATCTCATTCGGTATAACACTATCTAAATCCTGTGTTTGAGGGAGAAAGGAATTTAAATTTCTCGCTTATGACTCCAATAAAATTCATTGAAATGTCGAAACATTTTGAAAAAATCACAAAATTTTAGTAATATACATTATTTTACTATTTTACACCGTTTGAATGTCACATTATAAACCTTCAACCTTCCAATTCAATAACATTAAATGATTTTCTCGATTTAATGAATTACCCAATATACGATAGATAATGTGTGTCGCTATAATAGCTTTATACTGAGTATAACTTTAAACAAAGTTTAAGAATTTTTAGAATTCCATCCTTATTCTACCACTTTGCCTAGGCATAATGTTATACTTGGTTAATAAATAAGGCCCTACATGTCTTATATCAATATTATTATTCTGGATAACGTAGTGTTACGTGGTGTAATGGTCAGCACGTTCGCCTACCATCCAAGAGGTCTCGGGTTCGATTCTAGACATGGTTGATATGAAATATTTATTTAAAAAGGGTGTTTTTATCCCACAATATTTCAAAGTCCTTGGACTGGTATCTGAAGCGTAAAACTGATCATCTCACCTTCACGTAACATAATGAAAACACAATTGAGGAGTAAAACCTTTGAGGTTTTTGCTTAAAATAAAGTATTTTTTTATATTTAATTAAGCTTTGAAGCAAAAGTATGCTTGTTCTCCTGCGCTGCTATTTTAAACCGCTCCCGTGGCCATATTAAACGCTTTTGTTTAAAAGTTTTTTCTACGGCCGCTAGAGCGTTTGGAATATCACCCCTGGAATATATGGGATCCTTTACGAATCATCTAACAATAATTTGTGTATTAGGGTTGGACTGCTGCACCTTTGCCACAGGCCACCGCCAACGGCCACCCTCCCATCGCCACTAAAGCTATGATTGAAATTTGATGGAAGGAATGGTCCGATTGGTGCGTAAATCGGTGTGAATTCTGAGCAATTGGGATTTCACTCAATCTGATGAAGAAATGTACTTACATAGTCAGTACCTACTGGGACAGACATAGAAAAGTCTTAACCTCAGCTGTCATAAACTAGAAGCAATAAGAACTTTGTTTCAATATTAAGAAGAATTGTACCAAGGGATTAAAATTACCATTATTAAAATATAATTTATTTTAAACCAAAGTGACTTGTGAGTTTTCAAAAACTAATACGGTTTTCTGTAAATTATTATGAAAATAAAACCTTGTGATTTATTTATTTATTAACATACATGGCACGCAGTGCCTTTTACCTTAAAACAATATAAAAATAATATAAACATTTCAATATAATGTGAAAAACTTAAAAAATAAATACAAAAGTATTATTTTACATAATAACTAAATACATAACACAGCAGTTTTGTATATAAAAAAAACATATTTAGATATAAAAATAATTAACAATGTGTGCAAATAAAATTTTAAAAGTAAAATAATTTATGTATATTTTTCTTAAATGGTACAAAATATAAGTTTATTAAATACGGTAAAATCATTTTGTATCAAAAAAATAATAATAATAATGACAGTTAAATAAATTTTTAAAATAAGTAAACACGTAAATATGGTACACAATAGTACCCATACAAAAGTAAACATAGAAAGCACTATAATCTAAAAAATGTAAATTACCCTTCATCATCTTTGAAATGATTAAATAGCGTTAATTTATATAAGCTATACTTTAAGTGAAAAATATCTGCAACGTCGGAATAGTTATTGCCGAGAACATGGAGTCGATTCAGAATAGCACTATACGAGTATACGGTATGTGAATTGTTGCAACTAAACGGAGGTACTTGACGAGTCATTAGTCCAGGTTGTTATTAGTGTTACACAATTTTTATTCTTTTACAAGAACACTACTACAGTTTTGGGAGAGCACTCCTCCCATCGACGAGTGATATAAAACTGTAGTGTTTATGTAAAACAATAAAAAATGTGTAACACTAGTAACAAAGTTTTATTTTTATAATGATTTATAATAAGTGTTACGAAATGAATGCCAATTCAATTAACAAGATTTTTTGTAAACTATGTACATTACTAACTCGACCTGCTTATAGTATTGCCCATTTGAACAAAAATCATTCTATGACTATCATTTACGAAGTTCAAAAATGTTTTGAATATGTCTAAATGCTTGCAGACTGGCTGGATTTCCTCCCTCCCCTCCCAAATTTGTTGAACAACACCGATTTGAATCAATAGAAAAAAAAAATTACTTTTTACCGTTAATGTCCCAGACATACGAGCACATGCGATGCAAATAGGCATTTGAATATTGTTTTTCTGTCACTCTCTCGCAAATATTTTCCCGGCACTGTGCAAAAAGGCAACTGTGCATCGGACTAATTATAAATGGTCAAAATTTACGTTTTACTGTTTTGTTTTCTAGACTTTAAAAGTGAACTTATTTGTTATTTTTTTAAAGACAAAGTATCAAAATGAAACTTTCCGTGACTATCTTTTCTGTTTCAAAAAATATATTTATCATATTTGTGTACCGTACGTTCGAAGACAGCAGATAAAGCTGGGCGCTTTTTTTGGTTTTCGGATCATCCTGGTTCCCATTAGAAACAATTAATCCAAAAAAATATATATATTGAAATACGCTAATGGTAATTATCTGTGGTATGTTAAAAATTAAAGCTGTAGTGTCATAATCCAGGAAAAAAATACCTGAATACGTTTGTATTAAAAAAATGTGAGACCACGTTTCCTTTTTAAAAACACCTAACGTATCCCCTCAACCAACCCCTTATCAACGTTTTCGTCACTATTGAGATATCTGTAAATCTGATTAACACATTTAATTTTGAAAATATGACTTAGCTAACATATTCACAGGATGAATTTTAATTTATATTGCCCACGTGTAATTTCATTATTTCTTTTGTTATACGTGTCAATAAATATTGTGTTAAATACCCAAATGGGGTTTGTAATTCCTGTTACATTATTTATTATGACCTTAATAAACAACTTAATGGATTTTCGTAATAAAGGAAATACTACCGTAATAATTTATCACGAGCTGTGTTAAATGTATATACTGGGTATAGCCTATTAAATTTGTAAATTTTAACAAGTATTTTTATTTGTAAATACAGACAACGCACTTGCCATGTTATTTTATTTTTTTTATTTTTTTATTTTTAAATCATAAAACACAAAGTATTTTACAGGTATAATACATATGAATTACATTCCCAGGATTTCCTACAACTCAACTCGGGACTTAAATAATAAGTAATGAAATTATCTAGAATAACACCAATTTACAAAGGAGGAGAAAAAAACTTAGCTTCTCACTACAGACCTATTGCAAAATTAACCATTCTAAGTAAAATATTTGAAAAAGTGCTACACAATCGATTATACCAACACCTCGAAAACCTTAATTTTTTTGCAAAAGACCAACATGGATTTCAGAAAAGAAAGGATACCTCCACAGCAATGACATCAGTTTGCAACTTTAAACAAACAAAAATTGATAAATGAAATACAGTGACTGCACCCATACTTGACTTCAAGAAGGTATTTGACACAGTCCACATAGATACCCTTCTAGATAAACTACAACATACAGGAGTTAAGGGACAAGCTCTCAAAATATTTGAAAACTATCTACAAGGAAGAAAAGAGCTTACGAAAATTGAAGAACACAAAAGTGAAATAACAACAATGCAATTCGAAGTACCTCAGAGATCAATATTAGGACCATTGTTTTATATAATATACATTAACGACATAATACACAGTGACATAATGGGAAAAAAAACAATCTATGCGGACGGCTTAGGAATTTTATATGAAAACCAAAATGACATTGAAACGACTAAAACCATCAACAATGACGTGCAAAAACTATTAAAATGGACAAACAAAAACTTCTTAACACTAAATGCCAAGAAATGCAATATAATACATTTCGAAACACAAAAGAAGAACCATAACATGAACATAAAAATAAACAACGAAACTTTTAAAGAACTAGAACATGTGACTTACCTAGGACTCACAATGGACAGACAATTAAAATGGACAAAACACATAGACGGACTAAGTAAAGTAATGGCATTACTACATAGCCTCTTCTACAAAATTAATGATTTTATACCAAGAAAGGAAAAAATTATGATGTACGAAGCCTATGTTCAAAGACAAACACAGGACAGTCAAAAATACTATATAATGGACTTAAACACTACAACGACTTACCTTACTACTTGAAAACATTTACTGGAGACAAATTTAAAATCAATCTGAAAAAGCACATGATGACTGAACTAACTAGACTAGACGAGACATAAAATGACTAGACAATATTAAATTTCTAATGTGACCCTAACGGGTTTTTAAAATTGTAAATAAAAAAAATTAATAATCAACGTTTTTTTGCATTACATGATCATAATTAAAACGATTTGATAAAACTTAAACTAATTCTTGTAAACATCCACGGACAATGGACAAATGTACATCTCAAAAGACGGAATAATCGGCGCGCTTGAATGAGAAGATGTATGAATGTAGAGGAAGCGAAATCAGTATGAAAAGATATTTCGATATGACGTTCTATCTTCTCTTAACCAAGTGATTGTTTTTTTAATATTTTTTAATTTTTTTAAATATTTCTAATCAATTAATATAATAACGCAAATAACGCATGTTTTTTTTTCTTTCTATTAGTTTTTTTTGTTTTACTTTAATTAATACTCATAAACTAAGTTTATGCATCTTATTTAATATTTGATTTCTTTTGCACATAACGCGTTAATTATTTTTATGCATCAATTTATATTTTGGAATGAAGGATATCTGAAAAAAATTTAAAATCATACAAGAAAGATGTTTTAAAAAATTACGTTACTTATAATAATTTTAAAATCCATATCAGAAAGTTTTTTTGAAAAAATCCGTTCAAAAAATATATTTTAACTATAGCTCTATATTAAAAATTTTTTTTGAATATTTATATAAGTAAAACCACTTTGCCGAGGCAAAACGATAATTTATAATATCGCTGGCCCAAAGCAACAGTGAGATATCTATAAAGAAAATATTCTGAGATAATTCTACTTTGAGGTGAGCAAAGAGTATTTTTAATTTTATTTATTTATTATATACATATAATGTATGGAAACATTTTACATTTTTTTACTACTACAGGACTCACCACTAACAAAAGAAAATGAAAACATAAATATTGATTTAATTTATTAACATACATATCTGCACGTGTATAACAAAATCAGAAATTTCGGTTTTATCTCACTGTTGTTTGGGTTAGCGATATGCATATTTTATATTTTGACTCTTGTAAAATTAGAATATTAAAAGCGCGGTTTTTAAAAAAAATGAGCTTTAAACATTCAATTGTTTTTTTATTACGATTGCAAAATTTTATATTTAAATGTTAACGAAAAAAAAGTCTAGGGTTTGGTGTTTGGTGTTGCACAATATTTGCATTGTTTTGTCCGTTTTAAAATTAAATTGTCAAACCTGCAGTAGAGGTACCCATTTTACAATTAGTGATCATAGGGATATTGGTAGTGAAAAAACCCCACCATGCATCGCACCACCGACCCTATATTCACCCCTTTGTCTCTCCGGGGTCGGCATGGACCCCGTTCAAATATCGTAATTCATAATCTGTTTAACCCTCTCCCTTGTGGAGGGATGAATGCACCCCAGTGGGGTATTGGTTTAAAATTTAACGACCTGTCTGCAGTATAAAGAAAACTCTTTACTCTGCATACGCTATATGGACACAGGGAACAAGGCATAAGGCAAATGACCTCCAAAGGTTGGCCGCTTAACCTGTTTCAATACCGGGGCAAATATTTGGAATTAATTACTGAGCGTAATTTAATAACCAATTTCTCTTTTCAAGAACAAAAATAACAATTACCATAAGGTAAAACAAATATATTCCATGTTGTTTTATGGAATATTTGGACGGTTTTTTCAATTTTGCAAACGGAACGCTTATGTTTTAATTTAATAAAAAGTCGGTATTGTAATTATATCAGAATCCATACATTTTGTGGAACATCAAATTATGGAATTCTGGTTATAAGAAAAAGTCAAAAATATATTTTTCATCATTCAAAATATCAGCTCAGAAACTCTAAATCCAAAACATTATATATGTGTTAAATAAATACCGATGAAAAAACGTCTAATTTAAGAAAGGATACAATTCAAACTTGAGAAAATTAAATAGATCAAGCTGAAAATTAAACTAACACAAGAAATCGTTTTTATGGGTTAAAGCGCATCACGCTAATTATACATAATATATTTTTAAAAAACTTGTGAATGTTCCGGCACAAGATATGCTCAGATTAAAATCAGAAGGAAACTTATTTAAATTTATAAAATTATCTTTTCAAAATAGAAATGAATTCTTACACTTTTCAATGTAATTTAATTAAAGAATAAGTTTTTATCTGAAATCTACACTGAGTTACTTACAACCCCTTAGAAAATTATTTCTATCTCCTGTTATTCTTGTTTCGATAAATAGTTTATATCTCCGACTGTCGTGAATACAATTCTTTCAAAGGCAGTAAAATCATACCATAAAATATTTAATGAAAAAATCAGATAAGCAACCACCCATTCATATATTTGCATTCCGTAGCCATCCAAATGGGGCTGTTAGCGTTGAATGGAGAGGAAGAGGGGTGAAATTTAGAGATACCTACTATTGTGTTATACATGTGTACGTAAAGTTGTATCTATATATCACTTTAAGTACTAATCATGTCCGTAGCACGCGCTTGTTATAGTCAAGGGAAGAGTTGAACAAACTGAACAAATTATACTAGGTACTTCATTTATGCTAATATCATTATACCCTTTACATTATTATCTTAGCATTACCTTTTTATAACAAAACAAAATCTTACACAATAAAAAATAAATGAGTAATAAAAAATCTTTAAAATTTAGTAAAAACGTTAAGAAATCACTGCAATTAGCCAAATATAATAAAACACAATCAAAACAAATGCAATATAAGTTTGTACCACGCAAAAAACTGTTAAATAAGACTAAAATAAATTATTTCATCTGTATTTACAGGCCACATGTTTAAGATAAATTTAAATTTAAGTGTTAACTTTATGTATTTAATTAAAATTTCAGTAATAACTTTATTATTATAGTTGTAAATGAAAATCATTTTTAGTTTTTCAATATGCCGGAAAGAATGCAGCGTCAATTACTATAAAATAACAAGAAGTAGGTAATATAAATATCACAAAATCAATAAAACATTGGTTTGAGATAGTTTTCTTAACTTAAGCTATCGATTTTTTAAATGATTTTGTGTATGAGATTAAAGGTTTTTTTATTTACTTTTAGCATGCATTATAAAAAGTTAAATTTCACCAAGAACTATCTTGACTTTTTAAAAAATTATTTATTTATTCATTCATGGAAATACATATATGTATTACAATAATAAAAATACGCATCTCTAATTTTTAGTGGCCAAGAGCCCAATGTTAAGTTGGGATATAAATTAATGAAAAGTAAAAGCATGATCATTGTTAAACAACTTGGTAAAAAGTTAGAATATTTTTTTACACAATTAAATTGAAAGGAACTTATAATTTTGTCTTCAGTATACGTACCAAAGTGATATTAATTTTAGAAAATAGCATTATGTCCTTTTAGGCAATCTTGGGAAATAGAAAATAATAAACCTGTTGTGTTATACAGTAATGGCTTCATGAATACCGTGTTTCAGTTCTAAGAAGTGCATTTATATGTGCAGTTTGCAAGGAACAAAAGCTTTTACAGCGGAGCTATCTTTCGAGGTAAACTAGAAAAGCTCCCTACGTAAAGCACATTGCATTATCTATTATTTAGTTTCGGGACATTTAACACTGATTCATCTCTGGCTAATGAAGGCAACCGTAGTCTAATGTGACAGTTGCTGCATGAATATTTTAAACGATATGCATTACGTGTAGCTATTTCAAATGATTTATTGAATATAAATTTTCGGGCGAATTACCTTGTAATAGCCCACGAAAGAAAATTAGTTTTAATATTATTTCAAATGACGCATCACAAATAAATTTGAGTATTAATATATTTCTTACTGGGAAATTCCGAATCAATAGATGCTTTTAAAACGAATACACGTTTAAAAAATATCACGTTTTTATGTACGTTTTTAATATAACATAATAATATGCAAGTCTAAAATATCATTTTCAAAATCATTGAGTCGGCTTTGCGTGTTCATAGCACTCATTAACTCTCATAGAGGTGTAATTTTATTAAATTTTAATTGATTCGGTTTTTTTTTTTTTTTTTTTCGAAACTCGGAATATGAATAAAGTGATAAGTAACACATTAAATTAAAGATTATTATATGTACCTAAAATCTAGTTAATTTTTTTTAAATATGAAAATATATTGTATTTTATTATTAACAATATATATTTTTAATGTTCATTTTATGTACTATTTAATAATACTTATTCAAAATCAGATATTTTTACATCAATGTAATGTTTACTGAAACAACACGTGTAACTTGTAATTGTTAAAGAAAATATTTTTCATTGCAGAACATTCCGATAAAGTCTTTTTTTTATTCTATTTTTGCAATTTTTGTTTGCAGATAAAAAATCAAAAGTTGCTGCTAAATTGCTTCAAGATATATAATCATACGATAAAATTATACATAGATGTATATTGAACTACCGACATATCGTGAACGTCTGCCATTTACGAATCCAATAAATCGACCGTGTCTACCACGCTCTACTCTGTCACTTTACAATGCAATATGCAACTATATGCATTTTACTGCACTTAAGGCCCATGCAGTATTCGGCGTGCACATCAACATTTTTCTCAGTGAAGTGAATTTAAAAAAATAATGTTTCTGTTATTGCCAATAACATGGATTCGGTATTCGGTGTTAAACTCCCGTTCATCCCTTTTTCTCTTACATCACTTCACATTACATACATTGATATTGTTAATTTTAATCAAATTTTTCTACTGAAATTTGTATTACTGCGAAAATTGCTTTACTGAAATTTTATCAACTACTACTACTACTACTACTACTACCATCACGCCATTTCCCCGTAGGGGTAGGCAGAGAGAATGGACCGCCACACACGTCTATCCTGGCATACAATTTTAGCTTCTTCCACATTCATACATCTTGTCATACATGCCCTTCGATTCTGTTTGCTTTTGACATGACCAGACTTCATATTTTGGTTTATCTGATCATGCCACGTCTTTCTTGGTCGTCCTCGTCTCACGTTGCTATTCATTTTCGCCATATATACTTGTTTTACCATTCTTTTGTCGCCCATTCGTTCTACGTGACCAAACCATCTCAGAGACCCTTTCTTAATCTTATCAATTATACTTTACTCAGATATACACTCTCGCCTGATTTCATCATTTGTAACCCCGTCATACATTGATTTCCCACACATTCGTCTAAGAGATCGCATTTCAACCGCGTTCACTCGGCTTTCATCCTTCCTCTGTCAATTCCATGTTTCACTTCCATACATAAGTGTTAGGACTAAAACTCCGTTGTGCACTGCCAGTTTAGCTTCGATTGACATATTTTTATTAGAAATTACTGTGCTTAGTGCTCCGTTCATTTTGTTGCCCGCATTCACTCTTCTTTCAACATCTTTTTCTACTCTACCATCTCTTGAAAACATATCAACTACCTTTGGTTTAAAATCTTCTCCTTATATTGCTTTTTTAAATATTACCTAAACCTGTTATTCTTTCTTTTTTCTTTGCTGAATTCACATGTTTTTATACTTTTAAAATACTTTTAATTACTGATATTGTAAATGTTTATAAAATCAATATATTGCTACTCTTACTATGTAATTTTGAAGATGTTTTTAAATTGACTTAATTTTAGTTTCTTATTTAAAGATTCTTTAAAGATTCGTCTCATCGTTTCCTTGAATCTTTTAAAATATGTATGTGTATATTTATGTTTTTCCTTTTTAAAAAATGTTACTATTATTTTATTTTATTTTTCCATCTAAGCATGTTTTTTATTCTTTATTTTTTTTCTTAACTTTTAATTATTTTTACAATTTTTTTTCATTTTTTTTACTTTAATTTTAATTTTTAAACAACTTCTTTTTATGTTTTTTTTCCTTCTCTTTTTTCTACTTTAATTAATAACCTTACATATAATTACTTTATAATATGGAAACTTTGCTGGTCCATTAGATTTAAGTCTAACTGTGTAAAATATAAAACTTTGTAACTGTACTGTATGTTTCTTAAATAAAAGAAAATAAATACAATTAAAATAAATAATAAATTCCCATCTACGAAAAATGATTGTTGTTTTGATGTTTTAATTTATGAATATTAGATTATCCACTTCACTTTATAGATCCATTATACTAAGTGTATGCATAAGTATTTTCCAGTTTCATTAAGTAATGGCACTACCAAACAACATGCAGAGTATAAATTTTACACTACATTAGTTTGTTCGTCTGATATTAACCTACAAACACACACACAAGTTGAGTCCACCAAACAATAGCGTTTGTGTTGTATCGTTTAATGATCTTGTCGACGTTTGTGCCTTAAACAGAATATTTGTGGCAAGCATTGTTTTACTTATTGAATTTAAAGAAAAAGGCTTTGAAAAGTCATCGTTTGCTAGTTGAAACATAAAGTGAACAAGCTCCATCAATTTGAACATTTGAGACATGATTTTGACAATTATTTTAACGTGGTGATCAATATAAAAGATAGTGCGAGCTCTAGTAGACCACAAAAGTGCGTAGACGAGCAATTGCAGGCATTATTGAATGATGACTCAACTCAAACTCAACAGCAACTGGCAAAAGTATTAAACGTGTCACAAAAAACAATCAGCAGACGTTTACGAGCAATGGGAAAGATCAATTAATTCGGTAAATGGGCCTCACACAATTTGAATTAATGGCAAATAAAAAATCACGAAGTCGCTTGTGAAATGCTGCTTTCACGCCACGAAAGAAAATTATTTATGTACAAAATTGTGACAAGTGACGAAAAATGCTTGATTTTGAAAACCAAAAGCGGAGAAATTTCGTGGCTGTCACCTGGCGAAACCGATCCTTTAACACCAAGGCCAAATCACTTCGGCAAGAAGACCATGCTTTGGTCTGGTGGGATTAGAGTAGTATTGTGTATTATAAACTCTTGAAGCCCGGCAAAATCGTTAATTCACAATCCGATTGCCAACCAATAATTAATTTTAACTACGCATTGATCGAAAGACGACCGGAATGGGCGAAAAGGCACAGGGCAAAGTGATTTTGTTACACGACAATGTGCCGACTCACACAGCAAAACCAGTGAAAGACACATTGAAATCGCTTGGATAGGACATCCTTCCGCCCCCGCAGTACCTCCTCGACCTGGCGCCATCTGACTATCACCTTTTCGCACCAATGAGGCACGCGCTTGCAGAGCAGCACTTCAGCGATTTCGAGGAAGTTGGAAAATAGCTTGAAAAATGGCTTGCCATAAAAGAAAAACAGTTTTTCTGGCACGGTATCTTACCTGAAAGACAGGCGAAGTGTGCAAAGGTCGATATTAAATGTTTTAAATAAACAAAAAATATGCTTCTCTTGAAAACAACGTGTTTTCTTTACACCAAAAATCGGCCAAAACTTATGCATACACCTGGTACATTAGACTATCACCTTATTAATTATTTTATTCGACATTACTTAAGTTTATTTGAGTGAATAATCCGCCCACTGTAAGGGTCCATGATACATTACACTATTTCCTTATTCATTATTTTTTTGGATATTATTTAAGATTAACAAGAAGTTATCAATAAGTTTTTAATTATTTGTAATTATGCAAGAATTTCTCGGTTAATTTTTTTGTTTGAGCTGACAAGTTCAAGTTTTATCGAAGAAATACCTCGTTTTTTATAAACATCCGAGTATTTTTGCTTAAATACGCTGCAAAGTATTATTTTTTACATATTTTATTTAATTCTCAAGATTTAAATCATACTTCATCTTAAATTAAATTAAAACTTCGTATTTAAATAGGTATATTAACAAAAACAACAATTTTCGTTAAAAAAAAATTAACCTGTTTTATTTTTTAAATACACATATATACACTTATATATACATATGTATATATATGTTTATAATGGATCTGGTTAGTGAATTTAATGTTAAAAACAAAACCTAAAGATCAAAAGTTGATTACTCTGTACGTATATTTATTAATTATCTTTTTAATTAAATTTAATTCAATACATTTTTATGCATATGGGTTTTCATATGATAAACTATCATTTGAATAATTGTAAACGAAGCTTAAGGTCAATGCAATGATTTGTGGAATTTATCAGTAGTGTGCGCTAGCGCGAGATAACAAGATAAGTGTGAGTTTTATAGTATTTTACAGCCGAATCAAAATTGGATCAATGTACTGGAATTACACGAATTGGAATATTACATTTATGGAGAATATGTGTGTTACGTTTTGGATTTTTGTGTGTCAATTTTGCTGTAGCCAAATAAACTATTTATTTTTTTAACCACTATAATACGAATGCATGCTTATTTTTATGCCCTTGTTAGCAAAAGTGTTCAGATAATATGGATGTTACAATATTGTCTAAAACATTATACATGTTCGTAATGTATAAATGTTATATTTAAAACAAATAAATTGAATTGAATCTAAAATGCTTCTTTAAAACGTGACTTACATAAGCATTTAAAAACGATATTATTATTTTTTTTTTTAATTCATCTCAACAGAGAAGGAAAATTCTTTTGAGAAGAGAATATGGAAGTCTAAGCATTTACAGGGCTTATGACATGTCATTAGCTGGTTTAAGTGGCCACTTTACACACTGTGTAACATTCACCATTTTGCCCATGTTTGAACATTCCCATTTCCTCAACTCTTCCATCTGTTGACTTTTGTGAAGCATTTGGAGACACTCAAACATTGTTTAAATATGTTAATGTTATTAACTGCCTCTATTGTACTAAATAACCACTTAAAATCATCTGAAATATTGAATTGATTACATACAGTTATTAAACAATAAAAAATAACCATTTTGCTACTAAAGTTGTTTTGGAAACTGATACAAAAAAATCGTTAGACACCCATACGTTAAATATTTATATTTAATAGTTTTAAAAAGCGAATAATTATTCTTATAATATCATCCTAAATATCATGTTGTTCTGCTACATTAAAACTTCTCTGAGTATTGAACATGCAAATAAAAGTGTATTTTTTAATTTAATTATAGACAAGTATAAATTTATGACAAAGCCGCTTGCAAATATTTTAGAAGCAACTCCAAAGACACATACTTTTTTTTTGTTAAAAATATACGAAAACAGTTCCGCGATCTACAAAAAGACAAGGTACTACACTAAGTTAGAGATCACCTTCTGTCTACCTCGTTTAACGGTACAGTGCCGATCTTAATAAATGTATAATATAAATTTAATTGGGCGCCGGCATAGCAATACATCCGACCGACGCTGACCGACGTCGACGGATTCAACCGACGCGCGATGCCGCAAAAGCGCATTCTTTTGTTTAGGCGGCAATAAACTTATTCAAGGAAGGTATATATTCACCATTAGATGAGGAAATAAAGTAGAATAATATATAAATGAAATGGTACATTAAAAAAATATATTTTTAAATAATGAGTAATATCTTACTTGTGTATAAAAAATTTTTTCAACGAAATAAAATGAAAAAGTGATATTTTTAAGGTAAATATCTTTTAGCATCCTGCTGTAATAATGGCAACACTATTGAAAATCTCGCCCTGACTTCCGTATCACGGAATATTCCGAAATCATCCTTTTATGATGAAAGGTCCTTAGAAGGGACCTTCTGTCCCCTTAGTCACAATGCAGGTAATGAAGGACTAACCGACCCTAAGTGAAACTACTACTGGACGAGCGGCAGGACCCATTTGCATAACTACTTACTTATGCAAATTCTACCAAAATACTTCAAGTTTCACTCAAGGATCTGGGGTGTTATTTTAAGAGAGCCTATCTCTACATTATACGGCTCATTACACTATCGTAGGATGCTGTAAAACTCATAGCAGTACTATTTTGTATTTAAATGCAGTTTGATTTAATAATATATTGTTTTGGTAATTGCATGTTGCAAAAGTCAGTTGCATTATAAGAGTGTCTATTTTTTCATTAATTCTAACTCTTGTTTAAGACATTAAGTTTGATCACTATATTCCTATGGTGACGTTTTTGAGTAATTAAAGTTCCCTTTTATGACCAATAACGTTGTTTTTGATGCCTGTGGTTTACTGATTTGAAACACTTTCTTTAACGCACGAGTTTTTGTGTTTAAATTCAGGCGTTTTCGCAATAATTAAGAACGTATTTTTCTTTCAAGCCGGGTGAAGGCTCTAAATTTTTCAACTTATTTGTGAGACCCTTATAGTGAAAGTAAAATAAATTTATAATAAAAGTAAAATAACTTGTCTTCTGCTTAATAAATGCTTCAAATTTTTAACTCCTCTATCCAATAAAAACAATTTCAATGTGGTGACCTTTGAGTAAAATAACTACCTCAAGAAAGGGTCTTCATCACTTTAAATAAATATTTTTTTACATAAGTACTAACATATTTTGTCTCATTTTTGTAATAAAGCTTTATAAATCTTTAAAATGCAAAAACATAATTTTAAAACTCTTTTAGTGAAATTAAAGGGTATAATTTTTTTTCCAATTAGATTAGAATTATAAATTTTTTCCGACATTTAATGTTGTGATTAAATGCCTAATACCTCTTCAGAATAAATTATATAAACCGTATCGGTTGAACGGAAACACAAACGGGGTGTGCTGTGCACAAAACCAGGACCAGACCTAATTTGTTTTTGACGTTATCTGTCCAGAATTGATCCATAGTTCACCCTTTGAAATGAAGTTGGACGAATGACCCGCCATATGTCAGGATTGTTCCGAACAACCTGCGCGTTTTTTTACGTAAATTAAATTCAAAGCCATTAATTTTATGGTTGACCAAACTCCACAAATTCATCTGGAATCTGGTGGACCGAGAGGTACCTTGTGCACTGTGTGACTTCAGTGACGTGTAACCGATGATAGTAAAAAATCAAAACTAGGTACTTCAAAGTAACGAAATGTGCCTTTTTGTATTTTCCCCATTAAAACATAACTAAATTTTGAAATTGTCTTAGCAATGATGCATTGTGATTTTTCAAATTGAATATTTAAAAAAAATCTGTATAAATGATCTTAACCGCACTTTTATTATCAAAATAAACAATTTTGGTTTTTTTCCCAGAACAAGAAAAATTAAACATTTTTCAAGGTAAAAAAATATAATTTATAATTCAATTTTGCATCAGTACCAAAATTAACCTGCACAAAAGTAATATACACAAAGACTTAGTATAAACATTCAAATTAAAATTTTGGGTCAAATTTTCCTTTTTTCTGAACTTTTAATATATTTTATTTTAATGTGCGTATTTTTTTTGTACCACGGAAGCTTGAAAAAAAATCACATGTATTTTTTGTTTTGTCAGCGGGAACCGAACCCAAAATATTCTGTGCGTGAGTCAAGCATCTTAAGTATCTTAAGCATCTTAAGCATCTTATTCACTACACCATGGAGGTCTTGGTAAAGTCTTGTTTTTAATTTGCAGATTTATGTAAACAGATCATCGATTTATTGAAAATTTTACATGTGCCAGAGGCATGTTCACACCTTATTTTTTTAATACCCTGGCTTAGTTGTAGCTATTTTTGTTAATTTAATAACATGATAAGTTATAAAAGGATCTAAATTGACACTTAAATATTGAGGGACTATAAATCTTTGAGTAAGTAAAAATCATTTTTTAAAATGTATTGCAACAAGAAGTAAAAACATTTTTGAGATAGAAATATGGAACTTTAGGTATGAGTATTTAAAGGGTTCATGACTTTTTATTGGCTGGTTTAACTGGCCACTGTACAAACCGCATAACATTCACCGTGGAGAGATTGAGGGAAAGTGGACATTTTAACGTACGACGAATAGTGAAAAGTTATCAGTTAGATGCCAACGATAGGTCATAGGCCTTTGCATATTCCTGTCTCAATTTTTTTTTAATGTTGCAATACATTCTAATCTTGATAACTGCCTGTGGAGTAGAATCCAGCATTTTCTACAAACATTTTGATATACAAGAGATATTTTTGAATCGTAACAAGTTATCAAATGATAGACGATACGCATGATAATACTATGGTTTTTGACTGATTTAAAATAGGGTATACCGTGCATACAGTCCTAGTAAGAAACTCAAAGCAAAAACAAATAAAAAAACAAAAAAAAATATTTTATTGTTATCTTGGTTTTTTTTGTTGCGTCCTCTGTTCATTGTAATAAAAATATAAATTGATAAGTATATATTAATTGGAAATTAAAGTAAAACGTCATGAGTAATTTAAAAAATATTTATGTTGCTTATGGGGTTTTTCAATTCTGTGCTAGCGTGCGTTGTACCCGCGCGTTTTGCAGAGCAGCAATGATGGCAGTAAAAATGATGAATAGCAGACCTGCTCTTGTCCCGTGATTTGTAATGTGTCAAATTTTGCATCACTTACAGTTGAAATATTATCATTCCAATATGCAAATGGCCAATAAACAAAAATTTATGAAGCGAATCTGTGATTTTAGTGACACGCTAAATAGAAGCATTGCTGAAATCCATGGAACCATAATGCAAATGAAATAAAACGGTAAAAAACATATTTTTTTAGTAAAATCTGAATTTTTTCGCTTTAAGGTAAAATATAAAGATTAAGCTATTATGTACTATTAAAAATATATTTTTTTAAATAATTGATCTGGCATGTCTTTTCTGCAAAGATAATAGGATGTAATAAAACTTTTTTTTTAAATAACTAAATTCGATTTTTTTTGCCCCTCAACAGGCAAGGAGGCCTAATTACAGTGACGAATTACAACACAGATCACCCAGGCTTGTGAAAAAATTGGTTAAATTTTGGTGTTCTCTCCGGGAAACTAACCCGGAACTTCCCAAGCGTCATTCATGCAGCATCTTAACCACTACCCCACGAACGCCACTTTTATTTGTTAAAAAGTAAAATATAACTTTATTTTTCATTCAGTCGTAGCCGGTACAAAATTTGGCACGCTAAATTTTTTTATTGATGAATCAAATATGCTTATTACCACACCACGGGGTGAACAAGGAACTATCGAGTAACTCCATAAACGAGGAATAAGAAATATTCTCGTTTTTTTAAATATGTCTGAATCAGGTTGTTTTTAAAATAGGAAAAGTAAAGAAAATTTTTGCTCCTTATGAACTTTTACATAATGGCCAGTAAAGAGGTGGCGATGATTATGGCGATGATTGGACTTGTTAATTCCGGTTTACTAATAAGCCTATGAACGGATATACCTGATCAACGTAAAATCGGAAAAATTAGGTTGATGGTGACATACAAATTTGCTAGGTAAACAATATGCTGAGGTGCACTGACGGTGATAGACATTTACATTAGTTGATAACGTAAACACGTTAAAAACAAATAATTTCTTTTTTAACGCTTCTTTTTTAACTAAGCTTACTAACTAACTAACTAAGCTTATAATTTAACTATTTATTGAGGCTTTAAATTTGTTTTTACAATGTGCAGATCAAAATATATGTCATAGAATTTTTAAAATGGATCCGGGTAAATAGAAGGGCCCTTGATGTGGTTTTTCTCAAACTTAGGTGATCTTTGCTCTAAATTACCGCAGTACCTTCTGGCGTATTATGGTGCAAATAAAGAATGTAATAATTGATTTGTGCCTCTACGTTTGTAACACGTTTTGTTTCTTATTTCTATTAATACCACAAAGATAATACGAACTATAATACATAACCGAATTTCCCATGCCATTAGATTCTCCCTGCCCAAATACCCCTACGGAGTAAAACAGGTACCCTATTGCGGAATACGATAAAAGTGATGAATAAAACAAACTCCTAAAATAATCAAATTAGCAATGCGAACGAAGGACATTTCAACAAAATTCGCAATTTAAAACATAAATAGAATTATAACGTATTGTAAAGTATATTTTTAATTCATATTGTGTTAATTTTCATCTTTTATATTGTGTTGTTAGGTGATACTCGAAGTTTTTAACTAATTGTAGTTTTGGGCTTGTATTTCAAAGAAAAGATAAGAATTTCAATTATCTTTGAGGTAAAATCGAATGTTCTAAATGAAACATCAAATATTCATGTATGTATTTTAAAACAAGTTCAATTACTGATAACCGTTGAAGATACACATATACGCAAATACACGCTTTTTTGTAGAAAAAAAAAACATTTGTTTACCGAAAATATTTACGATAGCTTAGTTGAACTTCTCATAGTTATTGCGGCCCTGGTATTTACATGTGTACATACATAGTAACACTTAAACTTTAAACACGTAAACTTTCTTTTTCATACATTTTTTTTTCTGTTTTTGATGAGTATTATTATTATCCTATCTTTTTCTGAAATTAATGTATCAAACATTTTTGTGTACCAGATATTATGTTATTATCTTATATATACTTACTGTTAACTTGTTTTTATTATTTGTTTTTAACAAAAATTTGTTAATACCATTTTTTATATCTATAAGTTTATGTATATATTTTTTTTTTGTTTAAATTCTTTACAAGTTGTTAACAATTTGCTTTTTAATTCAATTACTTTTCTTATATCCATATATTTAATTTTTTTTACCATGTAAAGTTTTACTTTTTATTTTGCATGGCAGTATGCTTTTTATTATTTCTACATGTATACAAAAAAATGTTGTTTATTTTTTAAATTATTACTTACGATGTTTGTACGTACCTGTATATTTTTTGAAAATGCCCCTTGGGCGTATTGTAAAATTAAATAAATAAATATAATGTTCAAATATTAAATTGAGTCTCTCCTCTGAATTTTTTTTTTGCATTTGAATTATAAAAATAAACACAGTGTATTTAGTAATTCAAGCGTATTTATAATTTTTACCATTGTAAAACCATAAATAAAGTATAAACCAGCTAACGACAGGTCTGCAAAGACTTCCATACTCCACTCTCAGAAATGTTGTTCTCTCTGTTGCAATAAGTTTTCATATTTATTTTAATGTTGAAAAATTTTCGATTCGAATTAACAAATCTGAATTTTCTCTTTTACAGACTACGGAGGGTTTAAATGCACCTTTTCTTAAAATCACAAAAAAAAAAAAAATATTTTTACACAAACTGTTATCGACTGTTTTTTTCTGGTTTTAAGATGACGCATTAAACATCCCGTCCAAGAACGAAGACAGTTATAATTTTTAAATATCTCACTTGTTTTCTGTCAATATTAAAAATTCTTGGCAGAATGCGTCAATAAATAAATAAAAAAAATAAAAAAATTAAGATACTTTTCGTTCGAATATCAAATTCGACCATGTGAAGAGTTTGTTTTATTTGTTTCTTGGATCTCGTTTCGTAATAAGAACCCCTGCGAGGCCGTAATAATGAAAGTAGTCTCACTAATAAATAATATCCCGAGATGTCAGCGTCGGGTGCGCCACTAACACACTATTGTGCCGAGAAAGAAATCGTCACAGATAAAAACGTTGACAAGCATTGTAGATAAAACGTATGTCTGCAACAATTCGTCGCTCTATATCATCCCTTCTATGGAGGTTAGCTCCTTCTCTCTCACTCCGCAGAACGTCAGTTTAGCATGATAAATTGAGCTATTTAGCCGCAATAGAACGTAAGCTTTTAATTTATAACGCCGGGGGTTTCATTGGGTGATTCTCGGCTAACCTCGGGAATAAGGGTGGTGATTTTTTCAAACTCACATTGAACTGCGAGTGTTGGCTTAACTTGTAAGTAATAATTGTTTTATGTTTATTTGATTTAAATAAACGGTTAAAAATTGTAAAACTACGTAAATAATTTCCCTTAAAAAAAAAAAACAAACGTTATGTACAGTTAATGTACTCGTTTACATTTGAAATATCTACAATTTGTACTTTCGTATAGCTTTTACCCAAATAACATGACGCGTAAATATATCTATACGCATGTTTACGAAAATAAAAAAGTACGCTGAATTTTGTCGAAATGCGATATCTCAGGAAAATGTGTGGTAGAACTTTTTATGGTAGGTGAACAAATGTTGAATTCGTGCAATACGTAAAACTGAGACAAGCATTATCGAAAACAACAAAAAAAACAGCGCTGCGTTGGCTTGGACATCTAGAGCGAATGGATTGCGAAAAAATGGCAAATATTGATGAATGAAAAAGATGAGGAAGACCAAAAAAGACATGTCTTGAAATTTAACATATACTTGCGCATATGAGAAAAAGGAGCGGGGTATGTATGCTAAGACAGACTTAAGTGGCGTTCTATTATCTTTGTCTATTCCCGGAGGGAAATGATGTGATGGTATTTTATATATTTTTAAAATAAAATATCAACATAGTTTTGAACTTCTGTAGTGTTTTAAGACAAATATTATTTATAAAAATGTTTTACTCTCAAAAATTAATTTGGCTTTAAATATACCTACTATAAAGCAACGATAAACATATTTTTAAACACCGATTTTTCATATGGATACAACTAAAGAACCCACCCCTTTAACGAAACTGTTTTCAAAGACTTCTTCAGTTTCGCATATATTCACTACGAATGTTTTAATCAGCAAAACTTTAATATTTCTTTACAATCAAACCGCGAAAATTACAAAACATAAGTTTTTTTTTTCATAAGATTTTTAAGAACATAAAAAAGCTTTTATGGTACCCCTCACTGCAGTGTTGTCAATTAGTGATTAATCAAATACGCATGGTCAGTACAATCAGTGAAGTGAAGGATTACAGTTTCAAATTGAGACCGCGTTCATACGCTCCAGATTGCGTTTCAAAAAGGAAGAAGAACGTTGTAATACAAACAAAACAAATAACGACACAAAACCCCTATACAGATAGACAGCATTCAAATAATTCGCTCAATACAATTTTATGCGGATTATAATTGTATATGTATAAATGTAATCTTTTTAACAGGGTTACCAAGGTATAGTTTGTTTGACTTTATTTAAAAAACTAATACGTTGTACATAGTTTGGCAGTTCTCACCTGTAATCTGTTTATTTTTTTGGCAAACAAACAATAAAAAAAAATAGACACTATTTATTTTTCATGAATTACATGTAAACACTAACTAAATACATATTTATATAAAATGAGCAAAATAAATTATTGAATTGAATTTAAATTATTGTAAAAATTGAAATAAGATTACGAAAATTGGACAAACGAATCATAAAAAAAATTACTTAAATACGTATTTAAATAAAATTAGCAATAAAAATTAAATTATTAAAGAAAATAATTCATTAATATAAATCTAATAGAAACAATTCATAAAATTCTAATAAAAAAAAAAACAAAATATGCGTCGTAACAAATCCAGCAATATAATCCATTCAAATTAAATGCACAAAATTAAAATATCAATATAAAAACGCATTTTGTATACACTTCTTAAACCTAAACAATCCAGCGTCAAAAATGTCGATCTCTACGTTTTCAATGGTGTTGTATAGTCTGCACAATCTTGACACTAGATTGAAAGACACATTATTCTTAAATGAATCTATTTGGATATGTTTGTTTACCTGTATTATTTTATTTGTGTACGAATATTTATTTTTATTTGCAAAATAAATCGACAGATTTTAAACGCTGTCTTGGGAATGTGATCAATGTGATTGTTGAATTTAAGTTTGTTATCAAAAAGTATCCCAAGATCTCGAATCGTCTCGACATTCATAAAAATTGTGTTGTTGATTGAATAATTGAAAACGATTTTTTTTTCTTGTAAATTTAATAGACAAACATTTATTTACATTAAAAAATAATTCGTTTTCATAACACCAAGATGATAAAAAAAATTGGTCATTTTGAAGTTTATGACGGTCATTAATTGATTTTATAATGTTGAATATTTTAAGGTCATCCGCAAATAAAATAAATTTGGAAAATATAATTTTTAAAGAAATATCATTTATAAATATCAGAAAGAGTAGACGTCTGAGTTTGGATTATGATATGTTTTCGTTCGGGTTAAGTGATCACTTTGCACATTTTTATTCGCTATAGTAGCTCGACAAGCGAGTGAAATATCATATTTCCACCAAGTTTACCTACTCGTGTAAAGATAATTGATAGATGCCATACGTGAATATGGAAGTCAACTTCCTATAGACAGAATGGTGAATGTTACACAGTGTCAAAAGTAAACACTTAACCCAACCAATGACAGATCTTTAGTTCTGTAATTGTGTATATTTTCATATTCTCGCTGGCATCATCTCTGCAGAAAGCGTATACATATAATATTTATATTAATTCCGTCAGGTAAAAATCCAGCATCCACCGACAAAGGTTCAGGCATACCCAAAATATTTTTAATACTTCAACTGCCTTATAAGCAATATAACCTTTTTCAAAAATACATTTATCTCTCAATTTACGGTGTAAAATATTGCAACTTTTTTGCTTAACCCTCGTAAAAAAAGTTTTGAGAGTGATCTTGGAGAAAAAATATTTTCATGACCAAAATAAGCGTGTATATAAATCACGAGCACATTCAAGTTATCATATCTCCGAAACTTCAAACTCTAACGTAATGCCATAAACAAATTCACGCGCCGTAGAATGAAGTACAAAGGTGCTACAAATTTTATCTCAACACCTGTCCATGATTCGGAATAACGGCACAAGTTGGCTGAAGTTTTATCTGTTTCATCCCAAATGCCTTGTGGGGATATGGCTCAAGTGCTTCATGGCTATCCCGGCAATCGACACCCGGGATTTTTGGATAAAGGGTGGTGCTATTTCCCGTACCTTTCTCCCGCTCGGGCTTAGATAGATTTCGTTCGGAATATGTGATTGTACCTTTTGAACTTTGTTCTCTGTGAAAGGGAATAGAGAATACCTGCATAAACCCTTTTGTTGCACCCGACTCCAAGAGGTAATACAATGCTTTCACCCTGTACCTACCCTGTATACCTACCTACAACGAGTTTTTTATCAAACCATATTTCGAGTACGTCCTAATGTTTCTAGACAAGGTTGAATTTCACTCCGTAGGGAGTTATTAAGATTGAAATTTATTGCATGAAAGAAAAAACATATTTAAGAAGGTAATATGGAAGTGTAGGCATTTACAGGGCTTATGATCTGTCAGTGGCTGGTTTATGTGAGCTTTTTTTACACTGTATAACATTCTTCCTTCTGCCAATGTTTAAACATTCACATTTCCTCAACTTTTCAACCAGATGAATCTCACTTGTGGACATAGGCTAATGGGATACAAATAAATACAGTTTTTGCTACTATTCGGATTTGCAATATGGTTATGAGGATAAACGATAATATCCGACAAAGGCCTTTCATATAATTGACTATACTTACAGCAAAAGCAACAGTAAAAATAGTAGAGTTAAATTCAACTGCAGTCACGATATATGAGATTGATAATTTTAAAACTGTTACTCGTTTTTTTTTTCTGTAGAAAAAACTTTGTTTTTGTGTATGAGTGAAACCAATAGGAAGACTCACGATCTTAAAAACTATTTTGGTAATGTAAAAGAAAAACTTTCACAGATGAATCTCACCCACATCAATTGAGGTTTTAGCTCTTTTACTTTACAAAAGTCAACAGATAAAACCTTCTACCCTATCAAGAATCGAACCTTGGACCTCAAGCGCCGTAGGGAAACGCGACAACCACTAGACTACGGGACGGATTTATATTTACGCGATTTTTTGTGCCCCAGAAAAGCTAGTGAAACTATCGTCCATTCAAATCTATTAAATTGTTTGGGAGTATTTTTATTGAAGAGCTGGTTTTGAATTTCTATGAAAGTGATATTAGATGGGTAAATTTTAGAATCAGGATTTTAAAGTGATCCAGCCACGTACATAGGTAGTGAAATCCGGAATGTTTATTTTAAATCGCATTGAAATATTCACTGCACTAAACATGGTGATACGTGATACGGTAAATAGTAAACAGCCATCGCTGTTGTAAATTATCCGATCAATGGAGCGTTAAACTGGAAGCCATTTCCAATCCCGATATACTCTCGTGTTCTTTTTCAGTTCTAAACCTTTACTGCGACAAGCTGCCAGTAAATAGATTTAAGCTTTATATACTACAAATGTTGTACGCAAATATTTAGCGGCTTTGAGTGTTCTGATGTTTAACACAAAATCTTCCCTTTACTTGTGCGTAGGTTCATGTGTTAAACGTCACTAATACGTTGAATTTTGAGTTTGAATATCATAGTTTTTCCATATAAATATATAACATTTTTATTTCTTTATAAAATATATAGTTACATAAAAAATAACGCGAGTAATGAGTTACAACAGTTAAGCCCTAATTATCTAGAAGAATGAGTGCCAGACGTTATTAGGATATCCAGAAATTCGGATAATTGTATGAACCATTAAAAAGGCAATGTTTTGAAAATAAACGCAAAATTCACTTTAAGGTTTTTTTTTATTGGTTTTGAGATAATAAAGGCGAATTAAAAAAAACACGGAGAACTATTACTTAAACATGCCCAGCAAATTTAGTGGTTTTGGCTTTTAAATGTTTTATTTGTTACTGTAACATTTTTTTATTTTTAATTTTCTAACAACGATCCGGATATTTAGCAATCCAAATAACTGGAGTCCGAATAAATAGAGCAATATTGTATATCAATAGAAAAAGGATTTTTTATATACGATAATAAGGAATATTCATGTAAAGAAAATATCTAAAAAAACTCATCTATTTTTTTTAAATATAAAGAAAATATTTATTTAATTTAAAAATAAAATCACTTTTATTTTCTTGTATTTATTTGTATAAACTGTCTATTTTCTGCGATTCTTTAAATTGATGAGGTACCTGTATTTCATCACTGTAAAATATATAAATTCTCAAAAGCCTGGGCTACAAAATTTCTTTACACGCGGCGATGTAACATTGCGTGATCTTAAGCAAAAGACAGAATATTCTGAAGTTAAGACATTAAAAAGAAAACATGGAGACGTAATGGTAAATAATTGTTTTTTTCATACATAAAATATAATATAGTTTAGGCCTGTTACAGATAAATAAAATAAAAATCATAAATACGCAGGTCATACATCTAGCTTGCACTGTCACTTACTGCCAATAACCAACTGAATAAATTAATGTCTTCGTATATTTTTTCTCTTTCACACAAACGCCGGTCAAAGAACAGAGTCTCTGTCTTCCTTGTTATAAAATCTATTCCCGCGTTCTTTCTAATTCAGTAAAACAAGTTTGTTGCTGTATTGGTATCACTTTTGTTGGTATAATTATTCTTCGCGTAGTAAGGATAAATATTTTTTGCATCAAAATCTGGTATATTTTTAAAAATTTTACTTTTTAAATCTTATGCACAAATGTCCATTTGAAGATTACACAAAATGTAACTGTAGGATTAGATTGTTGAGTGTTGGAACTCCTACCTCAGTTAGAGATTGACAGAGAAGACAAGAGGTTGCTGTTCAATGCGTATTTATTACATTGCGAATAAGATACCGCACTTGGTTGTATAGCGCGAGAGTAGTGGCGATGATGGGTTGAAGAGACTGCACTTGAACTACATGCTGGAATTGAGTGACTTCGTTGAGCTGGTCTGGCTGACTGAACTGAATTTGTTGGGCTGACTGACTGGCGTTGCGTCCTGTGGTCTCTTTATGGACCACGTTCCTTTGCAGTTGATTTCTTTATGGTAGGGACGATGTGAATGTACTGCAGAATAATGCTCCCGATTTATGTGTTAAGAGTTGCATTATAATGCTGTATTGAATTCTATAGAAAATGATAACATTGCTTTCTTTGGTCACCACACTATTTAAAACGAAACGTTTTAGCACGTGTGTGTCAACGATCATGAACTATGGAACCCATCACAACTTCATTATTAAAATAAAAAAAAGAGAAATATCAAGTTTTGTATCTTATGTAGACTCGTGTTACACCACAGCCACAAAAGAACTAAAGACATATAGGCGTTAAATATTAAAATGTAACTGAAATAAAATTTAACTTGAGCTTATTGTTTAGCAATTAAAAAAAACATCGTTGTTACTAGAATTATCTCGTTTTCTTCTAATAATACATTGTGAGAAAATGTGTATGGCAAACACTGTAACTAGTCAGTAATGAGAGTACTTCATTTATTCAGCTTGCTTTACATGTATTGTATAATGGGATAATTGAACATTGTACATTTGGTAAATAGATTCCCTGTCCGATACGTGTGTTGACAGAATACATAATTAAAATCTGATTTTAGATTAACGACAAAGTAGTTAATTTTGCAATTTTGTAGAGTAATTATATTGACAAATAATACTTATAAATACAGGCGTTCACTAACTGATTTCTACATTCGCGTAAAAAATAATATAATATAAGTAAACTGCAAATAGTTTACTATATAAACAATACTATGAGGATGGAAATGGTAAAAAGAAAATTGTAAATGGAGACGTTTCTTTCAAAGATTTCATTCGGGTGTGTAAAAATATGGTATTAATCAGACAAAAAATATCATGTCTGCTTTTTTCAATCGTACGAACCAATTGAAACCAATATCCGTAAAATGTCTTCGAGTCGTGAGAAGCGCCCGAGAAATCAGTATTCAGCCAGTTATTGCTCAGCATAAGGAGGAAATCACAAAAGACTAGACCAAAAACAAAATGGATGCACTCGAAACGTGGGATATTGCGGCGCGGCGGTTTGGTGCATCTTTTGTACGGGGCTTTTGTCCCCACTTTTCCCCAAAGGCTCCAGCAGACGTAATCTGGTCCACATACAAAAAGTAGGTGAAACAAAAGTCGCGAGTAGAAAGATATCAATCTACGCTTTGTATACATAGTAATACAGTTGGCATTCTCCCAACAGTCTTCCCTGCTTTCCACCTTAATTTGCCGGGCCCATCCTTGCTCTGACTGGAGTCAGCGTTTCTTATTATACGTATTATGCAGAATTATCTGCTCGGCTAAAAACCTCTTTTGTTACTTTTGTACATCTGCGTTGCCCTAAAATTAGCAAAACATTACATCAGAATCGTCTGGCATCCGAAATGCTTTTTGTTTGGAAAGTCAATGTCTGTTCTTTAGTTGAAAAGATTCCAGAAAAGAGATTCCTATTGAATAAATGAGAAAGCTTAACGTTGTTCTTCGGAGTTATGAAAACTATTAACTTTTTCTGAAAAAAATAATTTTAGAACTGGGAAGTACGAATGAAAATTGGTGTTACGAACTTTTTATTCAAGAATTCTAGAAATCTACTAATCGCGTTAAATGACACTCTTTTTAAAAAACAAAGTTTTCTTTTTTACTTATTTTTCTAGACATTTACTTCATTTACTTAAAAAAAAATATTTTTCCTTTTTATTTTATTTCTATAAAAAGGAATCAATTCATTAGTTGCGTAAACCTTGACAAAGAAGCTTGTTTGCTTTGAAACCGGTCGGTGAAAAATAAAAATTAGTGGTTAAAAACAAAGTTGTTTTATTTATTTTATTATAATGAATAACCACAAAGTTAGTGCTTCAAATATAAACAAATTAATGAGTTAATTTCAGTCCTGAAACTAACAAAAAAAAAATTAAATCTAAGTACCTCATGATTTAAAATTAGAGACAACGTTTTAAAAAACACAAAGTTTACTGTTTGCATTACAAAAAAAGTCAGTTTATTGTTTGTAAAATTATGGAGGCTAAATCATAGGCAGAAATATTAATTGAAGAAACGCGTTCCTATAATAACAAATTATAGTTTTTGAAAACACCTATACTTATATTTACTTTTTTTAAACATTGTCTCTGCCGAAAAATATGGTTGTAAAAAACAGAAGATAATATAAAGAAAAACCCATTACCGTTTGCGAATCTACCGGAAAAGAATAAATAGGCTTTGCCGCGAATTACGCATCAGTCTAACAACAATAATAGAATGCATTCAATTTTCGCGCCGTTGCAAATGAGTTGTAATGTTCCCCCACCCGCGGCAGGTGTTCTCTGTGGTGGGGGATAGTGGAGAGAGGGAATTGATACTCCGAGTGAGGGAAAGGGGAGGCTTTACATTGAAATGCTCTCAACATTCCTCCCCATTCGGCTGCGGGTAGCCATTCACCAATAAGGTGGCGTCTGATACAGATGCTTTAATTTTTTGATTTTAGAAAACTTACGTTCATTTATTGAAAAACAAAATTTTATTTACCATATTTTTATTGATTCACATTGTGTAAAAATAGTTTTGTGGGTGGAATAAAAAAATACATTCTGTTTGAGAAAACTGGACTAGTGTTTTCGACTCGATGACAGAATTTAATTTATAAGTCTTAAAAAAGGAAATTAGTTGGGAGTTAGTCTGCCTCGTGGCGTACAGTTAAGCACGTTTGCTTACCTGTACCGGATTTCTAAGGTTCGGTTTCATTCAAAAGAGTAATTTTCTTTGTAATATTTTATGGTCTTTGGATTCGATCTGTAGCAAAAAACTGATCATCTTACCTTTATGTATTAAATGATTTAGGCTCATCATAATTTCAATTCAACTTTTTGATTTAAAATAACATACATATTATAAACTAAAATTCAAGACGTACATATTATAAAAAACGAAAACTAACTATTGTCAAAATAGTTGGAGAATTCTGCTCCGGAAAACCCCTTAGGATACATGGAACATATCAACATCCAGAGCGATGTTGTTCAGCATAGCGATAGCCCTACCATCGGCAGGTTGGTCCTGTATATCGGAATATTAAATTTATGCACCAATGCAGTACTCTATGAATCAGTGATGTTTTTTTTCTAAAATTAAAAAAAAAAATTGTAGGTTTATCAAATTTAAATTTAAAGAAATTTAATGAGTTGGTTTGAACAAAAATTGAACAGGGTAGTGGTACCGCAGTAATTGCCAACGTCGGGGGGACCTGACAAGGCACCACAAGAAGAAGAAGTGGTCCCGTGGCTAGTGTCTCGAACTCATGAATAAGAGGTCTGTGATTCGACCCCTACTTTACCACAACTATATTGCTATTTTCTAATAGTGAGGTATTTACAACTCATTGAAAATATTCACCCAAATTTCAATATTTAGGCTAGACATAAGAACGCAAATATTTATTTTGAAAATGTTTTTTTTTTTTTTTAAATAAATTAGGAAACAATATAAACATGTTAAATAATTCAATATGTTATAAATATAAAATAACACAATACTAAATTACCTTAGTGAGTTTTAAAAATAAACATCAAATGTTAAAAAAAATACACATTTGAAAATATTATTATTAATATTTAGGAGTTGTTTTGGACTTTAAACTTACATACAACGAGCATTTAGATAAAACAGTAAATAAATCACTGAAATTACCTGGCTTCATTAACAGAATATCCTCTGATTTTACTCATGTCCGCACTATCAAACTCTTTATTGCTCAACTGTTCGCCCTCTTCTAGAATATGCCTAAGTGGTCTGGTCTCCATTCTATGTCAATCGCATAAATCACATTGAATCAGTCCAACATCGCTTGCTTCGAAAAATAGCGCGGATGCTCGAACTAGAGAGAGATAATTATTCTTATGCTGAAATAGAGTCAATGTTAAATATTTCTAGTCTACAAAAACGTAGAACTAATATTGACTCCAGATATATGTTCGGCATACTAAATGGTAAAATCGATGTTCCATCATTACTGGGACAAGTAAAATTCAATATTCCGACTCGTAGATTGAGAAACAATGAAGTACTGTTCATCGATCAGCATAGAACAAACTATGGCCTAAATTCTCCAATGACCCGTCTTTGTCGTATTGTTAACTCAAGACAAGATCTGGACTTTTTTGGTTTAAGTTTACAACAATTTAAACGAGCACTAAATAAATAGTCCAGATCTTGTCTCGATGTCCCTTGTTTGTCAATGCTTCTTTCTTTTTTTAAAAATGTTTTAAACTATTCTTTTATTGTAATATTTAAACCTTATAAATTGTATACATGGACAATGTCCGTTAAAAAATAAATAAATAAATAAATATTATGATTTCTTTGGGAATTGAATCTAACCCTAATCGTGAGTCAAGGAAAAATGTTAACTATTAACTTTAAATTATAATATAATATAATATCTTATGCTGTAAAACCCCTGCATAGGTGATGGTATTTCAACGATGATGGACCAGATGGCACCTTATTCAAATTAAAAGTCTAATTCCCCATCAAGAGGCTTTCGTACAGAAGTAAGCACTAATGCATCGCATGGTATTATCTTAACCTCCTTCCATACGACTCCGTCAATCGATAGATGATACTTTAAATCATTTTAACCGACAATTAAAAAAAATAAAAAATTATCGAACTTAAAATTTATTTATTTATTTAAATATAAATAACTCCCTAGGGAAGAAATCCAGCCAGTCTGCAAGCATTTGGACAAACTCAAACATTGTTGAATTGACTACCTGGTAAAAGAAGAAGTATAAAAAATGGAAAATTGTTTTCAGGCGTTGCCTAGAAGGTGATTTGGTTCAGCCGGATGAATCTCACCCGCGAGATGGAGATTTCAGCTCCTTTACTTCACAAAAATCAACAGATGGAAGAGTTGAGGAAACGTGGATGTTCAAACATGGGCAGAATGGTGAATGTTACACAGTGTGTAAAGTGGCCACTTAAACCAGCCAATGACAGATCATAGGCCCTGTAAATGCCTAGACGTCCATATTCCCTTATCAACAATATTTTCCCTCTCTGTTGAAATAAATTTAAATGTGAATAACTCCAGCCAGAAATCCAGCCAGTCTGCAAGCATTTGGACATACTCAAACATTGTTGAATTATTGAACTTCATTGATGGATTATATCAATGTATCAAGAATTGTACATTTGTTTCTATCGCAACGGACCAAGAAAAATTACAGCGTTAAATTACAGGGATAGAACCAAGGACTTCGAGCATAGTGTGTAAGCACGCCAACTTCTACGCTACGACGCGAACTTATCTCCACTCGATTCATCTTTTTACCAGAGAGAAGCCGTCGCCATCGGTTCGAAAACACTCGTCCTGAGTTATAGTTTTATTTTACACTAAAAAACTGTATTCTACTTTCGTTCAGATACAGACAAACGATTCAAATAATAAAAATCAATCCACATTCTCATTCAGGGTTCTGTAAAGTCAGCGAAGTTAGGTAGACAATTGTAAACAGTAACGTGGTTTCATAAATTATCAAATGTACGAATATGTACGTATATGTATAGCTTACCAATAATTAATAAATTAAAAAGCGCGTATGGTAAACCCTGTCTCACCCAAAACCACGATGATTGGTTTGAGCAAGAAGACATACCATCATTTCATTTTCGCACCTAATGGTGCATAGGGCACTGCATTGGTACACCAATCGCAATGTTTCTTGATCATATTTTTTTTTACAGAGACAAGTATTTGATGTTTTGACTGTTTTTTTCTTAAATTTTGATGCGCTTCTACATGTTTTTTTTTTTATATGCCAATATGTCAAATTGCTTTTACCGATCATTGTGGTTTGTTTTTTTCCAGAGGTTTTGTTTTACACACGCAGCATTAAAAACATTCTATGTGTTTGTTGCGGAAAAAAAATTTAAACACAATTTTTTTACGTTGGTTGATTTTACAAGTCAAAGTGAATAATTTTTCTAACTCTTTTCCTTTTTTCCGTCAATAATTCATTTATTTATCTTCATTTGATAGACTAATAACTGGTTTTGTTTGAATGTAAATGGTTCCATATCGATGTTATTCTGGTTATCCATTTTTGAAATAGTTCCTAGTACGTTTTTTATTTATTTATAATTTAGAATAACCTTCCACTGGTAAATTTTACTAACAAATATCTAATTAATTTGAATTAGAACTTTAATGTTTATGGATAAAATAATACAGAATTTTTCAATTGAAATATCAGGTTGATTAAAAAAAAATTCTTCTTGTTGAGTATTAAGAGTTTTGATAATGAGCAAAGAATTTCGAGTTTATTTTTATACTATTTAAACACAAAAAAGCTTTCTTTCAATTAGGAGACTGAAAAATTCAACGAAAGAAAGAAAAATTCGCAAACATCTACTCGGACCATTTTCAAGAATGCATAAATTATTTTCAATTCATGCAAATTATTAATATAATGTAAATATTTAATTAACGTTTATATTTTTACTAGCTGATAAATCTACATGTACCATATAAGAAAAGGAATTAAACTAATTTTTATGTAAAAATAAAGTTTTTGACCACGATTGTTAACTGTAAAACTATAAAATATTAAGGTTTTCTGGCATTAATTAGTTAAAGATCCGGTTGTTTGATATTGGTTTACAAAAAAAATTAAAAACCGTTTAATGAAAAAGTAATAGTTTTTAAAAGGTTCATTTATTACTTAGATTTTAACTTTTACTAATGATCAACACCCCACTCCATCTAAATAATGATAGCCTTCATATTTTGTAAAACGTCATAATCAGTAATTATTTAAAAATTAGTCATTTAATAATTAGGAGTGTATTAAAAATCACGTCATCAAAAAATCTTAAAAAAATTAAATTTCGTTAGTTTATAGTACAGACTTACTCGTATAACCATAAAAACAAATATAAAGATTATAAATTAAATATTCATATAGTACAAAATCAGATAAAAACGTTTTATATTCGGGAATATAAATGAATAGGCAGTTATAGGGGTCGATTCTAGTTTTTGTATACGGAAGTTTGGAGAAACTCAAAATATTGTTGACTATCTATCACCATAATTAATAGGTGGTTTTACACTATTTCACAGTCACTGGCTGAAGCGTAAGACTAATAATGTTAACTTCATATGACAAAAAATATCACGATAAGCTACTATTCGTGTGCCAATGGGGTGGCCTTTGCACAATTACGCATGGAAACGGAATAATGATGACGATTATTTATTCTGTATAACTAAATATTTTTTTTATTTTTTAAAATTAGATATTGTGCTTTAAAATAAAGATTAATTTTCGTATTCCTTTGCAAGTTTTTTGAATTTTTTGGCCTGTTTTATAATATTTAAGACCAATATTTTATTTCTATCTGCATAATAATGTTTTATATCAAGTAAAACACCACACTATATAAAACCGCTAATTTATCCTAAGCTTTTTATAATTACTCTAGTACTCTTATTTAATAGCATGTATTTTAAAAACATAAACCATTTTCGTCATTGAATAAAGTATTTTCAGAATCCCGAAACCCGGAAATATTTTATTCCACCCTATAAATTTAAACTACAGAAATATTGTGGTTTCAAAAAGTTGTTTCTAATTAGAATATCGTAATATCGCAAACGATGATCGATCTTATGGTTTCACATTCTTTATGTTTTAGGGTGTTGACACCAATACATAAAACAGCATGCTTGAAAGCAATTAGGAACATGAAATGAGAATAATTATTACTTATTTTTAATCGCATCAAACATTAGGTTAATTGAGATTTATAAGTAATCTGAATTTTGTTTTAGACGTGCCAATGTAATTAAAAGTTTCAAAGTGGTAATTAAAATATTTAGTTCATTGTACACTCGACACAAAATAATTACATAGACTTCGGTTTTTTCGCATATTTTTTTTTCAAATTCCTGTCCTGTTCAATTTTTTATCTTCAAATCATTAAAACAGACTTTACATCAATGATTTGTCCTTTATATTGGCACAACAATGCAATGAATCTATCAAGAGAAGCTACCGGTCACAAAGCGTTTTGTTATGTAAGATTTTAAATCATATTTTGTATCGAAAATACCTAGAAAATAATAGTTTTCATCTGATGGTTGTTTATTCTATTTTGATTTTGAAGTAAAAGCGTTTTTAAATGGCAAAATCGTGTGACTAACTTACTTTTTATCAGATTATAGCCTCAATGTCTTAAATTTGTTTGTAAAATGTGTCGCGGTCCGTTCCATATTGCGATATTTTCTGTTTGAACGTGACGTTTTTTCTCGCGTTATTGCAAACGCGTCCCTTTTTTTTCAACGCCCTGACAAATCGAGATCCGTATAAAGAGCAAAGAGGAGAATGGAAAACTGACCAATCGATGAATAGTTTATAACTAGGTTAGTAAATAGAACATAAAAATAAATGTTTGTAAATATGTGAATATAACCATCAACCAATTTTTCTGAAGAACGAAAGTTTGATGTTTGTTTAAATCTTCTAATGAAAAATCAGATAGAATATATAAACAGAATATAAATATAAACGCTGACAGAAAGTAAAACGCATTAATTTTCTTCATAAACATTCGTCCATTTTGAGAATTGTATCATTCATTCGGAGATATCCATAAATTACCGTGCAATTCAATTGTTGCTACCCTCTTTTCCCAATTGTCTCTAGGAATTAAGCCTTGTTCATAAGAGGCGAGAAATAAATCAGTGTCGATAATCACACTTGAGATGCCAAACAATGAAGTGCGGAGCGCCGCCCCCGGGGCGCAGGGGGGCCCGAGACAATGAGAAAGAGGCATTCGCTCAGTCCCAATGTATAATTAATTCCGATAGTCGTTCAACAGCTGATTTGGAAATAGGAACCCGGCATTATGTATCAGAAACTAGATGAATACGTCATTTGAAGTTGTGTTGTGAAAAAAAATATATACGTATTTTTTAGGTTGTGTTCAGTTATTTATATGTCCTAATAGAGGAAAAATAAAAAAATGAATGAAAAAATGTGAAAACCCGAATAAAGAAATTAAGAAAAGATAAATCCAACTCGTTGTGAAGTGGTTGGCGCGTTCGTCCATAACTATTATTGATGTACTTGGTTCATTTCCTGGCTGGTTAGACGTGAAATATTATTTATTAGGGTTGTCAAAATCGCAATTATTTATTGTTCCTGGACTGTTTAAGACTGATCTTCTTTTCATTTAACAGATTATTAAAAAACATTGAATTTGATTTATCAATGCAAAGCCCTGCGCACTACTGGATGCGGAAAGGGGAATGATGGTAATTAATATAATGTTAAGTGATCTTGATAATAATCCCTCTAAATGCTTGATCTTTCATATTACCATCTCCAACATCTTTTAATAAAATTCACATACATAAAAAAGCGCTAGGTTGTTTACTTATTTATAGTTTTTTTTTTCTATGGTGCTTTGTTTACATTTTATACTTAAAAACACATATAAGCAACATACATATGTACATGTAGTGTTAATAAATCGAATTGTACGTGTATTGTAACGATTTAATGAAGTTAATGTTTTTTTTTGAACAAAATAAACATTCCAAAAAGGTATAATAATAATAAGACCATGTTGTATAAGAACAAATAATATTATTTAAAAAAAGTGCATGGTTATTTATTTTCTGAAAGCATTGTATAATATTTAAATGTAAATTTAATGCAAAAGGGAGGAAAAACATTTATGAGAAGGGAATATTTCGATTTTAATAACATCTAAGGAGGTGAAATCCATCATGTCTACAAATATCTAGACATACTCAAAACGTTTGTATGATAAAAGTTATAAAAATTAAAGAATGTTTTAGGGCGTTGCCAAGAGGGTGAAAAAAAACTTGAAATTTATTGCAAGAGAAAGGAAAAACTTTAAAGGGAATATGGAAGTTGAGACATTTCAGGGCTTATGATCTGCCATTGGCTGGTTTTAGTACCCATTTTACACACTGTGTAAGTTTCACCTTTCTGCGTATGCGCATCGACATTTTCTCATTTTTAAGCCAGATGAATCTCACCCACATCAATAATGATTTTAGCTCTTTTTTTTTGGTAGGTCGGGATTTGAAACTAGGAACCACAATCCGTCTCTATTTACTTGACAAAAGTCAACAGATGGAAGAGTTGAGGAAATGTGGATGTTTTTAACAAAGGCAGAATGGTGAATGTTACACATTATGAATGGCCACTTAAACCAGCCAATGACAGGATATAAGCCCTGTAAATGCCTAGACTTCCATATTCTCTTCTCAAAAATGTTTTCCTGCTCTATTGCAACAAATAAAGATCTTAATAACTCCCAAGGAACCTAAATCTAGTTCGTTTACAAATATTTGTGCAAAGTGAAAATACTGTATTGTATTTAACTTAAAATCATGTTAAAATTATAAAAATCTCTTTTTAACACAAAATTTAAATTTTTATTGTATTTATAATTGCATTAATATTATATTATAAAGAAAATGCGGTTGTTTATTATAAAGTAGGTATTTTATGGTTATAAATATGTGCTCATGTAAGAACGCAAATTGTTTTTTTCACGTAGAATAAGATATTAGGCTATTTTTCCATGCAATTTTCTCTTTCAAGCTACCAGGAAAAATAACAGACTGGCATGAAAAAGTCTTTTTTAAAGCGGAAAATTGGTGCCCACTAAAAAACATACTGAAGTTTTACATCTACGTATATAAGCTTCGGAGTGGTTGTGAATAAGATGTGTATTTTGAAGAGGGTTACTCAGAGTAAACAAAACGAACATTTTTCTTTCTGTCAGCGTTGTAAATCTATTCAGATTATAAAAGTAAAAAACATTTTTCCAATTTTTAAAATAAAAAGTTGCCAGTGAAGTCTTAACGTGTAAATAAATTGAATAAAAAACTTACCATGCCTTTTAGTTCACTCGTACGCGGGGAAGAGATATATAATATGTGTTATAATATAAGAAACATTTTATTTAATCTAGGTTATGTAATATGAATTACACTTTTGACGTTAAATTTGATATAAAAATATGTATGGTTGATTAATTTAGCCACGGAAAAAAGCGCGTTCGCAAGAAAGGAGAGCGGAAAAGATCTGTTGAGTTGGCCGCCCGTGAGTTGTTCTGTGTTTACCTAGAGGTTGTTTAACATTGTCGTTAGCTGGCCAAGCAGCCCCATAAGTTTGCTTAAATTAAATTATATTGGTGTGAGAAAAAAGTTTTGATGTCAGACCACATATTATAATGAAAAATGAATGCATTTTGTTTTACTTATACTCCTACTTAAAGATTATTTACATTTACTCTATATCTATTGCGTATATGTTTATGTGTGTATATATGTGTATATATATATATATATGCATGTCCATGTGTGTATATGTATATATGGGTGTGTACGTGTGTGTGTATGTGTATGTGTATGTATCTGTATGTATGTATGTATGTATGTTTGTTTGTATGTATATATATGGATGTGTGCGTGTATGTATATGTATGTATGTTGTATGTGTACATTTATATGCATTTTTATTTCTTTTTTCATTGTTTTATATTTACTTACTATTTATTTCTTCCCTATTTTCCCATCCCACTTCCTTTCACCTCTAGCAAACTGTACGTTTTGTTGTTTATATTTTTGTTCCTATATGAAACCCATAATTGAACGTTGTTATGCAGAAAGCAACCAGTCCACAATTTTGAAAAAATGAGATATTGATGTTATCGGGTGCAGTAAGGTCAATTCTATGTTCTGCTAAAAACAGCCAGACCGCTTCATACAAAAATATGTTTTAATCACCTTCTGAAAATGGTATCAATCACAAAAACGGTATTTCTCAATTTGCAGAAAACAGCCACAGTACTGAACGAATTTAAAAATCAAATAATTGAATAAATTTAAAGTCAAATACATAATAAAATTCTTGTTTGTAATGTAAAAAAAATAAATTATTCCTTGTTTATCTTTTGTTAAAGTCAAAAACATTCCAACTGTTGTGGAGATTTGTTTATTCATTATTTTCACAAAGGTCCTATTATCTCAGTTTAACTTTTCTATAGCTGGCTGCTTTCTGCATACCTTCGTTCAATTGGTCTTGTTATTTGTTGTTATTTTTTATGTTTTGTTTATTACTATGACTGTGCTGATTTAAAAAAATATATATAACTAAGCTGATAAAAAGTACATACAGTTCTGTATACAAAAAAGAACAAGAACAAGAATTCTAAACGAGCGTTTTTGACTCTATGGCTAATCTCGGGTAAAAATCCTGAAGAAGGGAAACAATTGAAGATGAATCCGCCCCAGTGGTTGGCGTCACTTATAATTTTCGAGGTGTTGGGTTTGATTCCTGCAAGGAAAATTGATTTTGAGGGTTGTTCAAACTGAAATATTTTATTGTTACTGGACTGGCATCTGAAGTGTAGGAATAAACCTTACCTTTACCTTACCCTTACAAAAATAATTTTCCTTTGAGACCTTTCATTATTAAACAATAATGTCACGAAAAAAAAACCAAGTTAAACACAAAATATGAAAAAAAAAATAATCATCATTTTCCTATTTGGATTTAATGTTGCATAAAGCGCTTAATTGTTACTCGTATCGTAGTGCATCTTCATCATTTTTGTTATAGAGAAGGTAATGTGACCGGTCTTAGGTTTCAAATGCCTATTCAGGAAATATGAAATATTGCATTGTAGACTACCTTTCAAATCAACGTATACCTTACCAGGAATCGAACACAGAATCTCAGAAATGGTAGGTGAAGGCCCGACCACTACACAACGAGGCGGATTTATCTCCATTAGATTTTTTATTCAGGATTTTTACCTGAGAGCAGTCATCGACTTAAAAACACCCGTCTAGGTTTCTGGTTCTATTGCGCACCCAGAACTGTACTCTTTATCCACCTGGATACAGATATTTGATACCTCCTTGAAATTAATAATTATGTACGAGTACACATTTTTGAGATAATAATAATGGATTCGTTTTTTGAACAAACAAAATATTAGTCGTTTTAATACTTGATTAGCTTTAAATAATGAAGTGATCTAAAACATTTAAGTTTGTAAGTGAAACTTCTTGATGGAAGTTCACTGTAATTTATTATATAAAATAAAAGACCAGTGATACTTTTATTCACAAATTTGTGGATTAAGTATCACTCCTCTTTTATTTTCTATAATAATTATAGTAATCGCTTGTTCATTCTTTGAAGTCAAAATTATTTTTTGAAAAATAAATATACTTATAAAAAAAAAATGCTCTACTGTGTCAACTCTTCCAAATTTTAACTTTTAGCATTTGTTAAAGCAGTATGTTTTTATCTGTTTCAGAATTTTGAATTCACAAATAATGTCTCACTAATCTTCGATTTCTGTCTCGTTGAATAGCTCGATCAGAACGTGCCGTGATTAATGAAGGGTTGATCTATGTAGCGAGCGTTGAGCGTTCAACGTCGTGCTATGGAACCCGAGATATGAAGCAGAATGCTCCTGTAAACGGTGATAAATAATTCAAGATCCACTCGATTGCGTGTAAGATGAGGCATACATGATTATTAAAGAAGATTATGATGTTTTATGTATGACGAGAAGCGTACCGTTTTCAACAATCTCGAGAGCCGTTGACATCAGAATTTCGGAGATTTTGTTAATCCTTTGAAATGTTTCACGTATAGAAATATATTAATACAGCTTTATTTATGGTTTTATTCTAAAGTACGACGGTATAAAAAGCAACAACACAATTTTTGTTGACGACCTACGAGTAAAACTTTGTTGAATGATTTCATCTCTTAGAATTATTTTAATCATGTCTGGGCAGATAATTAATACAATCATGTTGTAGAATATAATAGACGAATGATTTTCACTTGATGCTACTCTCAGGTAAAAATTCTGAAAAATAAAACAAGACTGTTCTATTAGGGTAGTTAGCGTGCTCACCTTCGTACCATATTTCACGTCACATATTCGATTTTCCGTAGATTTGATTTTTATTATTTAGAGTCGACGTAAAATGCTTGTTTTAAAAGTCATTAATTACGGCAATATTTAAGCATAAGGCAGATCATCAGACACCTTACCTTCACGTGGTATATGGTAAAGCTTTACGTATGTACCATCGGGTACGGATTGATAAAATTATTCTATATTCATGAACAATAAATTAAAACCACGATAACTCTGTTATTATTTACACATCTGTACTTCATATTCTAAGATTTATTGTTCTTAAATCTGAACAGATAATTTGAAGCAGCTTCAAACCACAAATGTGATAAGTATAATAGTTCATTTCAAAAATAAAAAATAAAAAGCATACTTTATTATAATCAATACAAAGTAAGCCAAGTAAATATGTTTAATTATTGTACATGTAAGGGTGTAACTAATTTGTGCGTCTAAAATGTCTAAATTAAAAATTACTTAAATGTTTCGTTTGAACAGAAGAGATAAAATACAAAACCTCCACAATTTACTGTATAGATAAAATAAATTTAATCAATCTTACTATTTTTAACTTCTTTATTTATTTTAAATCGTTTAAACCTTCTTTTCAAAACATTTTTTTTTTCATAACGGTTGTTTTGTAGATAAACTTTACATTAAAATTTTCTTTTCAACCTAACATTTTTTATTCTTCGTAATTTGTTTTTAGCTAACGTAACCTTTTTATAATATGTACATTTATATTCATTCTTTTTACCAATGTATACAATAATAATGTTTTTTTTAAATTTATTTTTTTACAATAAGCAAAAGTGTGAAAACAGAGTATTAAAAAATAAAGCATAATTACAAAACAATGAAATACATATTAATAGTAAAAATAGTAAACAAAAAAATCTTACAAAGGCATGTCCTGTGGGTATACAAGAAAACGTTAGTGAATTTTTGCTCCTATAAAAAATAAATCTGTTATTATTCTTTTGTAAAAAGTTTATTCAACCGTAAATATATAAGCCCTATACCGTCCTCCTTAGAACAAATTATCTCGGTAAGGAGGACTGTTTAATCAATTTTGGATAAAAAAATATTTTCATTTATATTATTTTTATTATACAACGTGTATTAATAATTAATTAATAAATTTAAGATTAATTATCAGATTATTAGTATGTTATATTTTGTAGACGTCAAACAATTATGTAAAATAAAATTGTTTTTAAATTCTGTACATTAATATACAATTTAATATTTAATTGTCTGAGACACGACAAGATATCGAAATAAACCATTGTAATAATTCTTAAATAACTTGTAAATCAAACGTCAGTATGTCATCGAATAATTATTACCATATTATAATCGGTTCACATTATCATGCCGGAAATGACATTCCATCCAATTGCTAACCGGAAACTGACCGAGATTAAATGATTTCTCCAGTCTCGAGTCCCCAAGGGGTAGTTTCATCCCTCGTCAGTAGGATCTCTTCCGTGATGAGAAATTTCTTCGAGATATGCTCTTTGAAATATCTCGGGATATGGAGGAAAGAATTTGTGAATTCGATAGCGACAATAAATGATATCGAGAATAGAATATCGAAATGACAACATGCTCTGAATAATTCAATGGAAATTACCTTTATTCTCTTCTTCTTATTCACAAAGATTTTTATAAAAGAAAATGTTAAAGAATTTTTAAACCAATAGTGAAGATCTTTTGAACATAGTTAACGTATCTTAACACGAACACAGCCTCAAAAGCCTTAATACGAGCGCAAAAGTATAATTTTGAATTAATGAATTAATAAACAGTTTTGGAAGAAGGGCTTTATTTAAAAATGAAAGGAACATTTAGAATGATTAACAGGCCTAAAAATACAAAACAGTTATTGGAAGTAGGATTAGATTTTTGTACTTATTCAGAAATATGTTTTAAAGTCAAGACTACCTAATTTATAGGTTAATTTTCGAATAAGAAATACAAAAAAAAACTTTACTTTCAAAGATGGAATGATACCATAAAATAAAATAATTTTAATATATGTACAATTGAATTATTTTATTAATGATCTCTTAAATACAATACATAAATATGACTTTTACTATGAAATATGAAACAAAAACAGCAAACTAGAAAATTGTGTAAAAGCGTTTAGTAGTCAAAAAATAATGAACGAAAAAATGGAATTTAACAACCAATTAAATACACATAAATAATTAACATTTTTAATTAAAGCCAAATACATTATTTACTCTAGATAAGAAGGGAAACTAACCAGTGTTAAACTAGAATTTTCTTAATTTGAAAAGGTTTAAATGATTAAAAAAACTGACGTCTTCGTTGGTTATTTATATATAGATACTTGTGAGAATTTTAGACCAAAATGTCTTTTTTTGTACGGTAAATACGAGTTCAATCCACAGAAAATCATTTTATAAACAAAATATTGTCACCTTCATATTTTGAAAGTATTTGCCTGTATCCGTGTAGATGATAAATACAATAATTAATCTGAAATAGAACCAGAATCCTGGATGAGTGTTTTTGACTCGATGGCTTCTTTTAGGTTAAATTCCTGAAAAGGGTGATAGAGTGGAGAAAAGTCTGCCTCCTAATTAAGCGCGTTTGCCTACTTTTCTTAATGTCCTGGGTTGGATTCCTGGGAGAGTAGATATAAAATACATGCATGCGTTTAATCCTTGTGAGGTTATGTGTATATGAAATACAGGTCATTACATGTTTCTCTTTTTTTTTTAAATAATTAAGTCGTGTTTGGCTATAACTGTCCTAAATTAAATGAATATTTTTATGCATTATTGAAAATTATTTTTTGAACAAAAAATGTTCATGTGTGTTATTTTTTTTGTTTTAAATACGTATAGGTATTTAAAAACATATAACATGACGTCACAGCACCAGAGGGATTTTTTAGCACTGTTTTTTAAAAGTTACATCACTGCTTGACAGTTTGTGCAAAAGGAATCAAGATAGGCTAAATTTACCACTGCAGTGATCTATGCACTAGCAGATGCAGGTAAGGATTTGCCGATCATGATGTTGTAAAAGAAATTATGATGATGCGAATGTCAATGGCTTTAATAATTCGGTAAATTACCTTTAGTAAGAAAATATAACTATAAAGTTTTCTTATGTAAAACTATTCGGCATAAGCGAGGGCTGTTCCTTTTTACCTTCCCTCCTTTTCGCGTGTTTACTACCCGCTAGGAAAAATATTACCCTCCCCAAAGTGTATTATTTACAACCAGCCAAGGTAAGGTGTAATTTCAAGTTTTTTCTTTATTACGAGAAAATTGTACGTGTCGAATAAATCCAATATTAGGTTAGTGTGCCCTACAAGTTCTGTTATGAAATAAGACGTATAAAAACATCTCGAATCTTAATTTTAGTTTCATATATAAAAAAGATTTCCTCTAATGTACTCAATTATTTTCAAGCCAGTATAAATAAGTTTATTTTTGTTGTGCGTGTGCAGTATTTCTTTTAGTTGAAATCGTAGAAATATTGAACGTTTGCAGTATATTTTGCGACTTAATAACAACTTACTACTTTGTGCCATACCATATGCATATTTCGTGACATGTTTTTAAATACTAGTTGCTTTAATATATTTCTCAATGTGTTTCTTAATTTTTGTTTCGCACATTTAATAACAGTTGTATTTTCATTTTCTTCGTGTAACTGTTGTAATTGGCTTAGGCCGTATATATATAATAAATAAATATGTGAATGTGATGCTTTATATCATAAAAGAAGCCGCATCCTCGGGGGACCACCGGTTAAACCAGTGGATGTGAAACAGCTTGCCAGCTACCTAAAAGCCCGATATTTTACGGATCTGGACCTGGTGGAGGAAATTTAGCAAAATAAGAACTCTCGCCTTCCACGCTGTAGCCAGGTTGTTTAAAGGCGTAGGATTGAAGGGCGAGAACTATTTACGCCGACTTTTCAAAATAGATCTTCACATATCGCAGTGGTTTCAGGAGCTTATATAGCATGGACCTTTATTTTAAAGAATAATAATGAGACAACCGTGTTTTAGTTCCGTAAAAGTACTGTGAGCCAGAGGACTACGAATCCGAAGTCCAATGTTCAAACCCCGCTTTACCCAATGACGTATAGTTTAATGTACACTTTATTTGAGCGAAGAAAACGGAATTTCAATCCGTGCGTAATTACGTACAAAGATAATAATACTCAATACACTAAAAATAATATTGTTAAATTACTAATTTATTGTAAAGACGATAGTGATACGTTTGACAACTCAGGGGTGTACCAACCATGTTTTATGTTTCTATAAGAGATTGGGGGAGCGTCGCAAAGCTTTAATTTTCGCATTGAAGAACACATGAATCGTTTAAATAATAATATTATTTCTTTGTTTTCTAATGGTATCATACATTCAAAGCACGATTTTGCACAATCACGAAGGATACAGGGGTTAAAATTTTATAATCAATTACTAAAAGAGGACTAAAATTAAATAATATTGTGGTTTAACATCAAAAAGTTTTGAGAAAAAATATTCCTTCAATAAATATTAAAATGTATTTTTAGTACAGACCCCTTTTTGATTTAAAAATTAACTAATCAACTAAATTAAACCACTCACCCCCCCCCCCCCTTCCTCTTTTTTAACCTCCTACCAATTCTCCAACATACCACTAAATATTTTCTTCTTAATTTTTGGTACATGTAATGTACGTGTAATGTATGTATTTTTTTGTAAATACTATGTATACTACGATGGTGGTAAAGGTGCAAGTTTATTTTGATTTTAGTATTTTCATGTTGGTAAAGTGAGTGTCGCGACGAAGACACGGGTACGCCTATAAACCGGTAGACATAAAAAGTCGATAAGTAGTTAAATACGAATATCTACAAAAATTATTTGGGTAATGTGGTATATATGTGTACACTTTTGCCAATACTTTCTACATTATTATTTTTCTGCCGCATCATATTTGGTCCTTAAAATAGACATTGCCTATTTGCCTATATATGGAACCGATAGATCCTTTCTAGTATTCCGCTATACCGCGCTCCTCCGCTCGTTTGATTTATCCTTCATGTTTAAGTAGAATATTTTTCTGTGACTTTGCTTATGTGATTTTTCTAATAAAAAAATAAATGGTTACAAACTTGTGTTAAAATACCTTAACTTTGCTTAAATCTATGTAAATGTTTTATAGAACTATAAGGGGGTAAAATGTATGTCAACCAATGCAAGTACGTATGCTAATTGGGTATTGCAAATATTTGATTGTACAAACAAGTTCTCCTTTTAAAATGTACTTTTCATTTAGCCGGGATGGACGAAAATAGTGTTTTATTAAAATCCCTATACTTGGGATAAAATATTAAGCGCGTGACCCAAATCACTGTCAATACTCGCCACACTGGTTCGGGACACATATCGGGAAAAGAAAATTGGATAAAATAAAGTATTTTGTTTACAGAGCAAAGCTTAGAATAAAAAAAAAAAACATTATTCCACCATTATGCATAGGACATTGCATTGGCAGTCTTATTGCAACGTATCAGAAATGCAACAAATAATATGAAAAAATCAGTCTGGCGTTTCAGGTGCACAGCACAAGGAGTATAATATATTTCATAGAAAAGCCATTTTTAAAGTTAATTTTCCACATGGGGGTTTTTTTATTTTTAAAGGAATAACCCGCTAAGCATCTATTTTAAAGGCTTGTCGGCAGGTGGGACAGAGGAGATATAGAAGGAGGTAATAAAAAATATATCACGACACCCAAACCAATTGAGAAAAAGTCTTTCATGGAATTTCTTTCTTGCAACTGGCGGGAATTGAACCCGTGATGCCAGTTTCACAATTGACCGTCAAACCAACTGCACCACGGCGTTGTAAATATTTTGATCATTATGTGATGAATAATTGGACGTCAAACGTAGAGAAAAAATATTGATCAAGTCGAAATCATTACAATTAAAATGAAGGCATTGAGTTTTTTAATTTATCAATCTTTTTTTGTAGTATTTTTTAAAAAAATATTTATTTATTCATATTTTTCTCTTACAAACTATATTTCATAGTAAAAATAATGTGACCTCACTGGGGTTTTCCGTGCCGAGGACACTTAACAATATACTTTTTTCAAATTTTATTTGAGAATAAACATAGAAGACTAACTTAAAAAACAGAGATAATTGACAAATTATTCAGAGAGTTTTAAAAACAAGGTATTTATTAACATCTATATTATTTATATTACAAAACACACAATGAAAATAACTATAACCAAACATTAGCTATACACTTGTGGAGAAGTTGATTTAATATTGGTATGGGCGAATGAGACAATCCATTTTACTTCAACCTAGCTCCACTGTCCATTTTTTTATAGCCCTTTTAAACATTTTCTCGTTACTAATTGTTTTAATATATGGTGGACGTAGGTTATAGATTTTAATTGAATAATACTCAAAATCCCTTTGTTCGAAAGTGGTTTTTGTTTGTATTTGTTTAAGTTGCATTTGTATTGAGGATCTAGTGGTTATATTATTTGTATGTGATGTATTATGTATTTTATTTGAGTAAGAGTAGTGTCATAAATTGTAATTTATGGAATCTTTCTTCACTAGATGTCAGTATCGTGACTCTGAGTATTATTTTAATTATGGATTTTTGTGCAACAAATACACTATTTAAAACTGTGTCACTCGCACCACCCCAACCGATTATACCCCACTCCTAAATTGATTGGCACAATGCAAAATAAATATTTAAAAGCTCCTGTACATTAATTATATTTCGAGTTGTTTTAAATAAAGACGTTAGTCTCTTAAGTTTATTAGTAATATTTTTAATCTGCTGTTTCCACTTTAAATTTATATCAATAATAACTCCTAAGTATTTGACATTGTCTGTCCAGTACAATTTTCAATATTTTTAGTTTTTCCAAATATTTGTAAACAAGAACTTGGTTTTGCCTGCAGGGGAGTTAAGATTAACATATAACAATAGAGATGGTGAAAATTTTCAAGAAGGGATTACAAATGTCCAGACATGCGCCTTGCCTGTCCTTTACCACCTTTCATTGGCTGATTTATTTATTTATTTGGTTTACAAACAATGAAAAAATAATAAGTAACATATTGTGTAACATTCTCCATTCTCCCTTTATTTAAACATCCATCTTTATTCCCTCATTTTTTCCATTTCTTCTGCCTGTTCAAAAAATGTGTTTTGCAGGCGTTAGTTATTATGTAGGTGAAATAATTCAGTCATATGAATCTCGCGCACATCAGAGGTTTCAGCTCTTTAACTTCACAAACATCAAAAGTTTGTGGACTCGTCAAAACGCTGTTCACTTTTACGCATTTTACATTAATTTTCTTTAATATTTCCTATTCTTAAATGTTTTCTATATCTGCTATAGTATGCTAATTTAATTTGATAAATAATTGTCAGTAAATAACATAAATATGTTTATCTTCAAAAAAATCTAATAGAACCTTGTCATTTTATACACGCAAGCTGCTGTCACCCTGTTACTTTTATAATAAAAAAAAATAAACTCACCAAAAATACTCGAATTGATTAATTTCAGAGTACCTGCTGTCAACAATATAAATTTAAGAAATACTTACTTGTTTATTTTTATTACCATATACTTGTTTTTTTATTTTTTACTATTATATCAAATTGCATTGTAGTATTGGCAAATACGCATTTCATAGATACATCTTTTTAATTTTTATTTTTTCGTGATAATACATGCTTGCTTGTTTATTAATTTAACTTAAAATGTTTTTCTTGCTTACCGTAACACTTTATTTATTGTTTGCTTTACAGAATTTATTTCATAAGTTTATAATTTTGCATTTTTGTTTATATGCTTACTGTTTTTTCTTGCATACCTTTGTTATTATTATTATTTTATTTTTTTTACTTTGTAAAACTTTTTATTATATCCTTTTTAACTAATTTCACATATTATTTATGTATATTCTGTGTTTATTATTTAGCATGTATTTCGTTTTTATTTTTTGTAAATGCCTTTTGGGCGTTAATGAACAAAATAAATAAATAAATAATACATGTAGACCGGGGGCCTTATACTGTTAGAATGTGATATTTTGTCAACCATTTGACAATAGTCGAATCTCGATTGCTTTGTTAAATTGCTACTTTCAGAAATCCCTTCAACATATTAATAAAAAAAAAAGACCAGTATAAAAGTGGCAACCCTAATTCGCACATTCTGTATTGTGTGAATTAATGGAATAAAATTCCTTGTAATCAGAAAATCCTTTTTTTATTTTTATTTTGAATTACAGGTGACGTACAATCAGAAAATATTTTTTACTTAATAGAATATATGTCTTTCTTTTACTTTTAAAACAGTTTGAACACGTTTTGGCATGAAGTTAATTAAACTTCGGCAATTTTATTTATTTCCGTCATCTCGAAACCACATCTGAATAACAAATTTTATTTTCTTTATCTTGGTGGTGCAGTTCAATTTTTGTATCTTAGATTTACTAATTGCCCAGAAATTTTCTTAAGGTTAAACTCAGGTAAATTTCCAGGACAGTCTAAAAGAGTTATCTATTTATCATTGAAATACCTAAGCATAAACTTCTATAACTGACACGGAGCTGAGTGCTGTTGAAATATAGCCTCACCATTAGGACAACATTTACTCAGTTCTGTACTCAAGCGCTGCTCCAATAGGGATTTATATTTTAAGCTATTTATCATTCCTTCAATTGGTATCAAAGATTTGGTCCCCATTTACAAAAAGCTGCTCCCAAACATCTTCTTTACCAGAAATTTCACCGTTTGGTCAATATGAGCCACAGTAAGTTTTTCGTCCCCACTTCTAACAAATTTTGTGCGATATCCTTGCACGAGAAAGTGGGTCTTATCTGAAAACAGCACCTTTCTTCAGTCTTTTACAGTTCATTTGGTATATTTTCTACTCCTAATCAGCCTTTGCTTCATCATACGTGCCGTCGAAATTCGTTTTCTCTGTGGTCGTATTGCTTTTCTTCCAGAATCAACGATTCTTTTTTGTACTGTTGAGTCATGTATCATCACCCAAGTGGCTGTTAAACCTCGTTGAAGTTTGTTACTTGTTTTTCTGGGGTCGAACTTAATATTTCTGATTAAATATATTTAATTTCGGACACAAGTTTTCCGGTTTCTTCCACAATTCCCGTTTCTCTTTGTTTCAACTAACCCTGTTTCTCTTTTCTGCTTAATAATCTCGCTTACTGCTCCCTGACTCACAAAACATACATTTGCAATCTCCTTCTGAGTCATTGATGTGTGTTCACTTGGGGTTATCCTCTTTTTCTCTTTTCTCAGCGTGATATTCATAATTTAAACCAGCTCAAAAACACTGGTTAATATGAAAGCAATGTATAAAATTAGTCCTTTATTGAGAAAATGTAAAAAAAGACACAGATAGTACACCAACAAACACCAATATGAGCTCCCAAAGGATTATTGAACTCTAAGTCATATTTTTTGGCGCTGAACAACTTTCAAATTGACATATGAGTTTTGTTATACGTAAAAAATATAAAAAAATACTCTTATTCTATTAATTCGCACAATACTGTTTTAATACAATATGTTTCTCCTGACACATTTAAATCAAAGAAAATGTCAAACTGAGACACTGCAACATTTATAATTATTATTGTTTGGTTACTAGAGATAATATTGACTGGTATTTGATAGGGTGATTAAAAAATACTGTAACTCGTCCATTTACAAAAGTCGCATACTATTTCTAAGACGAACGACTCCAGTACGAGTATAAGGCCTCGAGATTTAATATGGGATTTCGACTGAAATAATGCAATTCCAATATTGCCGAACGCGGCGAGTGATAGACGGTAGACGAGTGTTACGCCATCTGTGATTCCTATCGACAAGCTGCGCTATATCCAATACATCCAATGTACATCCGAGCATAAAGCCCTACTCATTTTATAACTTTTTGAATACATTTTCTACAATTTATGAATCTGAGGATTTTAAGACGTTCACTCTATTTTGAATGCCCGAAATTCAAGTTACGCTCTTTACTTTCTCCATGAACTTAACTGTTGTGCACATATTATATTTTAGACGAAAACATGACGTGGAAACCATAAATCGCACCAATGGTAAAAAGTATTGTTAACCTTATGTGTTTATTAGCATAATAATTATTTTATTTGTAAAAATTATTAAATGTTTGTATTTTGCCATAATTAAGTTGATTTTAGAGGGTGGAAATATTGATTAAAGATGAGTAGATGCTATATTATATCAAATTTAAATTGCTTGTTAATTTTTTACAAATTAAAAAAAATATATTTTTCACCAAAAAATCTTATATAATATCATAAATACCCACCTTACTTAATACTGAAAGAATTTCGTGTCAACGTGCAGCTAAATAAATTGAAACAAAAAAGAAAAAGATTCATATTTTAGACAATTTATAAAAAATTGAATTTCCCTTTATTTAACTTAGCGTGCATATCTGCAAGGCAAATGCACAACAAAATCGTTATTTCTTTAAAGCAAAATATTTAAAAAAAAATATGTTTCGAAATAAATTGAATTTTTAAATATAGAATCAAATATATATTTTTTTATATCACTAATCGTTGATGATACTGCAATACCGCGTAACAATACATTTATTTTATTTTTTTGGCAGCGGATCCTAAGAAGCATTCTGTTACCAAAAATACTACTGGAATATTGGAAAATCTGGCAATATTTTGAGTTAAAATAGCAATAATTTAATCGCTCTTAATTAATACTAATCGCTCTTAGTCCCCTTAACAAATTTATTTCAGTAAAACATTTTCATTTAAAAAAAAACGGATTACGTTGTATTGCAGTACCATCGACGTCATGTAAGCCTTCATAAGTATTTTTTTTTAAACTTTGTTTTCGTATTTAACGTATTATGTGTATTATGAATGGGTGTTATAAAAACACAAACAAACAATTACACCACTTTCCAGAAAACGGTCAAACTATTTTTCTAAAAAAACTACCAACTTATGGAGTCAAATTAATCTTCAGATGAAAAGAACATAAGTTCGTTTATTTTGATATCAAAGAATTCAATTTATAAAAAAAAATATTAAAAAAAAATTAAGATGAAATAAAATATCCGCACTAGCAAAAATTCATTTTTATTTTCAATTTTGAATAACTATGAATTTTGTTATAACTTATATGCACTAGTTGATGTAAGTATTCTAAATACGTTTATTGATTTTGTTCGTTGTTCGCATTTTGAAATTTCCTTCAGATAAGGCGACATAGTCATGAAAATTTCCGTCTTGTATCGTGTGCTGAAATTCAATTTCCTGTAAATGTTATTGTTAAAGATTGTGCTTATAAAATGAGATCGGGCGTCGCGTCGCGTCGCTCGAGACCCACGTCGGCATCGGGACGCTTGCGTCGGCACAGCTCCACGGAAAAAGAGAAATGAAATTTCGAATGTAGAAAAAAATGCCACAAACCTACAAGAATAATGAAATACTTAGGGCTTACAATAGACCGACAATTGAAATTGACAATTCATATCAATAATTAGCAAAATAGTATTATCCTCGACTCTTTTTTTTTATAATCAAAAATTTTGTTCTAAGAAGAGAAAGAAAAAAAATAAAGGTATGAAGCCTTTGTAAAATATGTTAAACGAGTACCTATGTAACAACTATGGGGACAGAAAACCAAAATGACATAAACGGACTATAAAAACAGCAAAATAAAATATTATTTATTGATTTGGTGTTTATTTTGTAGAACTTTAAATTAAAACTTATAATATAAAAAAATCAAACACTGATTTGAGTCTACTGAACACTTTATTTTATTTTTACAAATATAAAAACGAAAAATTCGTGACAATTGTTTCGCGTTGTTTGGGCATTTTCAAATGAATGTGAAGATTAGATAGATTAAATGTCCTTATATAGTTATATAATTCAAGGTACTTAAGTAACAAATAAAGATAATCTTATGAACTAAAGAATGTACATTAATCATAATTGCGGGGAAAACCAATAGTTACGGGCAAGGCCAAGTGTTAAATATGTGATGGGGAATTGATATGAGAATAAACATTCATTCATTTTCAGTAAAGAAATTATTTTTTAATAGAAAAAGTCTTGTGAAATTTTGGAAAACAAATCGAGTGAAGAGGTCCTAGGTTCGATTTTTGATAATATCGGCATGAAATATTGGTTTGAAATATGGTTTTATACTGCATTTACAGTTCTTGGATCAGCACAAAGTAAAACTGATCACCTTCACATAAAAAAATGATCGCAAATCCCATCGTGAGTGGATGGTGGTGATGATAAGTCTATTAGAAATAATTCAGAACATCATTTGTTTATATTAACAACTTTGTAACTTAGTAGACATTATAATAATAATTATGTACGAGTACATCGCCCTTCCCCTCCTTATCCTCTCTTCAAGCATTTTTGTCCTTATCCCGCTCAATTTACAGTAACTTAATGTTCTTAAAAAAATATTTTAAAATTCTTTGATTATTGAAAAATATTAACGAGTACATGAAAATATCATTTTTATATGTATAAACTTATTTGTATTTTTTTGATATGTAATATATGTAATATATTTTCTTTACTAACTTTGTATACTTTGTGGAAATCTGTTATTAGTTCTGAGTTTATACACTATGTCTGTTTGTTTACTTTTAATATGTATGTAGAATTGTTGAATTCCCAAATAAAATAAAATGAACACTGAAAATTGCAGTAATTGTTTATAAATACGACATTGAAATTATCTTGTCCAATGATTAATTTATTTTATTTAAAAAAACTCAATTATGTTTTAATCTATAACTTTTATTGCAATGATTAAATATTTGGGACTATTTTTCTAGTTCTTTTACTAAAATTTTACATAAGGGATGGTAGAAAACTAAACGATTGTGGTTTTAGGGGAAAAAATTAACCAAAGTATACTGTTTAATAAAACGAGGTGAAGAGAGGGAGTTTTATCTTAATAAAGCCTAAAAGGATAGACAATGAAACTAAGATCACTTACTCTAGGGGCCTTTCAACGAATCTCACTTTGCTACGAACGGAAAATTGTTTATGAGATTTGAACAAATTTACGTTTTGTTATGCTTTAGAATGGCAGAAAAACTCAATACTTTTTTAACTCACTAAAGTAAAGTGAATGATTTACTTAATAATTTTGGTTTGTACGTAAAAGACTACAGCAAAAAAAAATAAAGCGTTGTTGAAATAAAACCATTCTTAAGGCTTTTAATTGCGTGTATTGGTTTGAAACATAATATTACAACAGAGATAAACAACATTTAAGAGAAGAACATGTGAAATTCTACAATCACCTGGTTTAAGTGGCCACTTTACACACGGTGTCACAATCACCATTTGGCCCATGCTTTAGCATTCATATTTCTTCAACTCATCTTTCTATTGATTTTAGTAAAGTTGAGAAACTGCTTCCTTTATTGTTGTGAAGATATTTATTTTATTAAATTATTTTACGTACTTCGCAAAGCCTATAAACAATCTTCCAACTACTTGAACCAGTTGGTTTTCATCCCTAAAATGGTTTCCATCTCTGTTGTTATTTGTTATCCTTAGTAGCTCTCTGGGAGGTGAAATCTAGTTTTTTGTCACTTGAAACAATAAAAATAGGATTTTAATCTTTCATTTAAAATTTATTTCATAAAATAAAAATTAAAAGCAAACCGGTATCTTTTTGAGTCATTTCATTTGCAATTAATCATAAGGATTCACTGAGTCCATTTAGTACGGGCAATAGCCTTGCTGAAACAAATGTGGCAAGCGCTAATTAAGGGCATTTAATCGGTCGGCGAGTGGTCTCAAGAAGGGCCGTAGAAAGCAGATAGGGGACCCGAGAAAGGGCTTTTGACCCGGAGGCTAACGGCGTACGACGTCATCACTGCCGCAATAATCCCATAAACTCGGGTGGATCATCCGGCCATATCTTGAGCTGGCACAAGCGCCAACATCATTAGTCACAACAACTCATAAAATTAGTTAATAGTCACGCAATTTCAGGAAACCTTCAAATTTTTAATGCTTTCTTTATAAATACTCACTAAGAGTTTATTATAAAATAAATAAATGTAATGAATTTTAGTTGTCACTGAAGTGTGAACTTCTGGATAACCTCCTTTCACCACAAAGATACCGAGGCTACCAGATTACAGAGAGCCTTCGGCAGCTTTTCTCGTTCGGCAACAATGCATATTTCAGTGTATGTGGGCACGGAGATTTATGTCCTCAGATGCTGTGTGCGGTATATGGTAGGCAAGTTGTCACTGACGACGTCCTGACGTGTAATTAACGAATACGTTATTCTTGTACTAGCTACATCTTTGATTTAGCGAATATTACGTTACCGTAAATATTTAGAATAAAAGAGATTTCTAATCATTTGCGTATGTGAAAAAGAGACATTAAAATCCCATAGTTTATATTTATTTCTGAGTAACTCGTTACTATAGATACGACACTAGGTAAGAGCTGTCACTGTATTATTTATGTTATTTGTAATCGTGAAAAACTTACTTAAAAAAATGAATAATTAACATATTATTTAATGTAGTATCTACGAATAAAAATATAAATCTGTTCTGTTTTTTACAGTTGCAGTGTACTCAAAGCATTTCTTAGTAAATAAATACAACAAAGATGGAGAACGTTTTAGAAAAATAAATATTTAAGTCTAGGTATTTACAAAACTTGTGACCTGTCATTGGCTAGTTTAAGTGGGGACTTTAATACTGTGGAACATTCCACTTTTTACCTTTGTTTGAATAAATATATTTCGTCAGTTCTTCCATCTGCTGGTATAACTTTTTATTGTTGGCTGTTCACAAAAGTTTTGTTTGTTTTTTTCCAAATAATAAGAACAAGAATACACGACAAAAAAAAATTAAAACAAATTCAAAAACAAAAATTAAAATAATTCATAGCATCTTCACCATACACTGCGCAAATATCGCGAGCAGCTTTGGCAGCTTTATTCTCTTGATTGAACGCAACAAAACGAGCTGTTGAAAATGTTTATTTTTGTCTCTTTCGTTTTGAATGCTTTTCATCAAATAAAGTAATACATATAACGTAAAAGCAAACACAACAAATTGTCGTGAAGAAAATTGTTTTTCGAGTCGTTTATAATCTTAATCACTTTGTTTTAATTTTGATGCTCACTTTAAAGTTTGAAAAAAATCAAATTAAACTCATGCTAACATCTAATACATACGATAGTTTTTTTTTTGCATAGCAGACGTAGTGTGTTCTAAAACTGGTTGGAATCTTAAATTAATTTTACACAAATAAATACGAACCTAGTTAAATAACTAATGAATTAATGTTCGTTAATATAAGTATATAACCACAAACCCATTTTTTCAATCTACCGATTTCAAAACGTACTCGTCTCTACGTCAGGACACTCACTACATCAACATGCAAATACTAAAATACACCTTTACTTTCACCATCACCGTAGTATATATAAGTATTTCCAAAAATATATAAATTGGCAGGATCAAAGAAATTAAAACTTAATCTCAATTACAATGTTACAACCGTAAAGCCAGCTTTAGAAAACTTAGCCATGAATAACACGGCACTATACAAATAACAAAAAAATAATCATTACTAGTGCGCAAAAGTTTTTAATAGTGATATTAATTATGTAAATGAAAATAATTCCAAAGAAAACAATTTTCTACTCATGCTAAATATTCTAAAAACCTTCAATAAAGAAGATCTCATTTTAACTAAGGCCGATATAGGATATTCATTTGTTGTTTAAAATAAAAATCATAACATATTAAAAGTAGAAAAAAATTCAGTTAACGTATCTTTTAAAATCCTTCCAAAAAATTATTTCAACAAATTTCAAGATGATTAAAACATCTATAAAATCATGCAAAAGCGATTTTTTTCGAGATAGTAAAATATTATCAAAAAGAGTTTGAATAAATTCGCGAATTCCGAAATTATATGGATGAATTTAAATTCGTAAGGATAATTATCATATTAGACCGGTAGTTACCTCGTGTAATTTCACATTGTTTAAATTAGCTTCATTAATTACAAATACAGTTAACAATTTAAATGTTTTTCAGTCTAAATTCACAATCAAATACTCATTAGAACTAATTGACACTCTTGATGGTCTGAAAATTCCCAAAAATGCTAAATTAGTATCATTTGATATCGTAAATCTTTTTAAAAATGTCAATGTAGATGAATCAAAAACAATTTTAGAAAATATTTTGAATTCTTCAGATTTACCAAAAGACATATTACATGATTTATAGGCTAAATAGCCTATAAATCATTAAATAATATTTGTTTGAACCAAAATTATTTTCGATTCAATAATAAGTATTACAATCAAACTTCTGGTTTAGCCATGGGTCAACCCACAAGTCCTTTGGTGGCAGGTGTATTTTTCGATAAAATTAAAAAAGAAATTTCTTGAATCTAACAGAATTAAATATATTTTTGTGGAAGAGATATGTGAATGATATACTCTGTATCTGGACTGGTTCAGAACGCCAGGTAACTACGTTTCTAAAATTTATCAATACCTTAAATGAAAAATTTAGAAATTCAAAGAGACAAACAATATTCTTTTTAGAAACCAACTTTAACAGAAATCAACAGAAATTTCTTACAAACACGCTGAATTCCAATTTATGTTTTATCGATTGGTTAGTGTCCCTTTATCTAAAAATGGTTTTGAAATTGAACTTGGTACCATTAAACAAATTGATTTGACAGACAAACAAAATGAACAGTTATACCTTTAAATAGATACCCTTTTAAAAAAGAAGCTAAAACAAAAATCAATTAAATAAATTCTTATGTTATCCTATAAATGCTAATAAAGACAAAGATAATACTTGTAAATGAAGAAAAATTTTATACGTAAATTACTAAAATTTAACTGTTACTAAAATTCTTTCCACAAATATAAAACCTGCATTCTATACTAAAAATAATACTCCAAAATTACTAATAAATTATCTAATTACTCAGGAGTTTATCAACTTCAATGCAGTTCGTGCTCATCGAGATGCATTAGGAGGACGTCACGTAGCTTCAATATTCCCATGAAAGAACACGAGATGTTTAAATAATAATAATTTTTCAAAACTTCCTAATCATCTTATAATTTCAAATCACAATTTTTGTAATAATAAAGGATTAAAAATATTTCATTTAAATAATAAAAAAGGACTTAAATGAAATAAAATAGAGATTTTTCATATTAAAAAAAACTTTAAAAAATGACATTCCATTAGTAAATAATCAATAAGTTTTCAGTACAGCCATCTTTTTTTATTAGAAATTAACCAATTGGGTAACTCCACCTCTACCCCCCTTCCCTCTAAACTTCCTACCAATTCTTCAATATAAAATTGGATATTTTTTAATTAAGCTTAGTGCATGTTTAGACATGATAGAGTTCGCATCTCTATAAATCTGCATGTGGTTTACGTATTTTTGGAAATATAACATATACAGCCTGTAACTGGGAGGACGGATCATCGGTGGCAGAGTGATGGAGGACTTAATTGCCCATCGATTTAACCCTTCTGTATGTTCAGCGATATTCAGTCGTTTAAAAGTTATTCAGATTTTTAAGAATTTTTAGTAAAAATCCGATTTTAGGCTGGATATCCCAAGTGTAGCCAAATATTAAGTTTACTATAATATTATTTTTTTACAAGTAGATCAATAATTGGTCTTTTATCCTACAATACAGTTTTGAGTCAAAGAGACGGGTACGTCTAACCTAATCTAACCTAACCTAACCGGTAGAGTCAAAAAGTCGGTAAGTGGTTATATACTTATATTTATTAACACTAGTTAAAATGTTTGACCACAAAGTTTATGCATTTTACATTAATAATCAATTACTTATTGATTATTAATTTTGGGACAAGTTATTTTTATAAGCAATTTGTGTTATTCCAGTGGATGACTAAAAAATCGGTGAAAGATTGAGAGTTATAAAGCCATTTAGATGTAAAATAGTGTGATATTTCTATTTCGTATTCAAAAGATATCGAGAAATAATGTTGCTTTATTATAGTATTCAAAAATAAAGTTCGCTTAGATATTGCTATCGCATCCGGGAGTTATGCAGACTTATATTGTCCCTGACATAGCCTTGCACTCATCGCATTATGCAGTGAAATGGTTGCGACATGACAAATGACGGTGGTTCGGAGTACCTTCTCCCTTCTATCTGCATATGATCGCTGAAGGAAAAAGTGCCTTCCCAGACCACAAGGAGAATATAAATGGTATGCCGGCAGATGCCATCGCGATCGTTTCATTTTATTTATTTTGGAAATATCTGAAAAGATTTGTGCACTTTAGATAAAGAGTTTATTTGCGAAGAAAAGAAACAAGAATCAAAGATTTTAAAAACCTAGACGACGGAATCTAGATATGAAGATGATTAATTATTCAGATTCGAACCAAAGTTTGGAAGAGATATTAAACACAAATAAAGTTAGTTAAGTGTATCAACTTGATCAACCTGAATAGAAATGAAATATGAACATTTTCATAATATGTAATGTTCTAAACATTTTCTTTAAATAATTTTTACTTGCGAGGCCACTAAAAAATAAATAAGTTCATACAAATATGAACCGGTTGGTATTAAAATTTGGTATAAATATATAATTATTCTATAATTTTTCAATTTTTTATACAATAGAAGTTTTTTAATGAAGATTTAGAATATAATACAATAATGGTATATTCACTTCGACAAGAATAATTTTATTAATATTCAAAGCATCAACTTTGCGGTCAAACATTTTACTAAATGTTATTAAATATTTGTAGATAACCACTTACAATATTTTAATTAAGTCTTTTATACGATGTTCAATGGTCACCCTATTCAACTTATTAAGTTCACCCCCTCCCTCCATCCCGTTTACCCTTTTTCAACTATTTCTTAAACAGCATATAATATTTTCATAATTTAATCATTATCATCATCAATTAAGTGCATGTTTGTCCTTATCAGTGCATGTTCTTATTAAAACGCATGTCAAGTTAGTTTTATATTTTTGTGCCACAACTATGGTGAAGGTGTATAGTGGGTTTTGCATGTTGGTTTGCATGTTGGCTTTATTGGTGTCTTAAAGAAGAGACGGATACGTCTCGAAACCGGTTGACAGAAAATCGTCGTTAAGTAGTAATACACAAATATTTAATAACATTTAGTAAGAAGAATTTAGTTTGATAAAATACAATTTTTATAAAAAAATTACACTCTACCCTTCAATAAAAAAATAATTCACACCAGAAAAATTGGGCCGTGAATTACATCACAGAACACCCATGCTAGAGAAAAATCACAATTAAGTTTTGTGTTCTCACCGGGAATCGAATCCGGAACCTGCCGTGTGTGAGTCAAGCGTCTTGACCACTTCACTACGGAGGCCATTTTAAATATAAATAGAAAAGATTCATTGTTCAAAAATATATTCTAAATATAAAAAGAATTAAAATAAGTATTTGAATAATTTACTTGAATTTTTTATTGATAGGTAGTTAATTTATTTCTGCATTTATTAGAAATTCGTTATAAAAGTTCAATATTGTTTTATTTCTTATTTACGTTCTAAAAAATCAGAATTGCATTTTTTAGAAAATAACAACTGCGCTAAAACTTGAGTAAGACGACTTTAGAAGTACTATTATAATATAATAAAGAACTTATCAAACGTTTTTAAACCAACCATGAGAAAAAACTTTTTTCTAAATAAACATTTTATCCACTTAGAAGCTTTGAGCTTATTAAAAATCTAATTAGGAGTGCAATTTTTAATTCTTGATCACAATGATTAAGGACAGCGTAATTAAGGTAATTTCTTAATTATTTTAAGACGATTTTTATTATGAAACCATATCAGTAGAGATTTTTAATACTTTTAATAGTATTATATTTTAGTCTATCAAGCAAACAATTATAACGATATTTTCAAAATACGTTTTATTTTGAGTTCAAACTATAGCCAGGTGTTAGTTTCGAGTGTTGTAATTCTTAACTGTTTTCTTACATATATTGTCCCATGTAGCGCATTATTCTTACCTATTTTTAAGAAACCATATTTTATCTTCGAAAACCAATATATTTCTTCGTAAATTTATTTGCACCCTACGTGTGTAAGAATATATTTCATTGAAGCTTTTACAACTTAAGTAAGCCATGGTTAATGAATTGTCTCGTATTAAATTCGTTCTTGTAAGTTTTATGAATATTTTTTTTAATACTCATTTTTAAACTAGAACAGGCCAGAAAACCAGAACACACAGGTTTGAGAAACATTTCAGCAATTCAGGTTTGAAGAACTTCAGCAATTAAAGCATTAAAATGTATGCCAAAGTTTCCTGAAGATGTACGAAAAAATGATAAGATTTTAATAAAAACGGACTACTTTGAATGACGTTACTAGTTCAAATAAATCAACCTATTGTATGAGAGATTCGGAAAATTTCTAGTTTGCTTGGCATAGATGGACCAATGGGTAGAACTGAATGAGAATAAGCGAAAAAGTACCTCTGACGTCACACGCGGAGTTATTTGAGAAATACAAAACTTTAAAAAATCGTAGCGCTAATAATACGAATTATGAAAATTGAAAAAAAAAATTAGGCTTTGTTTAATAGTTTATTAACAGATAAAAAAAAAAAACCACTGAACTTCCTTATTGAGATATTTTTGCAGTCTTACGATATATTAAATTCGAGTTTTCAAGCAAAGTATTTCAAACTAAGTCATTATTTTATCAAAGTTTAGAATATTTTGATATAACACGTGCAAATATTATTATTTTTAGTTTTAAAGATAAATAATAGGGTTTATTATGCTATTTCGACCAACAGTTATGTAAATCGTGTGAAGGAGTAATTCTCAAAGTTAAAATTGACTTTCAATTTATCGTAATAAAAAATAAAGTAAAAACAGTTTTACTTTTCTTACCGTCCATTTGTGTCAAATTAAGCTGTCAAGTGAGAATTTGTCACTGTCTTTATTAAGAACAGACATTTTCGCAAACGAAAATTTCTTTTGTTCTAGAAAAACTTTAGGAAACAAAATCACATTGATCGTTAAGAGTTTTCGTATTGCAAGCAAAGTCGATCAAAATTTCAACTAACATACCTCGAAAGTTCAAGGAAAAGAAAATTTCATTACTGAAATAAAGAAATTCGTTCGTCGTTTTATGCCATCTTCCAAGTCGAATCAATGTAAGGCAAAAATATGGAAATAATCAAAAGTATACAAACGAGAACAAACCAGTTTTTATATGACTATTTTAAGTTCGTTAAAGAGTATTAAAATTATTTTATTGATTAATTTATGTATACTGAGTTGACGCAATATTCAACAGATTAAGATAAAGAAATTTTAACAGATATAAAAAAGATTCTAGAAAAGGAATACGTCAGTTTAGGCATTTACAGGGCTAAAGACCCATCATTGTCTGGTTTAAGTGGCCACTATAATTTCCCAGTCTTTTGTTTCCAATCATTTGGACAAAATATGATCTCAATTTGTTGCAACAGAGAGGGAAACATTTTTGAGAAGGGTATATGGAAGTCTAGGAATTTACAAAGCTTATGACCTGTCACAGGCTGGCTTAAGTGGCTCTTTTACACACTGTGTAACTTTAACCATTCTGCTCATATTTAAAAATCCACATTTTCTCAACTCTTCCATCGTAAAATTTTGTAAAGGAGAGAAAAACCTTTATCATGTGGGTGAGATTCATCCGGCTGAACCAATTCACCTTTTTGGTTATACCTGTAATCAATTTTTCAATTTTGTCACTTCTTCTTATACCAGTTAGTTAATTTAACAATGTTTTGAGTATGTCCAAATGTTTGCAAAATAAAATTTAAATAACTACAGGAAATCCAGCATGTCTGCAAACATTTGGACAAACACAACACATTGTAAAATTTTATCGATTAAGATGAGTTGTTTGCGTTAAATGTAACGAGTTATTTTTACGTACCCACGGCACTTCAACTTTTTTGTGTGATATATTTTTATTTGATTGATTTTTTGTCAACCCACTCGTTCTTGTAATGTATTTTCATTTGATTGAAATTAAATTTTGTTTGTTAACCTACTCGTTCTTGTATTGTAACCGGTGGCGGCGTTGCAAATTGCACTTAATCAATTGATATCTCGATAACTGCTTTGCATATTACCACAAAATTGTTTGTAATCTGCAAAATGTATCACATATTTAAATATATGAAGTAATTTTAAATGAAATATTTTGTTCATCGGGATCTCTGAAAATGACAAAATATCGAGTACCCTAATACAATTTTATTAGACTTTAATTTGAGAGAAGTATGTGTTATCTAGTTAGATCACTAAGAAAGGCACAAGTATAAATTCAATAAAATGAAAAGAGACGGTGATTTTTAGGCGATCATTTCCTAACCTTAGGTTACTACAGAGTACCTCGAAGCAGTTTTTTACCCATGTTAAGGTTAAAGGTTAGTAAGTAGAATATGTTCGTGTTAGACATTTTTTAATTTTCAAATACGGTAATTATGATAGGGCCTGTAATTTGAATATTATGAATTTTTTAATGTTACATGTGATTTATAAATAACTTATGTGTTGGTTTTTTGCAATAAAACAAATAAAAACAATAATAATTACTATTATATTACTTGGTGAATGAAGAATAAAGTTCTGTGTGTGAAACAAAACTATAACCCTGGACGAGAGTTTTTAACTGAATGGACACTCCTAAACAAACAAAAAATCCTAAAAAAGGAAATTATGTAAAAATAAGTCAGCCTAATGAAAAAGTGAACGATGCATCTACCTACCACGCTTAAAGTCCCTGGTTCTATTTTTTGTAGTGTCGCTATAAAATATTTGCTATAAATGTAGTTTTTCACTGTCCCTGGATTAGCACTTAAAGCGTAAGACTGATTAACTTACCTTCTTTGTAATTAAAACGACCCAGACTAACTGCAATTGTACCAATGCAATTCCTTATGCTATATATGAGTCCTGATTTAACACGGAACTTTCTAGCGTCGGCACATGAAAACTTATATTAATTGTGCCATAATGAAATTGTGTTTAAGGTGTATAAAAAAAAACAAAATGGTTTTACAATGCAATCTTTTTTTTTTTTTTTTTTTTTTTATCATATTGAAAACATATTATACATAATTATATACAATATTCCCAAGGAGTTTTTTTAAAAAAAACTCATTTAGGGACATACAGATAATAATTTTTTTAGAGACGTTTTTAAATTTTTAACTATAATATTATTTAACAAAAGCAGAAAAATTAATATTATGATATACTACAAATTAAAAAGGGTATGAAAAATACTTGAAAATAACAGAATAAACAGAATACTAGGCATGGAAATAAATTCAAAATAATGTTTACATTATGCAATCTGGGAAAGAAAATTGAAAAAGTTTAAAAATTACATGGATGTATATATACATACTGAACTAGTACAAAATAAAATCATTTTTTTTAATTAACAAAATATGAGCACACCCAATACAGGTTAATTTTTTTTATCAAAAACGTTGAAAAAATTGAAATTATGTATACATTGGCTAGGATTTTACGCCGAATGCATATGACCTATTACATATACTTTATGTAACAGATGATCAAAGCACGTTTATTATGTCGTACTAATTCAGTTTCCTTTGCACCAGCATGTATAAAAAAGGTGTAATTATAATTATAATAAAATTTTGAATCGGAAAACTTCCTCAAATACCAAAAACCACTTTAAATACACCCTGTCTGTTAACTTTCAAAGAACCAAATATAAGGGTCTTATTAGAAATACACACATAGCTTATATTTTCACAAATAACGAGGAGTAGCGAAATACCGGCGGGTTTTTCATCCCCAAACCAGACGATTATTAAGCAATGCGGGCGTCTGCATTTTTCTCGGGAATGTGAGTTAATGCTGAGAATCGTCTACGGTTTACACAATTTCGGGAGTGCAATTATTTGAGAACTCCAAATTAATATTACATCGCTATTATACTACTATGAATAAAGCCCTTCTAACCGAGACATCGTTTTCTTTCCTTCTATTCTGACCCTCAAATAGTAAAAAAAACCTTCATATTTTAAAGATGTATTTTTTCTTATATTATTGTTTTATATATCTCAATTTAAACACGTTTTTGGGAGGTAATAAGAGTTCTAATGCTCATTTGTGAAAAATAAAATGAAAATATCTTATTATGTAACCAACAGAGGTAAAAAACATTTTAAAGAAGGGAATATAGAAGTTTGGGCATTTACTGGGCTTACGACAGTGTGTAAAGTGGCCACTTAAACCAGCCAATGACATGTCATAAGCCTTGCAAATATCTAGACTTTTATATTTACTTTTGTAAAATGTCTTCATCTCTGTTGAATAAATAGTATTAATATCTCCCAAGAGGTTGAATCCAGTTTTTGTGTATAAAAGTTTAGATAGACTCAAAGTATTGTTGTGAAAATAAACTTTTGAATGAATAATCTTGTTAAGTTTTAATTTTCATATTTATCGTACTAAGATAAAAAAAATCATAAAAATATGGTAGTCGATTTAAAAAAAACCTTTTATGAAATTGGGCTTTATTTAACACGTGTGTAAACTGGTTTATTTCCATATTTTATAACAATTTGTCTCTTTATGTTTGTTATTGTTATTTTTACTAAATTTTACAAACTAGTTTGACTTAATAAAAATCTTAAAAGAGTTCTTCTTGCAGTACAAAATTGTATAGCTTTATTTAAAAACAAAACCACAATTTCTTCATTGCAAAACATACTCACACCATATTTTAAACTGTTTAAGTTTGTATTTAGTTACCGTATTACTGAAACTCTTAGTTCGTACGAAGGTTCTATTAATTCATTCATAGGGCACTTGAGAATTTGCTGTTAACTTCCCCAGAAAGTTTTACTACAATTAAAATCTTCTTCCCCTCTGTTAGTTTTGAACAATATTATAATAGATGCATGCCCAAACTTATTTTGAAACGGAATAAAACTTTTGCAAAAATAAGATAACTAATAAATTGGTGTATTTTTTTCAGGTAAGGACTTTTCACCTCAATCAGCGTCATGTTTAAGTAAGTGTTTTCTTTTGAAATATTTTCTACTAACAAATTGCGCGTACTTTAAATATTTGATGCGAACACCATATGGTAAGCTTTTGTTTTATTTTATTTTAAATCCAATGATTTTTTTGGTTTATCTTGGTTTATTAAACACAATTAACGGATCGTTAAATAACGCATCAACAGGAAACATAAATAAAGGGGCAGAACAGATTATGTAGGTAATATTTACATACATAAAATTTAACCTAATTAATGGTAACGTACAAACTTGTGATTATTTTTATTTAAATATTTGTGGAAACATATATATTTATGAGACAAATGGCATACAACAATCGACAAAGTTTGCTAGGTATACGAATAATCCCACTATACGTTGGGTTTAGTAAGCCAGAAATATTAATATGCCAAAAATTGGAATCAGTTCGTTTATGGGCAAAAACCTGTTCGAAGGAACCTATTTATTGCGGCTAAATTCCCTTTTATGTATGTTTATCAATTTTTTTCGCAAAAATATAAATTTTAAAAGGGGAAAAAAAAAACTCAATAAAAAAACAGTGATAATGTTAATGATAGTGGTAAAAAAACAAATTCACACACGATTCGATGGAATGTTTTATGACAAATAAGAACAAAAAAAAAAAAGAATTACACCAGCCCGTTTCCACTTTACGGTAGAAAGAGAGGATAGACAGGACAGACCTTGCTATGTTTATATATTATATATTAATATTTATCTTCTCATGTATTCCTATTCCGGCTTCGGCATGTCCATATTGATTATTCGTTGGAATTCAGTCATGCCTCGTCTTTTTCGTTTTTCTTCATTTTCTGCATACGTCAACACTCACATCGTAAATCTTTTTTGTCGTTCTGTCGCTGCCCATTCACTTTATATGTCGGAACCAACGCATCACCATGTACTTATTTTAGTTGATAAAGTGTTCTCATCTTTGCATAGTGCACATATGTCTACTGTTTTAAGACGTATTTGTCCGAGAGATCGCATTTCAACAGCATTTAACCTGGTTTAATTCAATTCAATTAATTTATTTTAAATAAAACATTTACATTAAAAACATAAATTCAATACGTCCATACTATAAAAAATACACAAGAGAGACTCATGTCAAAGTAGTAGGAGAATCCTGCTCCAAAAAACCTCTTCGGATACATGGAACAGATCAATATCCAGAGCGATGTTGTTCAGCATAGCGGTATTCCTTCCAACAGGCATAATCATAGGCAGGTTGTTTCTGTATGTCAGAATGGGAAACAATCTATGCTCACGCTGTCTTAGGCAATTATCAGGAACATACAAACCAATGTTCATCATAATCTCAGAATTATCGATCATACCGCGCAACAATCGATAAAAATGTGTCGTCAAATTCACATCCCTTCTAGTCTCTTAACTGGTGTAGCCGAGCATACCCTGGAGAAACTCGATCGGGTAGAACCGAGGGTAATACTTGGACTCTCTCATGAAAAGATATCTCAGAAACTTTTTTTGGATGTTCTTTATCATAAAATAGTACTTTAGTTCATGCCATCGAGCCACTCTCGAGTCTACTTCGCACCGAGGAGTTGTAGAGAGTTCTTAATACGCGGGTATTTTCGAAAACCCTGGCTGTACGCAGAACAAATCCTAACATCGTCAATGCATTACCATTGTCTGTATGTGTTCATAAAATTCTTGTATATAAAAAAGGAAAATGTACACTTCAAGTATTTTACGTAAAATAAGCTCGTGTTCAAAAATTCCAATTACACAAAAGAAGAGTGCTTTATTTACGATACGTTGAAAGATGTTTTTCCAGTCGGTAAGTAAATAATAGAATAAAAAATTGTTCGCATATTGAAGAACGTAATATATCTCATATTGACAGTATGATTACCATACAAAATATATTTTCAAGTAGCACTTATCTTGTCACTTGGAAAACTAACTCTTTGAGAGGATTTTCATTCGGCGGAAATAAAAAGGACGATACCTTTTTAATGAATAAAATAACAGCGTCTCTCCCTTCAAACTGTATTGCTTCTTCCACCTGCTTCTTCCCACACTTGTCTTACTTAATATCAATTCCTTTATCCGGATAATATAACTCTAACAGTAACTTGGAACGTAGGTGCGAAAACAAAGTTACATAGTTTTGTGCATTATTAAGGCTTGTGATAGGGTACATAATTTAAATGTAAGTATTGCATAGATTTTTTATACACTTCTTATGTAATATAGGACAAATTGTTTAACATTTTACAAAAACAGCAAACCAAATAGTATTTTTAATGAAACAGCAACGTGTTGACCCTTCAGGCAGGTATCTAGGATCCGTCAGAAAGCATATTTTTTCAATAACTTTTTTTAATCATCATCATATTGGTTTAATTTTTTGCACACACCTTCCACATAATGTTAAAAATGTATAAAATTTCTTGAAATATTTTTCTGAATTTTTTTTTATTAATAATTGACATTTGTCTTTGCTTTCCTTCCGTGCAAACAGCAAACATGACAAATAATTTTAATATGTTTGTCAGTTTGAAGGTGTGCTTTTTGCCATTCAGTGGCTTTTTTCCAGCCATAATCACAAAAAAAACGGATTTCCTAATTTACATTTTACACGCATTCCCCTTCCCAACTCCCCGCTGTTCCACCTCGCTAACGCGCAGCGAGAATTTAGGTTAGTGCTGTTCAACATGTCACAGTGAGAGCAGCGGGATGTCATATAGCGTCCTCTCGAAACAGTCTTTTATGATAAAATGTATGAATTTGGGCTGAAAACTTGAAATATAAAGAAATAGTTGTACAAAAACTACCATAGAAATCACAGTGACATTTTTGTCGAATTCATACCATTTCTGGTATCCCCCAAGTAACTTGTGAATATTTTTCACGTACAAGCTCGGAATGGTTAGCAAAGTCGCTATTACAGAACTACCCATCAAACAGAACTCATTACCTTACAGATGGAGTTTTAACAAAGGTAAACTGATAGTTTTGTTTGTGAATTGAATGTCTCTAAAAGAAATTTTAATCTAGCAAATGAATAAGAAATATTATGAAAAGCACGTCGACTTGAAAAAATAATTTTAACATTAAAATCTTATACGGCAGCAAAACGGTTTTTACATCATTTGTTTTTTTTGTTTAAAAAGGTTTATTTATTTTAAAAAAAGAAATATTGATAGCGCATTTTGTATGACCTTTCAGGCCGCATTGCGGTGCCCATCATCTGAACTAATAGATGCTGCAATGCGGTCAAATCAGATGTCGGCTGAGTAACCACAAAACACATTAAACCCACGTGTTTTAAGTTTGATAATTTCATCTTTCGTAACATAAAACCATCTAAAGATAAATTTAATTAGCCCAAATCTTGGGTTGTTGGACAATAAAAGCATTAATGAAAGTAAGTTCGTGAATGCGTATATTGTTTTTCGTTTATTGTAATTTGAAATAATAAACTTTTTAATTATTTTTAATAATCCCTAGATTAAGGATTCTTTAGTCTCTTCTCATGTTATTTATTTATCATTTAACTTTTATAACTCTACAAGTACCACTTTTTTCATATTCGTATTAATATTTTTAACTGTTCATGTACTAGTCTATATGAATAAGATAGTCAATTTCAAATATGTAAAATATATCAATTAATAAATTACTTTGGTTTTTAATTACGTCTAGCTGAAAAAAAATATCGAGACTATTTTTTTTAAACGATCAGAAATTTTCGGTGTACAAATAAAAATTAAAACGTTTTTTATTGAAAAATTCATCATACTTTGTGCATTTTGTTTGTTAAATAAATTGAAGACTGAGTAATCAGCTGTTTTTTTAATTTATTACTTTTAAGAAGAGGAAGACGTTTTACATAAAATGATGAAAAGTACGTATCCATCAAACATGTCAGGTGGTCAGTTTTTTTCTCGAGAACGTCAATCAAGTCGCCAAATTTGGATTTGCATAGTATATCCAGTCGATGTTTGCCAATAAAAATATATCGATGTACTCGTAATATCAGTTTATTTTGATGCTGTTTATGAATATTTTTTCCCCAAAATGCCTCGAAAATTTATTCAAGTTTATAGGAATTGGAGAGTGGATCATCTGCATGTAGAACACGAGACTCGGATGTAGTTATTCAAAGGCCTTCAGTCGTATACAAATTTAACTACCCTCTTTACGAACTGGGTATATTATTCGTTTCATCGGAATGTAAACATTCCCTGCCATGGTGTATGCACTTGCAAATACAAAACGTATGCAAATCTATATCCGACATGGGTACGGCTGTTTATGCTACTCCATCCGACGGAAACGAATTTAGTCATAAAATAAATTTATATACCGATTAATGTCGTGCCCGGCAGGTATATAAAATAACATTTATCGGGATGAGAAAAAGCAGGAAATACGAAAGTCTTAAGTCACCATCAACAAGTCACAAAAAAAGTCTCGAAGGACTCGAAAACATTATCTAATTTTAATGTTTTTGATTTTCGGGATTCACCCGGAAACCAATTATTACTGTCGCTTGACCTACTATCATCAAAAGAACAAGAAAGAAGGTGAAGTATCAATTTCCTGTACCTAAATAATATAATAAATAAACATCCTAAATGCTAACTACCTATCATCATCATCATCATCATTCCCTTCCCGTTCCTAATGGTGCATAGGACACTGAATTGGTTCACTAATCGCAGCGTATATTGATATTTTTTTTTGTTTAATGAAGTTAAGATGATCAGTCTTAAGCTTCAGGTAACAGACCAGTGACTAAGAAATATTCAAGTATGAAAACACCCTTTGAAATAAATATTTTATTTCAACCATGTCGGGAATTAAACCTCAGACTTCTTGCATGGCAGTCAAACGCTTTGACCATTACACCATGAAGCCAACTACCAACACGAATATCAAATTGGTGACAATCGAGGATATGGAAAATAACGTCAATTACCCACTCAGAAGAAGAAAGAACAATTGAACGTAGTTATGCAGAAAGCAGCCAGCCTTTAAAACAACAAACTGAGATTATTGAACTTTTATGAAAAGAGTGAATAATCAAATCTACACAAAAGTTGGAATGTTTTTTACTTTGATAAATAATAAATAAAGCACACATAAGTTTTTTTTTATAATGCAAAAAGATATTCAATGAGTATTTAACCAGTTTTAATGATTTTTAATGTCTGGTTGACCTAAGTGGTTTAACTTAACTTTAGATGTGCATTTTGCAGAAAACAGCCAGCCCTAGTAAAACTCTAATGCATGTTGTGTCATAATGTATTGAACATTTTATTTTATATTTATATTAGGGAACTAAATTGTAACAATCACTTAATTTATTTATATAATAACTTTAAAAGTGATTTTATAATATGTTAAAGGAATTTTGGTGATCTTTTAAGTCTGAGATTTGTAGATTACTTTCATATCTTTAGTTAACTAAGAATTATTAACTATTCTTAAGAATTCAGAAAAATTTTGACTGGTTTAGTATTCTTGCACAAATTAATATCTAACTGTATATATGCCCATGATATCCTTGTTCAGATAAACCTTAATGTATCTCGCCATAACTTGCGTACCAACCCTGTCTGTGCTGTGGGAAATTATAAAACTAGCATCGTATTCTTTTCCCCTCTGCCAAGGATCCTCAGAACAGTGAACGAAATCTCACTAAACGGTACTGTCAATGTGTTCCTACAGCAAGAGCAGGCATTTAAGAAGCAAGCGGTGTTGTCTCTCCTGACCTTAGATGTCACACTTGCCATTTCCGCCTAGATTATGCTATATTCATAGCTTTTGTTAATTATACACTTTGTTAATTTAAGTAGATTTTAAAAATGTTAAAATTAAATATTACTCATTAATGGCAATCTATTAGGGCTAACTTAAGCCTTTTGATTGGCTTAAAAAAAATCTGGTTAATTACACAATCTAAAATGAGCATTTTGTGGAAAACAGCCAGATCTAATATTGAATGATACCCCATTAAAACTTTGAATTTATGAGGTCACATTCTGTATTAAAACATATTAAATGACTGAATGTATAAAATAAAATGCTTAAATATTAATACACTTAGATTTATTTAAGAGAAATACATTTCTGGAGAAATTAATCTTTCCATCAGCTTCTATACCATCAGATTTTTCTAGTGCTGTGGGTGTTTTCTGCAAATCGATAAATGCCGTTTTTGAGATCAACAGTATTCTTAAAAATAAATTTGAACAGTTATTTTTGTATGAAAGCAGGCTGACTATTTTATTTATTTAACGTGTGAAGGTCATCACCATCAAGCCGTAAAGTTGACAGGGCCGTACACTGTTCGGGCCCGCAACGCGTAACCCGACGCAACGTCAGCTCGGACAAGTAATTAAACGTCGTGCAGCGAAAGAATATGCACATTTTGTCCTGGCATTTTGTGTCGCCTGTCCACCAGCTTCTCGCCAGTGCTTGCTATTGTAAATGCCTTCTGTACAAAATTGTAAGGATGTAACTCGTGTGTATCAATTGAATAAATAACTTCAATTGTAATCCATCCTTCTCATTTTACCTCAAATCAATTCACCCGCACCCATACATAAAAACGGAACAAAGAATTTATCTCAATGCACCTAATAACACCAATATAGCATTTTTTCAAAATTGTGGACTGGCTGCTTTCTGCATAACTACGTTCAATTAGGTCATTAGACGTTCAGTGAGTACGAATACGATATTAGAATTTTTTTTTACAATTTTTTTAAGAGTTTAAATAGGTACATCAATATTTTCGAGATGTGACGTTATTAATTATTTTTTTAAATAATTATGTTATTTAAATGCAACATTTTTTTGGAACATGGTGCAAATATTTAGGGTAGAGAAAGTAACAGCCTGTGCAAATTATTCTTGAACACTCTGAATCCACCCCAACCCTAAAAGTAGAATATTAATATCTCAACGATTGCCTTTAATTAAGTTTTAGCTATCCTCTGTAATAACAATGTTCTATTGATTTGTAATTATTCAAATAATAATTTTTATTAAATATAAATAATTGGATTAAATCAATAAATATTGTTTTTTTACATTCGTTAATAAAAACAATGCGTCCTTTAATTATTCGTATTTTTTATTGTTTTTTGGTGTTAAAAGGAGAACATTTTTATGTGTAGGTATTTCTTCATGCTTTGATGCCCAAAATCCCCTGACTCTGTCAAACCAAGTCATCAAAAGAGTCGAGAGTTTTAAGTAACTGGGAGTTACGTAAAATGACGGCTTTCAAAAAGAACTGGGAGTGCGGCTAAGAATAACAGGCGCCACATTCAACAGTAGCCCTCTTCGGAGATCAGATTTTTACTTGGTGAAAACAAAATGCCGCCTTTACAACGCCTGTATGACACCTATTCTCCTCTACGAATGCGAATTGTGGCTCTCCACTAGGGCCCAAAATAGCAAAATTCTGAATCTTGAGAATAGAAGTCTCAGAAGAACCTTGGGTGAGCGGTGGTTTGACTTTGTAAGGAATGAAATAATAAGAGAACAGACGCAGCAAACTCCGGTGACAACCATCACTAAGCGGAGGCGATATCGTTGGCTTGGCCATGTACTGCGAATGCACGTTTACTTACTTTACAATACATCAAGTTCTCGACGTCCTGGACGTCCATTGCTGACTGTTCGTGTCAGAACAGCGGGACTCGGACCTGACTTGGGAGGATGCACAGTAGCTGGCAACCAGCAGATATCCTTGGAAGGTTTTTGTGGACACTATTGCTCCAACAAGGGAGAAGCCAGGTAATGATGATGAAAATGAGAATGTACAACTTATTAATACTTAATTGTGTCAATAACATATATAATGGAATATAATTTTTGTGTTCTGTCACTGGCTAACTATGGGTTTATACTACGTCATTTTTTTTAAATTGATGTTTATTTTTTGTTTTAAGTAAATTTTGCACGTATTGTTAAATGAGACCATCTGAATCAGTTGATACGCAATTAACTTTATTTTATTATTTTATACATTTTTTTTTGTTTCCTACTGACCAAATCATAAATTATTCAAATTTAATTAGACAATTTTTATTCTTAGACTGTTTTTTTTTCATAGTAACATTATTGCGTTTTTAAAAAATAAAATGTCTTATTATTTTTCTTCTTTTTTCCCATACTCCAACTGATGCATATGTACACATATTACAAGAGACTATGCAATATTGACTGGCAACCTCCATTATTAATTATAGTGACTAGCTCCCAGTCAATTATTGTCATAAGTACATTCAACTGTACATTTTTTTAAATTTTTGTATTAATCAAATTCCTTAGTTATGACACTTTTAATGACATGAGTATTTTAATAATTACTCTTAGCTTTGAACTTAACTTATAGTTGAATATTAATATTACAAAATTTATTAAATGTTTATACATACGCAAACCTGCGGTTAATTCATTAAAATTATGACTTCGTGTTTTAATAGAGCCTTTTCCACCGTTTTCATACAAAAGAACGATGATAAATGCCCGTTTTCCATGTTAAAGGGTCCGCAAATTTGCTGAGTAAGGTAATAATGATTTTCTCTCGTATTTATATTTCATCAGAATAGGGCAACATCTATATAATATTGCGTTTATAATGGAGTAACCTTTTTCAAGAGCACTTTTTACAAAGTTTGCGTTATTTATACCTCATTTAACGCCGTTATAAATAACATTGCTGAGGAATAGGGAAAAACTTACTCGTTTATACCCTTAGTAAACATACTAAATTGCTGAAGCTTCAAAAAAATATTACAAAACTTGAGCGGTTTATACATCAATATTAATTAAATTCTTTTTCAGTGAACTTTATGAGGTGTGTACACTTTTAACATTATTTTGCGAATTTTTTAAGACCATAAAAACTTCATTAACTCTTATGTGGCTGTGGTGTTACTCGAGTCTACGAAGATAGAAGACTCGAAATATCTCTTATTTGTTTTAATAATGAAGTTGTAATTATTGTCGTCTTCAAATTGACATTTTTACTCTGAATTTCAAAAAAAATCAAATATCCTTGCTATGCAAAGACTTATTTTACGAATAAGAGTGATGACATTACCAAAATAAATCTGTTTTGATGTATAAGAAAGAACACAAGAATATAACTTATAACAAGGAAGACAGAAACGCTGTCCTGTGGTCGGTGTTTATGGGAAAGAAACAAAAACGAAATAAGAAATTCGTTCAATCAGTCGGTTATTAGCAGTAAACGGGAGTGTTAAATAAACTGCGTATTTATGATTTTAATTTATTTTGCTGTAACTGGCCTAAATAACATTACAGTTTTTTTTATCAATTAAAGATTTATTTATTTATTCGAAATTACACTCGTTTATATATCAATGAACTTATTAAGGCTTTTTAGGCTGTGCCCGTGTCAAGCCATAATAATTAACAATAAAAAAAAACAGTTATATCAACTGTATTAAATTATAATGACATGCGACGCAAAAGAATAACAATTCGGAAAATCAAGGTATGAGTAATAAATAATAAAACACCGAAAAATACAATTTAAAATAGATAATTAGATATAAATATAAAAATATAAATTGTACAAATTTAGATTCACACAAAATCAAATAAACAAAATAAAAGTATCTTTGAAATAAATAAAATAATAATTTAATAGTAAAATATAGTAGTATTAAAAGAAAACCAAAATATCTGTATTACTGAAATCAATAAAAAACAATTTATATAAAAACATAATTGAGATATAGGTTCTAGAAACTCACTCTATACTGTAGTAAGAAGTAAGAGTAATAAAATATATGTCAAATAAAAGTGACTACTTAATTCAATAATCCAAAAATATAATTAAAAAAACGTCAAAATATCAACATACATATATAAAAAGCAAATAAAAGTAAAAGTATGGAAGGAAAGCAGATTTGTAAATTTTTGCTAATTGCTAATCTTGAACTTTAAATGAATAATGATATTAAATATGAGTATTTTATTTTTTATTTTTTGAAGTATCTGATCATCAAAATATTTAGTCATTTGCTAAAAACACGATGTTACATCACTGCGTGTAAAAAAATTTTTTAGCTCAGCCTTTTTAGACTTGCCACGAAATTTATGTTTGCATTTTTTAAATTTAAAACTAGTCGGTCTTACAACGGGGTACTGACCTTTGTTATACTGAATATGATACTATTTACTTTAATTGATATCGTATACAAGTTATTCTTTGTTATTCACTGAAAAAACGCAATGAAAATTTTAAAAAAAAATCGTGTTTTTTTTATTTTTTTATCTTTGCATATTTTTTTATTTCTATAATTTAAAATCATTCACACGTGAAACAATATTGTCGTTTTTGATGTGTTCTTTGTTTTTTGAAGAAATTTAGCTATTATTTTAACTTAATTAATTATAACATTGATAGTCTATTCATACCGCGTTATAGTAGAACGCAATATTTGTTAGAAGCGCACTTGGACATGACTTGTGACGTAAAACTGACGTTACTCCACCTACGAGCCGTGTTGTATGTGCTCGTTTTTAAACTAGAAAGTTATGAATGAAAAATGGCTCTTTATCAATTGATAGTTAATATAATTAAAATCGTATAAATTTTTAACGTTATTCCCGATTTGTTAATTCATTCTTTTGATACATTGGAAATTGGATACAAAAAATGTTTTCCCACAAGCGGTAAATTTTACTGCGAATTCCCTCGAAAATGTATGAAAAAGTTAGTAAAAATAAACTTCTTTGAAATAAGTCACAAATTCTTTAAAATCAACCAATTAGAGAGTGTTGTCATAAATTTTCGGTTTCCGGGAAGCCAACTTACCGATCAGCAGAACTTACAGACGAGAACTTGTGACGTCACGGGTGGAGTCATTTAAAAACTTAAAAATGTCATAGCGCTGATTACACGACACGAAAAAATCATTTTAAAAAACTGTTTTTTTTTTTTTAATAACTCGCTTAGCCTCTATATAGAGGCTTGTTAGTAGGTGGGGTAGAAGAGATATAAAAAGAGGTAGTGAAAAATACACAACAACACCCGGACTAATAGAAGAAAAAATCTATCTTGAATTTCTGTCTTACAACTGGCGGGAATCGAGCCTGCGACGCCAGTTTCACGGTTGATCGCCTAACCAGCTGCGCCACGGCGCCTGTCTGATTTAGTTTGGTAGTTTATAAATAAATAAAAATAATGAAATAAAATTATTGAACTCCCTCATTAGGTACTTCTGAATTTTAACTTTTGCCTATCTAATTACTAAATTGTAAAAAAAATCTGTTTAAGAAAATACCTATGCAAGTCCATTGAATTTTAATGAAATTCTCCTTTACGAAAGTTTGTGAAATGTTTTTTCCCGTGCTATTTACGAAATGTTCATACTCGTGTAGTTTTCTAGTGTTTGATAAGTAGTTTGCGTCTTTAAAACCTAGAGTCGGCGAGTTTCAAAGTGTTTACTGTGTAATACTAGCGCAGCTCGGTTTTCCTTACGAGCGCGTATCACGAATTCGCTCTCCATTTTTATACTGATAAATGCATTTATTCCACTGCATAGTGGCTTGTATTGATAAATGATGTCAGTTTTTAACTGTGATAAATTATCGTTAACTTAATACACTTTATCATCTGATTCTGAATGAATAAAAATGAAATTTGCTATCTAGCTCAAAAAAGTTTAAGTCTTCGGTAAGTACTCCTATTATCTGAGTTATCCTATTAATGTATATGCGTACAACTTTAATAATGTACTGTATAATATAAATTTTCGATATGTAATGGATCGTGTAGGTAATATTAGTTTTTAAGACATCCATAACGTTTATTTATTTTAAATGTATATCAACAATATTTTGAGTTTGTCCAAAGGACTGGATTCAACTCCCCGGGGAGCTGTTTATATAAACATATTACAACAGAGATGAAGAACATTTAAGACATTTAACAGGGCTTATGAATGGCTGGTTTAAGTTTCCACTTTACACACTGTGTAATGTTCACCATTCTGCCCATATTTGAACATCTTTATTCCTTCAATTCTTTCATCTCCTGATGTTTGTGAAGTTGAAAAAATGCTGCTTCAAAACCAAGACGAAAAACAAACTAAAGATATAGCAAGTCAATTATAGGAATTTAAAAATTAATTTTAAATAGATTATTTAGGACATTTTCTTGTCTCATTTTCAAATAATGTTCTTCATTGTAGATATTTACTGTATTTTTTTAATTGCAATTTTTATAACTTCAGGGTGAAAAATAAGTATCCTATTTTACTTTTCACCTCTCCGGCTATTTTTATGCAAAAAAAATATGCCAATCAGTTGCTCCGTTGAAACGTGAAGGGAACACAAACAAACGAAAAATCACAATTTCGCATTTATAATATTAGTATAGATGAGAATTCAAAAAAAATTGGTGGGAGAAAAATTAATTAATTACAATCCAGTAATGTTTCGGAAAGCAGTTGTTATATTTTATGGACAAAAATTTCAAACTGAAGTGAATTTTCCCTGTGTTTTGGAAACGTACCCCATAGCGTGTTAAGTGTATATTTACCCCCCTTGGCTCACACCATAACTACATATAATAGTGGTAAAATTCTGAACAATTTAGATATTATATCAAAATAATGTGTTATCATGACACATTTGGTTAATTATCCCCGCAATCAGCATTCACATAAAACAAAAAGCTGCATGTTTTTTAAACTTTCTATTTTTAATTAAATTTGAATAAATACTTTAAAAAATATTTTGCACCCCGACAAGCCCGATTTCGATGGTAAATTAAAGGACTGAAAAAGATTTAGAGAACTCTCATTTTATCTTTGTAATCTCATCTCGAATCGAACCCGGAACTCTACGTTCAAGAAGCAAACGTTTACATTTAAGTTATTTTGAAGCATTAAACCTCGTTTCAAAGAAGAGTGAAGATTTAATTTATCATTTTAGAAGGGTATAAATATGGAAGCCGATAGATGGTTTAAGCAATTACTTCACTGTATAATTCACCAATCGGCCCATGTTTGAATATTCACATTTCTTCTATTTTACTTATCGATTTCACTGAAATAAATACGATGAACAACCGTGGGTCCGTAGGTGATGTTTATTTTTTTGTAACATTTGTATTAAACAAGAATGAAATACCCTTACCGAAACAACGATGTAATTATTTCTTAATTTATTTTTGTGAAAAATAAATACGTGCCATATTTTGGAAACACTGTCTTGTTTCTCAATAGTATTACAAGCGATGTAGGAAGCATCGAAGTAGCTAATCGGCGTTACAGTTTCCTGCTGATTGTTGCAAGGAATGAAAAATGTTTTACGAGCGTTATCGCTTTATATCGGTGACTGGTAGAAAACAGAACAACATGACAACTGCACTGATTTGTTTGAGGAATGAAAGTAACCTTTTGTATATTTTAAAGTACATATTAAAAATGACATTAAGAGAATTCATACTTGTATGCATAGAATCATAATAGTCCAGAAACCGCGTACGCATCAAACTGAATCCGATAAAACTTCTCATAAATAAGTAGTTTTACATTTTGGCCATTATTAGTAATTCTGTGCACGTTGCTTACTACGCGACAGACGATTTGAAATCAATTACGCCTTGTTGTGTTGTGTTTAAGTGTCAAAATACAGCTGGAATTAAAAGGAAATATGGTGCGATCACATTTCATGTGTAAGTCGGGAATTCACGAATAATATTATTTGAGAATTCGATTATTTTACCGTCTGTCAGATTGTCGGCGGAAAACAGGGCGGACATTTTGTTAGTATTGCCAGAGTAGTCGAACTTTTAACCCAGTTTTTTACTAATAACCCCTAGTATTATATTAAACTGTAATAATTTTACTTAATTCAGTAAAACTGCGGATATATAGAAATCCAGATGGTTGTACTGAAAAAAAACGCAAAATTTACTCACCTTTTTATGGGTTTTGAAATAAAATAGCGAATGAGGAAGTTTAGTGGTTAAAATATTATTTATTGAAAGACAGTTATAATTGGCCAATTAGTCCGCGTGTGACGTTTCAAGTTCTCTTCCGCTTCTTCTCGGTCAGTTCTGCCAATTGGTCCGTTGACGGTAAGAAAACCGAAAATCTTCCTCAATTCATTTTTTAATCGGTTGAGCCATGTGAACTCGTGACGTCGTTCAAAGTATTTTCTATTTTTTTTAATCTGCATTTTCAAGAAACTTTGCCGCATAATTAAATGCTCAAAGTTTTACCGCGCGTAAGAAAAGATTTTTTGTATTTGATTTCCTGCAGGGATGAAGTTCCTCCTTAGAATCACATTTAAAACTTACTTAAACATGCCCAGGTAAGTTAATTGCTTTGACAAAAAAACTCGTTTACGAGCATTTATTTATTTTTACATTTATTTTATTTTTTATTTCCCGATCTGGATATTTGATATCTCAGATGACTAGTTTTTGGATAGCCGGAGTTTTACTGTATATATGTATAGTATATGCACGTGCGCACATATTATTATATAATAAATACTCACTAACACACACAATATTACGTGTAATGTAAACATTGTAAACAAAGATGGCTCCATAACACACTACTCCACAACACACGAGAACAATATGATGCTGTCTTTAACCGGTTAAGTGCCATACGCGAGTTAACGCGCTCTCCGTTTCTGTGTACGAAGGGCCGGCCATGCAAAAATAGCGCGTAAAATTGCGTTCCTTCGTAGGCGCTTTACGCGTCGAGGCCAAGTATTCTGAACAATTTTTTTTTTTGCACTCGGAAACATCTGTTAAAATCTTGATGAATCACTGGAACACGACGAATTATTAAAATTATCGAAATATAAAAAAAATAAAATAAATACCTAAAAACCTGAATTCCCAATTACCAATTAAACACTTAGCCTTGCCATTAACTATTGGTTTTCCCCACAATTATAATAAACGTACTTGTTTTAGTTCTTAAGATTATTTATTTATTTATTTATTTTGTTCATTAACGCCCAATAGGCATTTACAAAAAATAAAAATGAAATACATGCTAACATACTAGATAATAAACAGAATATACAGAAAAAAATTGTGAAATTAGTTAAAAAGGATATGATAAAAAGTTTTGCGAAGTAAAAAAAAAACAATAATAACAAAGGTATGCAAGAACAAACAGTAAGCATATAAACAAAAAATGCAAAGATATAAGCTTATGAAATAAATTCTGTAAGGCAAACAATAAATAAAGTGTTACGGTAAGCAAGAAAGACATTTTTAAGTTAAATTAATAAACAAGCAACCATATATTATCACGAAAAAATAAGAAAAAAAAATATGTTTCTATGAAATGCGTATTTGCCAATACTACAGTGCAATTTGATATAATAGTTTATTTGTTACTTAAGTACTTTGAATCATATAACTATGTAAGGCCATTCAATCCATCCAATCTTCACATTAATTTGAAAATGCCCTAACAAGGCGAAACAATTGTCACGAAATTTTTGTTTTAATATTTGTAAAAATAAAATAAAGTGTTCAGTAGACTCAAATCAGTGTTAGATTTTTTATATTATACGTTTAAACCTGTAAATGTGAGTAGCTCGTTGCTTGTACTATGAAATAAACCTTTTGAATGCATGCACACAAGTGTAAATAAGTGGAATGGAGATATCTATAGAAATCAGTCATGAATATACACGTTGACATGTATTTACTTTTGTGAAAACCACCATCTTTAAATAATGTATATACGAACGATTTTTAATTATTAATTGTTGCACTAAAAAGGCTTAAGAATATTGCGGAATTGGAGTGTTATGAATACTTTTTATCTACGTATGCGATAAATATTCATCTTGGATATCAGCCTTCTTAGTCTTCAGTCTACATGTCGAGCTAGAAGAGTTATATGCTTTAAATATTGATTTTTAAACAAGTAATATAAATAAAGAAGTATCTTGGAAAAGGTTACAAGCTCGTGGGTTGAAATTAGATTAGGTAAACTCACAACACTGCAAGATTTAGTTGAGAATCCGGAATCTCAGTGTAACAACAAGAAGCATCAAAAGTCTCGGTAGATTTAGTTTCTAGTTCCAGTTTGCTAGTAGCCAACATCCCGCAGCCCGCAGTACTACGGTGCTGGGAGCCAAGTTCAAAACAGCTTGTTTAAGTTGGTGGGCTGCGCCGTAACGACTGCGGACTTAGCCTCAAACTTACCAAGACGCGAGCACTTTTTCCCGACAAAACTTGACCGCTGAACAGCGCCCCTACAATGTGAGTTAGCTACCTTGATACGGTTTTTCAAGCCTGGTTTTATTTCTTTTTTAAACAATTAAGGACTACTAGTCATACAAAAATTATTACAAGTATTTTTTTAAGAAAATATTTGTATACCAAATTCAAGTTTTAATAGTAAAGAAACTATTTTTGTGCGTTTTATTTACTAAATAATTTATTTGAAATTAAATAAAGATTAAAATGTAATTAAAACAGTTTTTTTAAGATTTTTTCGACCGATTGAAATTACGCTCATGAATGTTAATATTTCGCTGAAATCTCTAGGTTTTTGCTAAAAAAAATAAAATTTCATATCAACCATGTCAGGAACCGAACCAGAAACCGCTTGTATGATAGGCAAATGCGTTGACCATAACACCACGAATAAGAAACATAAAAATAATTTTAGCATTGTTTAACAGCTTTTGAAAGCATTTTTTCTTTTTAAATAAACTTAGTACATTACACAAAAGACAAATAAAACAACATATATTTAGTAAAATATATTTTAAATGTTGGTTATTGTTTATTAAGATAATCAAATATACGTTTTTTAAAAATAAATCAATAAAGACTTATTAAAAAAAATATAATAAAAATAATATGTTCAATGATGGAGCTAATAGAAAAACGGGCCATCACTCGGTCGAGATTAAAGTTTCCGTCGTACATATTACCTTTACGAGTGCCCCCGTAAGCGATGCCCTGGTCCTTATTTGGTACTGTCCGGAATACGGAATGGACCAAGGAAATATTTTTTTACCTCCTCGTTCGCATGTTACCCCGACAGATTAAGTTGGAATATATGCCAAAACTGGGCTAAAGTATAACCCTACGATAGCTGTATATAGTTAATAATTATACTGTTACAATTTTTAATTTTGTTTATTCTAGTTTTCCATTAAAGGCGGTACGCCGTGTATAATTATAAAAAACTAATTCATATACTTTTAAGTTACTTAGGTTTGTAAGATTGTCAAAGCATTTTTTTATTAACTTCCATGCATTAGTATAACTTTTATTGCATTAAGGTATTAATTATTCGTTAAATTGCTTCTGTGCAATTTTAGAATCAAGAGCCTTCAAATATTTAAATTCGAAATTGTCGGGTACCGAATCCAAGACTTAATGCATCATAGTAAAAAGAAAAACCAATGCACCATCAGAGAGACAAATAAATCGGAATTTTTAGTTCGTTAATAAGTAAACGTTGCATAATTTTAACAAAAAAGGAATCAAATAACAAGATAATCAACAACCTACCTACGTATGAATAAAGTTATTTTCATTAAAAAAAAAAAATTATGCATACTTATGATTTGCCTTAATTATAACATGTTCGTTTTAAATCACTTAACCACTAAATAGGTTAAGATCAGCAGTAAATTATTCCTTGATACAGAAGCTTGTGTGGCTTTAAAACCGGTAGAAAGAAAATAAAGGGGTTCAAATAAACATTTTAAATAGTATTTTCATTAATGGGTCTCTTTTCTTCTTCTCCACATCCACTTCTAAGTGGAGCACGTGGACATTACCGGTTGCCTTCAGGAGACCCTATCGCCAGCCAGCACCCTCGCCTCCTCTCACGTCAATCCAGCGCTTCTTAATTCCGCCGAATAAAGTCGAAAAATCGTCATCGACGGCTTTCCAGGACGGTGGGAGCCCAAAGGTTAAAAAAAGGCAACTTAGATTTAAGCTCTCCTGAGAAATGCGCAGCCTTTGTACAAGCCAGGCCCACCGCCACATCCTCAGGACGCTCGTTGTAGAAGACTGCTGCGTCAATGCTCTTCCGACTTCAATGATAGTTATAAAATCAAACTACCTACTATTTTCGTTGAAATACTTTGCATTAGAGAATGGGAATTCAATTGTGGCAGAGTAGGGTTCAAACCTCGGAAGTCTGATTCGTGAGTCCTCGATACAATCACAGAGCCATAAGCCGATTATCATTAACATTAGCAATATATTTACGGTGAAAAAATCTAAAATCACTACACGTTGTAGAATAACTAGGCAAAAGAGTAATGTCAAAAGCAAAAATGAAAGCTTTCGATGGCCACCGATGACGATTTTTCGGCTTTGTTCCGCAAAACTAAGGGATGCGGGATTGACGTGGGAAAGGGCGAAAGCATTGGCTCACGATGATTTTACTGAAAGCATCTGATGATGACTACATGCTCCGTTTAGGAACGGATGTGAATAATCATAAAAAGTAGAATAAAAACTGGATTGTACAGCGAACAAACAGCGAAAGACTGGCTGAAAAGATTTACGACGCGAATATTAATGGATCGAGAAAGAATGATTAAGACGTGGCTTGATCAATTCCAACCTGAATCCGAACATGCCTAAATTCGAAATAATCAGCGCGTGTAGATGATAAGATGAATAAATGCAGAGGAAGCAAGATATGTGTGCAAGTAAAGAGTTATATGGTGTTCTTTCTTATCTTCTTACCCTTACGGAGAAACGGTGTGATGGTCTATTAGTAAAGTTTTTTTCTATTATAAAAAATATATTATCAATTTTCTCCATCGTTTACTCCTGGCACTGTGATCATAGTCAAACAATTGACCACGTGGCGCGATGAACTATATTTTACCAGTCTCATCTTAATAACAAGAAATATTTAAAAAATGCTCTCACCATGTTTTAGCGGTATATTTAAAAAAACACGTTTCAACGATTATTTTTTTTTCTTTTTTCGCATTTATTTCAAATAAAGTTTAGTAGAAATAAGATCGAGGGTAAGATTGTCAACTTCAATTATTTATTAGCTGCTCGGTAGTGAATTAATAATGCAAGTCATTGCCTCGAACAATTAATAGCTGATTATCGTGATTTTGTTTGAAGTGCGTGAGCTGACTAGTGTATTTAATGGGTATCGCTAGTCATCGGTTTGTTGAATTTTATTAAGAGGTCGACTGGAGTTGTTAGAAAATTCAACACATCGGATCGAGATCGATTGCAACACGCGAACAACTATTTCGAAACTTGCGTGTAAACGGTAAAAATCTAAAAAAATAAAAATAGTTTTTGTTCTTCAAACTACGAACATAAAATTGATTTTGTACCAATGAAAAAATTAAATTGTAGCTTTCCCTTCATTTGTACAGTTGAAAGAAAACCTTTAAACTGAACAAATGAGGAACTTGATCCCTACGGGATATTGGATAAAAAAAATATTTTCTTGCGCGGTAAAAATAAGAGCATTAAATTGTTCGGCAAAGTTTCTATAAAATTTACAAAAAAATATAAAATAAAAACACATTACTTTTAATGACATCGCTAGTTCATATGAACCAATCAATGATATGAGAGCTGTAAAGAATATCTAATTTGCTTATCGTAAACAAACCAATCGGAGGAACTGACAGAGAAGAATCTCTGACGTAACACGCCGAGTTGTTTCAGAAATACATAACTTTGAAAAATCATTGCGCTGATAATGCGGAATGTCGAAATATATTTTTTATAAAATTGGCTCAGTTTAATAGTCTATTACTAACTAACTAACTAACCATCACGCCATTTCCCCGGAGGGGTAGGCAGAGAGGATAGAACGCCACACCACTCTGTCCTGGCACACTTCCTTTGCTTCCTTCACATTCATACATCTTCTCATGCACGCACGTCGATTATTCCGTCCATTATTTAGTCTATTAACAAATAAAAAAACACTGAATTGTAATTCAGATCTGATTTTAAAACAGTTTTTTTTTAACATTAGAGTATCAGTGGTCAATGGGTGTAATTTGATCAGATGCGGACAAAAACTAGTTTCTTTAAAGGTTTCTATACTATTTACGAGTCCTAGCTACGATAACATTATGTTCTAAGAATAAGTATGCAAATCATTCATATTATTTTTTTATCTTCTAATATGCCTCAGCCAGATTTTCATTTATTTTTTAAAAACTGGTTGGGTTTTTGTGCTTTTAAACGTGAATTTTTGATGTACCTATAAATAATATAAATAATTTTAACCACATAAAAAAAACGTTTTATTAAATTTTTTTACAATTAAGGATCGTTTTTTAAAAACACTTTATTTGCCCCACATGGCGTTTTAGGTTAAAAATAAATTAAAACCAGTATTAAGACGCATCAATTACTTGAAAAAACAGCTTAAAAATTTATCAAAGCCCGATTATTTTTCCATAACACGACATTTTATCATGTTTACTGATCTCTAATTTCAACAATTTATATTGGCTGCTATTGAAATTTAAGAGAAAATCATAAACTTTACATAAATTAGATCACCTTTAGGCTTAGTTGTAAGGTGTAAATATTGTTCACGCTGTTTGACGCAAATCACAAAAAGCCCTTTCCCGATAAATGACGTTTCAGCTGAATGTCATGTAATATAAAATTCAATTTAATATCAAATTTACTGTACCTACGATAAAAAGATATTCAAAATGGTTAATGCAAATGAATTTATTATAACAATATATTTAAAAATCCAACAAAAAATTAAAATCATGCCATTTGGCACAGCAGTAAGTAGGATATATTCACTATTTGCTTTAAACTCAAATAAATTATTTTATTTAATTAATTCTTATAAAATTAAGTTATTTTTAAACCAAACTGAATGTAACCGTTAGAGTTGTATCACAAAAAATATTTTCCTGTCTAATTGAGTTATATCAAAAGTCAGAATGCACTTTGCCATATTTTTACTATCAGGAAACACAGCGAGAACATTTGTACTTAGTATAGCGTGCAGACATGCACAAAATTCATAGAGTGTAGGTACATATCGGGGCCGTCTACTTGGGGCAGATTTATTGGCGGGCCCCTCACCAGAGTGGGTTAGCGTGTTTATGACGGTGGATCAGGCAATAAGGCCTAATCCGGGTCTGGTTCATATTTTGGCCCGCTCCTCAAAAAGACAAAACTAAAATAAATAAAATATTACATCTAAAATATTTATATTACAAACATGAACTAAATGTTGAACCAGTTCGTGGTCAGGTAGTAGTATCGCCAACTCATTATTTATAAGTCCCAGATTCGAATCCCTCTGTAACAAAACGGGATAGACATTCTTCTCTTGGAAATATAACTAAAATTGAAATATTTGTCTAAATAATGAACACTTAAATATTAAATTTAACACAATATGCTAATTTTGCCCAAATTTTTGTAGACAAGATTCAACCCCTTGGGAGTAAAATTTTTTAAAAATTTAAACAAACTCGAAATATTGCCGATAAAACCAGGTGGTCGAAAAAAATTCAGGCGTTGCCTAGTATATACGAGACATAACTCGGTTAGAATGTCACCCCCGTCAAAAAAGCTTCAGTTGTTTTACTTCACATAGATCAACAGATTGAAAAATTAAAGAAATACATATGTTTAAACATAGGCAGCGTTCTGAATGTTACAGTGTGTAAAGTGGCCACTCAAACCAGCTAATAACAAAACATAAGCACTGTAAATGTCTAGACTGCTGTATTATCCTTTTTAAAATGTTCTTCATCTCTGTTGTTGTATGTAAATAAAATTTATTTTTCAGAAAATATATCTTGTTCATTTACCCTGACTTAATATCAATCTACTGGTTTTTTAAGTAAATCAATTGTACAGCCATATTAATAGCATATATATTTTTGTTTTTTTATTTTGAATCTTGAAGTAGGGCATATAAACATATTCTTTGAGTTATTTGTTAACTTATTTTTCAAATTAATCCTAAAATGTTATCAATTCTTTTTTGTTGTACATCAATATAAACTTCAAATCAATTAAAGTAAAACATTGTTCTCTTTTGATAACTTACCCCTGGTTGTTTGATCATTAGTGATGTAATACATGTTAACAATAGAAGGTTGTTATGCAGAAAGCAGCCAGCCATAGAAATTGAGATAATAGCACCTTTGTGAAAAGAGTAAATAACAAATCACTACAACAGTTGGAATGTTTTTAACTTTGAAAACTAAATTATAATGAACAAAACCGTTTTTTTTTAAACAAAAAGAATTTAATGATTTACTTTACTAGTTTTAATGATTTATAAAATCTGTCTGACCACTTTATTGTAAATAATCATTTGATTTATTTTTTACAAAAACTTTTGAAATTGTGTAATCATGTATAAAAGAAATTTTAGGGATTCTTAAAATTTTGGCTTACTACTCAACCTTAAATATTCATTTTGCAGAAAACGGCCAGATCTAATGTTAAATGATACTTCATTCAAATTTTGGATGCGTGAGATGACATTCTGTATAAGAACATGTTTTTTTATTTTAAGTATTTTTTAATTAATGAGCTTTTAAGATTAAAACACTTACATTTTAACCACTTTAATTTATTTAAGAGAACTAGATTTCTGGAGCATCTATACCGTTAAAAATGTCTAGTGCTGGAGGTGATTTCTGCAAATTGAGAAATACAATTTTTGTGATCAACACTATTTTCAGAAGGTAATTATAACAGTTTTATTGTATGAAAGCGGCCTGTTTGTTTTTAGTAGAACATAAAATTAATCTTACTGCATCCGATAACAAAGATAAATATTTTTTAAAAATTGTGGACTGGCTGCTTTCTTCACACCTACGTTCAATAGTAAAATCAGAATCAGTTTTATTTATAAAAAAAATGAATAATTTTTATAACAGTAACTCTTACTTTTGAGTCCTAATAACAACTCAAAAAAAATAATCTTCATTTCAACACAAAATATCTTCATAAATACTGATAAAATTTTTCGTTTGATTAAGATACAATCCACGTATTTTGTTTTGTACATTAAAACTGGATGCGTGTACACCTGCGTACCTGAATGTTCCTTTTTTCTCCATGGCTTGCTGTTCCAGCCTTTCTGTCAGGATTCCCTGTCAATGTTCCGCCGGTTAGGGCCCGTGGATACCCCGAACACTTGAGCGTGGTTTATGTGATGGAGGGGCTCCATTAAACGCAACAGCGGCTACCACATAATTTGTCTTTGCACGGACTGGAGACTGGAGCATTGAACTCGTGAAAAATGGCATCCGCTTTCCAGTAGATCATTCTTAGGATCAATGGGATAGAAAAAACATACACTTTAAAAATAACGCCTCGGAGTTACCGGGTTTATATCGACGCTGGAAAAGAAAAAGTAACCAAGCGGCATGTAGCAACTTTACGGAAGAGCCAATAAAAGTTTTTTTTAACCATTAAAAATTGGCGGGATTCCTACATAATTGAAATAAAAACTTTAAATTGAAAAAACGTTATTTATTAATTAAAAAAAATATTGAGGAAGTTCATTAAATTAACCTCAAAAATATTTTTTTATTATTATACATCGTATTATCAGGGCTATGATTTTTTGATATTTTGTATTTCTGAAATAACTCCACGTGCGATGTCAGAAGTTCTTCTCGGTCACTTCTTCCGATTGGTTCATTTACGTAAGCAAACCGAATATCCTTCATAGCTCTCATTATATTGGTTTGTTCATACGAACCAGTGACGTCGTTCGAAGTAGTGTTTTTTTTTTAATATAATTTTTTTCGTACATTTTTAAGGAACTTGGCTGTACAGTTTATTGCTATTATTTTCACCGCGCGCAAAAAAACATTTTTTGTATCCAATTTCCCGTAGGGCTGAAGTTCCTCATTGGCTCTTCTGTAAAGTTGATACATATCACTCGGTAAAGTTTTCATTTTCAGCACCGACCTATTATAATGTAGGTGTATAAGGGTTCTGATGCAATTTTCACCTTTGTCAATACCCTGAGAGTATTTGGTTTTTATCATCATTGTTTTGCTATGCGTGTCCGAGTAGATGGGGCATACAGTTTTGTGAGTAAAAAAAAAACCAGAACCCTTAATTAATCGTTTGGACTCGATTGCTGCTCTCATTTAAAAATCGTGAATAATGAAATTGAGTGGAGACAAGTCCTCCAAGTATGCCTGCAGTTCTTGCAGTTCTTGAGGTCCTGGGTGTGATTCCTGGCAGGATGGACGTGAAATATTGATTTGAGAATAAAAACTGATCATCTTAACTTCATGTAATAGATAGCCAAACTTTGGAAGCAATGGTACACCGTTTCTTGATTATATGTAGGTATTGGATTTATTATTGAATTGCGTATTTTTGTCAAATTGAAAAAAAAATACTAAACTATTTTGAATAACGTAATTAATCACCTTGCTGCTAGATAACAATGGCTGCACTTGTCGGTAATTACCGAAGCGATTAAAATTTGTCATGGATAAGTGTTGGTAAGGAATTTTTAATCGACTTGATAAACATCCGTTACTAAGCACCTGGGTATTTAACTGTTGTTTATTGGAAAACATTTTGAAATCCAAAAATTTCATATTTGTTATTATAACTCGATATGTAATAGAAATATCTAGAGTCTCACTCACTAAAATTCTTTGAAACATTCCATGTCGATTTCGCCGAGAATCGAACTTGAGATCTCAAGTATGGTCCGGAAAATGCTATTTCTATTACACCTCGAGCTGGACTTACCCCCACTTGACTAATAGATTTAGGATTTTTATCTGAGAGTAGCCATTGAGACAAAAATATAGATCCAGAGTCCTGCTCATATTTCACAAACAAAATTGTATTATTCACTCCGCGCAGACTTTTTATGTATGCTCAAAATGCAGATGCCTAGTAAATTTAATGTTAAAAAGCCTCTGAAATGTTAAAAAGGTTGTGAACTTGTACACAATGTTAAAAACAAACTGTTTTTGTTTTAACTTCTAAAGGTTTAAAATAAAGGTTTCAGCTCTTTAACTTCACAAACATCAACAGATGATAGAATTGAAGGAATAAAGATGTTCAAATATGGGCAGAATGGTGAATGTTACACAGTGTGTAAAGTGGCCACTTAAACCAGCCAATGATAGGTCATAAGCCCTGTAGATGCCTAGACTTCGATATTACCTTCTTTTAAATGTTCTTCATCTCTGTTGATAAATGTAAATTCTAAAAAAAAAAAAAAATTTACCCACATTACCTGGGAATTTTCGGATTAACTTGTTTTTAACTACGATAAATCATCGTCAATATTGAATTTATTATAAAACTTTTGATATTTACTATGAAATGAAAAAATATATGATTATTAGGCTTACACGTGCACGGATGCATAACTTTAAATTAATCGGAAAATTTCATAAAAGTGCTTTTTTCTAGTTTTACAAAAATATGTCAAATTATTCATATTAGTGGCATTATACACACACATTTACATATTTTATTATTCGAAGAATACTTTATTTTTTGGGATAGTAAATAAGCGTAAGGCAGAAAATTAATCACCTTGCCTTAGTGTACAAAACAAATAATCGATATACGCTGTTTCAATGTAATGCCCGTTGCGCCACGGATAGGTCAATGAATGATCAGAAATAAAAATTGACTTTTGAATCAGCAAATAATTTTTAATATTACTATTGCCCACTCAATTAATTAATTAACTTTGGTTCTGTGTAATTAACGCCTAATTAATTAATACCATAGAAATGTTTTTCGAGTTATTTTTAAGTTACTATGATTTCTCTTTTGTGATATTTATAATTATATACATTTTGTTTCAATTTGAAATGTGACGCCATTATCCGTCAGCCAGTTTTTGAATTAGTTTAAAAAGTAATGTTTTTTTTTTTAAACTGGCGTTCAATATTTATGTGTCAAATTTTAAACATCTTTTTATTGTGTTGGTACATTTTAAAGATGTTTTGATATTAAATAATTTTTTAAACATCATCTTAATTGGAAAAAAAATTTACTCATAAATATTACCAAATTATGTTTGAAATGTTATTTTTTATATGAAATATTAGGTAAAAAACAAACTTTACTTACTCGTAAAGTACTATTGTGAATCTTTCAATGCATAAATTTAACTAATACATACTGTTGAATTGATGTAACTCGTCTTTTTTAGATTGAAAAAAAAACATTAAATATTCACACTTGATTTTTATCTTTTAACATGTTTGTCTTGTTTCTCGCCAGCCTCCTCACGGCCGTATTAAAGTATCCTTAGGGTCCATATTTCAGCGCCCAACCTCACCCTTCCGTATATTTTAATAATAAAATGCAAGATGAACCCTTATCAAATAATAATTTCACAACAGCGGCAGCGACATAAGCGACAGGAAGAAGGTGAAATCGCTTGGTAGTCTTATTAAATATTAAAAACCTTTTTTGCTTAATGGCCTCCACTTCTTTTAATCGCTTGTTTTATTACGAGTATAAATGCGCACCATTTAAACGAAAATCGCTTTGTAAATTTGGTGTCAAATTGCTAAATAATTCTGGAAAATTTCAAATCGATCTCGTAAATTTACATTCGTTATTTATGAATAAGCACGGGGCGGGGGGGCTATCACGAAAAATACAAAATACCATTTTTATTTCTAAACGATAGAATAAATGCGCGGTGAGTATTCATACTTATGCGAACATAAATTTAAACATTTGATCTAATGACTTCAATTTTATCGATACAAACACAGCGTAGTGGCATCTTATCGACAACTTGTTCTACGACAGCATCAATTAAAATAAGATTTAATATTATCATGTAAACAGTAAACCGGTTTACAGTCCTGGGGTAGTTTTGTAGACTCACGGATCAGACACAGAGGTCCGAGATTCAAACCCCTCTCTATAACATATTGGTCTCTATTTTTAGCTGAGTTACTAACAAAATTTAGAAAAAAAGGCTTTAATTGATATAATCTGAGTTATCATTTTTATCAACTAATATAATATGTATTTGACAAGTTTAAAAAAATCAAAATAAATAAAAACAGTTATGATTCCGAAATCATGAGGTGAAATATTAATAAAAGTCAAATTGAGATATTTAATAAAAGAAATATAATATTTGGTCAGTGGTTTTTCCAAAAGGAGATTGTTTTTTTTTAAAAACATATTTCAGTAGATTGTTGAGTATATTTCTATTCAGTTCGATTTCTAAAAACATTTATTATATTTGACTTATCTTACTTTATTTGCGGTAAGATACAATATTTATTCGCTTACTTAAGAATATGCCACGAGTAAAAGGCCTCAAACTTTTCGTTCAACAAATTTTATTAAATACGTCTTAAGAAGATATTAGAGTACTTGCAGATGTTTCTATTGTGATATCCACGGTAAGCGTAGAAGAGCGCTCTCAAATCTCCATTTTCCGAGCTCCTATATTGAAGAATCAATCCTTTGAAACTTTAACAAAGCTTCAACAATTCGGCTAACTATGCGCGACTGTAATTTCACTCTCGTATTTTGGTTTATCTTTTGAATATTTCCGTTCATTCGTCGGGGGCATAGATAAAATTCCAGCAGGGCCCTAGTGGAAGGGACCGAGAGAATTCCGAAACCCCATTCGTTTAGAAAACTAAAGTAGCGGAACCCCTATTGTTTGTACGGTTGGTTTCCATTATTTAGTCGACACTGCTTGCTGTCGGGTTATCGACTAAAAATGTACAAACGTGGCTGGCTATGGATCTTTGCTGGGTGTGAAATGATTTGTGTTCACATATTCAAAGTAAACACATCTTCATTATGATATGATTTATTTATTTATAACGCCTTTTAGGCTTTTACATGTTTTTACATACATATATACTAATAAAGACGTACATGTATTTTACACAGAAGTAGCAAAAAAATATTTAAATGATTTTTAGAAGAAAAAGAAAAATATCAGTAATGTCATCTTTACATATTATTATAAAAGTGGAAAGAACAGATGTGCATTTTTAAATATGAAGACAGAAATGCATTATACTCAAAAAAGGAGCAAAAAATAGTCTTATTTGGTATAATAGTATTATTTGGCCCAGTTAGTTTTATGACAATATTTGAGTTTGTTTAAATGTTTGTAGACAAAAGACTGGATTTTACCCCCTCGGGAGTCATTAAGATTAACAAATTACAACAGGGATGAAGAATACCTTAAAGAAGAGAATATGGAAGTCTGGGGATTTAAAAGGCTTGTCTAATTGGCTGGTTTAAGTGGCCACTTTTCACACTGTGTAACATTCACTATTTTACCTATGTTTGCCAGTCTTTTGTCTACAAACATTTGGACAAACTCAAATATTGTAATAAAACTGGTCCAAGAAGAAGTTTTAAAATTGGAAAATTGTTTTTAGGCGTTGTCTAGTATGTGAAATAATTCAGTCAGATGAATCTCTTCACAACAATACAAGTTCAGCTCTTTAATTTCACTCAAATCTACAAATGGAAGAATTGAAGAAATATAGATGTTCAAACATAGGGAAAATGGGGAATGTTACACAGTGTATAAAGTGGCCACTGAAACCAGCTAATGATATGTCATGAGCCCTGTTAATGCTCAGAATTTCATATTCCCCTCTTTAAGGTATTTTTCATCCCTGTTGTAATTTTTTAATCTTAATGACTCCCGAAGGGGTGAAATACAGTATTTTGTCTACAAACATTTGGACAAACTCAAATATCGTGATCAAATATTTAATACTTTATTCATATTTCAAGAAGAATGTGTTTTTTTTTAGAGTAATAGGTCTTATTTATCCAATATTAAATTAAGTGAAGTGTAATGTAGATGTGTATGGCCCATTTTGTTCAAATTTCAACCATAAATTGGTTTTGTAATAAACCAAATTTGGTCAAGTGCTTTTTCGTTATTGGCTCCCATTGTTAATTCTGTTTGATTGAATATTCAATTTTAATAGGCGAGGATTTAGAGGCAATTTCAGTTCATTGTTGGAGGCTTTATTTCATTTTAATTATGAAATTCTTGAATAAATTGATACAGTTCGATTTAACTAAAATAATCCGTATACATTTCTAATACATTTAACTATCAAGGAGTAGTTTTAAGAAGTGTACTTATAATTAAACAAATTTATCATTTTTTCCAAATAAATATAAAAGTAGTTTCACAGCTCCTAATTATTTGAATAATAATCGATTATGCAATAAGGTAAAACAAACATTAAAACTAAATACTTTTTTTTAACGTACTTATAATTAGATAAATAAATCATATTTTTAAAATAAATGTAACAGTAAATTAACGATTCCTTATAATGATAATAATGGTCAATTTTACAGTAAGGTAAAATAAATATTAAAACTTAATAAAAAAATTAAACGTTTAAAAGAAAAAATATACTGCAATAATATAATTTTTGAAAAAAAAACATTTTTTGTGTTATTAGTTTTTTCTATTTATTAGCAAGGTGAAAAAATGTTAATTATAGATTTATTGGGATATTGAGATTTATTTTAAGTCAAAACTATTTCTTCTAACAGAAAAATAAATTTTAACTCGTAGATTTATTAGGCGTTTTAATTAAAGAAAAAAAATCTTATTAAAAATTATATGGGTATAAAAATCTCAACAGAGATGCAGAAAATAACTTGTATATAGGCATATATAGGGCTTATGACCTGTTGTTGGCTGATTTAGGGGGTCACTTCGCACGCTGTGCACAATTTTACTTGATTTCCACTCACCACCATTTTTAGAAGTTGTTGCCAAAACTTTGTTGTTGTTAAACCTTGCACCCAATTTATACCCCCCACAGCGGCTATATCGTAGGACCATATTTTTTTAGGTCTTCCGATGCCTCTCTTATTCTCCCAAGGTCTCCATCTTAAAATTTTAGGGGTACATCTTATGGAGTCTTGTCTCACAACATGTCCTGCCCATTGCCATTTCAGTCTTGCTACGTGATCCATGATATCCGCGTTTCTGGTTCTGTTCTTAATTTCCTCATTTCTTATTCTGTCTCTCAGCAACCGACCAAAAAAAATGAAATGATATAGAAAAAGCTTATAACCAGCAGTAAAATACAAAAGGCTGAATTAGAATAATAAATATATCTAGTCAAAAAAGGCGACAGATCCTTCGAATGATATGGTTTCTTTACCTCCATTGAGACATTAGGATCTTGTGAAGGTCCTGGTTTTTTAGAAAATATTTATACTAAAAAAAATAATAGCCAACTAGCAGGCAACACTGACTGCTCCATTCTAGGGAATTCGGCCCTTCTGGCCTTATGTAATTGTTGTTTTACAGCTCTATAGACCTCAGTAAATCGGTTTCAATATTTAAAACTTGCCTTACATATCATTGTCATAGAATTCACTCCAAAGCAGCCGGAAGCCAGCTGGTAAAGTTAAAAACGAACTTTTCCGTTTAATGCTGAATACCGACGTAATAAAAAACGTAGGGACTTACGTAGGGGTTCAAGTAATTAAAAAACGAAATCGCTGGTTGTGAATTTCGGTAGGTACTGGAGAAAAAAAAAAAGTGTTTCTTTGAATAAACGCCAAGGCGGAACGGGTTTAAATTGATACAATTACTATCGATTTTCGACTATAACTTATGATCAAATCATCAGTCCTTAGGTCAGGTAGTTTGATCATGAGTTATAGTTGAAAATCGGAAGTTATAGTAAAAATTAAAACAAAATTATTTTTTTCTGTAGGAAAAAAAATACTTTTTTGAAAACTCTTTTAATTGATATTATGAAACTGTGAAAGAATTGGTGAATTTAATGAATATGTGTATTATATAGTTAATGAATTTGTATATTATATAGATATTTTTTTTAACATATATTGTTCTAATAAAAACATTGAGACCTTTTTATCAATCATTAGTGAAATCAATTAGTAAGTATGGTATTACTAGTTGGGGCCTTTCTTGTAAAACCAACATTTAAAAAAAGTATTTTTTTCAAAACTCTGCTCTTAAATTAATCAACAGATCAGCAAGAATTGATAAGGAAAAGGTACCCGAACTTTTTAAAAAGCCAGGGTGCCTGTCTACAAATGCTTTTCTTTTTGTTACTAGATATCGATTTAACCTAACAACACTTTCTGAAAGAAGAACTATTAATGATCTCATTGTACTGTATAAAATTGTAAACTCTCTTTTTGACGCAGCAAAAATACTTGAATTGATTGATTTTAGAGTACCTGCTGTCAACACTAGGAGTACTTTATTGTTTTATTGCTCCAGTACTTCTTCCAACCAACAAAACAATTCATTGATACCGAGACTACATAGGTTAGGTTACACTTATGGAACGGCTGCAGACATTCTGTCCAATTCTTTACTATCTTATAAGTCCACAATATCAAGTTTATTTGTAGCTGCTCGTCAAACTATTATTGACAATTTAATTCCATAAATTAAAAAAAATACTTACTTTACTTTATTTTTATTACCTTATACTTGTTTTTTATTTTTTACTATTATATCAAATTGCATTGTAGTATTGGCAAATACGCATTTCATATATATATTTTTTTATATCTTATTTTTTTGTGATAATATATCCTTACTTGTTTATTAATTTAACTTAAAAATATCTTTCTTGCTTACCATAACACTTTATTTATTGTTTGCTTTACAGAATTTATTTCATAAGCTTATATCTTTGCATTTTTTGTTTTTATGCTTACTGTTTTTTCCTGCATATCTTTGTTATTATTGTTTTTTTTTTTTTTTAATTTGTAAAACTTTTTATTATATCCTTTTTAACTAATTTCTCATATTTTTTCTGTATATTCTACGTTTATTATTTAGTATGTTAGCATGTATTTTATTTATATTTTTTATAAATGCATTTTGGGTATTAATGAACAAAATAAATAAATAAATAAATAGTTACTACCAGAAAAGTATAAACTTATATATAATACAAGGCTAGCACAATGTGAAGGCTTGTCAGTACCGTGGTTTGTAAACAAGTATGGCCAAAGAACACTTCATTATACAATTCCTAAAATTTTCAATAAGATTCCTAAGCATATTCTAAAAAAAAGTGTTGACAAAACTTTAAGGAAAAAAATAATTAATTTGCTAATATGTAACAAGGCTTTTTATGTATTATTATTTTATGTTAACAGTCTTCTATTTATTTTTATGTAAATAAATTTAATGTAAAAATACGTATGCTTTTAGTTCTTTATAATGTTTATATTACTTTTAAATTTATATAATTTCATTAGCTTTGTTCTTTGTAAAGGAAAAAAAAGAAACCTGCAGATAAACCGGTTTCGATGTTTAGTGAGTTTCATTTTTTTTAAGTTCATATTTACCTTCTTAAATAAAAATAAATACAAAAAAATACATATACATATATAGTAATGAGCAAACAACTTGACTACAGGGGTTTGTCCGTAAATTAGATTAGAGTAAAGTAGATTTCAACATACTTAGAAAACTGATTGTTTCTAAGTATTTTTTCCTACTTAACTATCGGGTAGTACTTTTTGAAAACTTAATCACTCTTCTCATAGAGCGTGAATATAAATCATAATAAATCTTGTCTTAGTTATGTGTTTTAAATTTTTGATGTCTATTTCATACATTAAGCCGTACATTTGAATTCGGGTATCTTGCTCAAAACACCGATCGTTTGCAAGTCAAGAATAGGAACTTCTGACGTTATGATGATTAATGAGTTCAGAGTAGAATTCCTACTCAGCCCTACCTACCAACGTGCACAGTATAATATGTGGATTATATGGCCAAACCAGAATATCAAAATTGTTTTAAATTCCGGAATTTCGTAATGAAAATGAAGAAAATTGATGGGTTGTATCGCATTATGGAAATTAAACGAACGAAGCAAAGTGATTAATTGTAATTTTGAAATCTTGATGAAATCTTTTACATATTTTTAAATACAAGCTTTATATTAGTATGAATCAATAAAAATACAAGGGTCAATAATTCATTAACAAAACTAAAATTCAACTTTTGATTTTTTTATAAAATACAAATATTATCTAAATTTTTCGAAGCAGATAGGGAAAACATTTTTGAAAAGGGAATATGGAAGTCTAGACATTTACAGGCCTTACGACCTGTCATTGGCTGGTTTAAGTGCCAATGAAATGGCTTCTCAAAAATGTTTTTCCCGTCTGTTGCATCAAAATGAGATTTTAATAATTCCCCAGGGAAGAAATACAGCATGTCTGCAAACATTTAAACATACTCAAAACATTGTTCGAATATTATGTTTGATATCAATATGATTCTTTGAATGCTTAGCTTCTCTAACATGGATGCATTTTTTAAAAAAACATTTATAAATGAAGTATTTAATTAATTTGTTTCTTTTTTGGGTGATACCGTGTCTGTTGGATTTGTTCCGATGTTTCGGCTACCATTGCAGGAGCCATCTTTAGAGTAAACTGAGTGTTTTGTAGAAAAAAAGTGTGTGTTTAAGTACTAGGAACTGCCCACTGCAACACGGTACAAATCACTAGTAATTAAACAAATACTTTTTTTCTACAAAATACGCAGTTTACCCTGAAGATGGCTCCTGCAATGGTAGCCAAAACGTCGGAACAAATCCAATAGACACGGTATCACTCAAAAAAGAAACACATTCATATCAGTGACCGTGAAAACTTTCGCACCTAAGTATTTCATTTATATTAAAATGTACATGATTTCATTATAATGTATTCATCACTTAGAATTTCCGTCGAAATACCTTTTGCTGTTTTTTTAGACAAATAACAGTTTTGTATTTAATTTATAAACATACTAAGAATGCATATATAATATTTTGCACAGTTCTTCACGCTGCTGCCTAAAGACGAATTATTAGTTTTCCACATTATACTAACTGAGGGACCATACGTTTCTCGTATATTAGATATATTTTTATTATCAGCTTATTTGTTACATTTCGTTTACTTTTTTGAAAAGTATTAAAAATTTTCGAAGCAAAGAACGCAAAGAATACTGATCTGTGTGTGAAATCAAAACAGAATTCCTAAAGAGTGTATACAAAAACTTTAATTACATGCATAGAAAGAAAGAAGATTTATATGCTTAAAAATACAACAAAATATTATTGGAAAAATACGGCTGTATTTCCAAAAAAATACTTTGGACATTGACAGTTTTCACATCACTGAGGGAGTTTTTTTAACACAAGATGATTTTCCTTTTTTGATATATTATTCTCAAGATAATATGTAAATTAACGTGTTATTTTATATTTCCCTAATTTTATCTACTTTTATTTTTTAATTTCTGTATATTTGTATTGAAGATACTCTATTTTGTAATGCACATTTATACAAATAAATAAAATTGAAATTCTGATATTGAAAAATTGAAAGTACTTCCTTTTTCGTTCGGAAGATACTAGGTTAATAAGTCGAAATAACAAAACATCTTACTCTATCTGGACCGGCACCTAAAGCGTGAGACTGATCACTTTACCTTCCTGTGACTTCGTTCGAGATTTGTAGCATTTAGTTGCTCGACAATGCTAATCCTTAACTTGTTTGTCATCAAGTGCATATAAGGGTATTGATTTCCTTATCAGGTATAGGCTGGTTTTTAAATATAAAACACATGACCAAACTACAAACATGTAAAAAAAAAACAATATACGTGGACATCATATTCTGTTAACATTATTTCTTGGTAAAACAATTTTCGTTAAATAACGTCAGCATGAATTTAATGACATCGAGCGCTGTGGACATATCATTAGTGATTCCATTACATTTACACAAGGAGCCCATAAAAGCTTTTATTGTTTGACCATAAAATGGGAAAATTCCAGTAAAAACTAGAAATAAATTTTAGATAACGCATCGTGTAATGAGCTAGAAAAGTTTTATTACTTTGTTCACCCTTTCATCTCATTCAATATGTCTGTATCTTATTTTACCGTCACTATTTATTTAATATTACTTTAAAGAAGATGATTTAAAATTAAATTAATTAATAAATAGTGTAGTGTGTAGTAAAATAAAATGAACAGAAAATGTAAAAGAAAAAATAATAAAACCCACTAAACCGCAAAACCGGTTTGTCAGCAGGTTTTTTGAACATTTCAAATGGCAAATGGCAAAAAGCACAAAATATTATTAATTATTTAAATATTATTTATTTATCAGCCTCGTGATCAGCGCGTTGCCCTACTATGCAAGAGTTCTTGATTTCAATTCCCGACATGGTCGATAGAGAGAGATATATTTTACTTTAAAAAGTCTTAAAAGGTAAGAGTCTAGACTTGCATCTAAAGCGTTAGACTAAGCAAACACCATATTACTTTCATTTAATAAAAAACAAATATTGACTTGAATGCCCATTCTAAAACAAGCTAATATTATATTATACACTATGATAAAAATCAAGTTGATAGTATATACACCGATTTTACTAAGGCGTTTGACAAAGTCTCTCACAAAATATTACTAAGTAAGCTGTATGGTTTGGGTTTTCGTGGAGCTATCCTTGATTGGTTTCGAGCCTATCTATCTGACAGGTCTCTATATGTAAAAATCAAGAATGTAAAATCAGACTGTTTTTCTGCCTCTAGTGGTCTTCAACAAGGCAGTCACCTAGGGCCTGTTCTTTTTCTAATGTTCAAAAACGACATTACATCCTGTTTCCATGATGTCGATGTTTTGCTTTTTGCGGACGATATTAAAATATTAAAAAAAATATCGGACATTAATCATTGTGAAACTCTGCAATCAAATATTAATAATTTGTATAATTGGTGTAAAAAAAATAATTTATTTCTTAATATTCAAAAATGCAAAATTATGACATTCTGCCGCAACAGGAATCCCATCGTTTTCACGAATAAAATAAATTCTTCATCATTAGAAAAAGTTACAGAGATGACAGACTTAGGTATTCTTTTTGACGAAAAACTGAGTTTTATTAAACATGTACAAAACATTACAAATAAGAGCATGAGAACCTTGGGATTTTTGCTGCGAACGATACGGGATTTTGAGTCTATAGACATAATGAAAACATTGTATATTGCCCTAGTGCGAAGTCAACTCAAGTATAACTCAGTTATATGGTCACCGCATTACAGGGTTCATGTTAAGGACATCGAAAGAGTTCAGCATAAATTTTTGCGTTTTATCAATTTTAAATTAAGTATACCGATTGAATACATAAATTACTCATACTTAAATGAATATTTAAACATCCAAACATTAGAAAACAGACGAAAATTAAATGACTTGCTTTTTTTGTTTAAAATAATAATGTCGATGTTCGATTGTTGTGAACTTATCAATTTGATTAATGTGCGAGTGCCTGGTCGAGTTACCCGATGTAATACTCTGTTCTACTGCGGTCCATCATCGACCAATTACAGCGCGAATTCGCCAGTAATGCGGATGCATGTACTCGCGAACCAATATGCTAACAACATCGATGTCTTTGGCGTGAGTCTTGTAAATTTTAAATATCAATGTATATGTTCCTTATCAAATAGAACTTAATATTCTGTTCATATTGTATTTTATAACATTATGTACCTAGCTGCTTTAAACCTTTAATTGTATTTCTTTAGCTTATAAAAAAAATAGAAATATAAATATATTGCTTTAATTTTTTTAAAACCAACTTAACTTTTAAACACAGTTCTATATTGTATTACTTTATATTGTATTTTTTTTAAATTTATGTTGTTAATACACTCATCTTTTTATTTTTATACCAACTATACTTCTTAACACTGTTCCTTTATTTTGTTCCTTTGTTTTATTTCTTTATATTGTGTTTTTTTTTTAAATCTATATTGTTTATATACTCATCTTTTTTTTTTATACCAACTTTACTTCTTAACACTGTTCTATCTTTTGTTGCTTTATATTGTATTTTTTAAATTTAATGTTGTTTATATACTTATATTTTGTAACACTTTCATGTATGTAAAAGCCTTATGGGCGTGAAAAAATAATAAAATAAAAAAATAAAAAATAAAATTGTAAATATATAATTTTTTTTCAAAACTGTTTTTTTCATTTTTTTTATTTCATTTTTTGGGGATGTGGCCACCGCCTTGCAACTGGTTCCTAGACACGTTCCGGAATGTCAAGTGTTTTGTTTTGTTTTACTTGATAATTTTCTGCAAAAAATATGAAAAATATATTTGTCGTTTTGTATAAAAACTAGTTCATAATTTCTTCATAATTTTCTGTAATATTCTACTGGTATTAAGTATAAACTATAAAGCTGAAAAAAAAGAGGTATTCAGAAATAGATTTTATTTTAAAAGAATAGAAAATATATAAATATATATTATATATATTAAATACTATTGATTGAAATAAAATAACCTATTGTAAGACGTCACTCCCCATTATGTACACAAGAATTGTTTATTTTTTTTACGTAATGGGAAACGTTAATGTAAATATATGTATTTGACTATTGTAAAAAAATGTAGTTAGTTGTAATATTGTATTTCAATTTGTTTATTTATAAATAAAAAAATATAAATTAAAGTTTTGGATTCATGGATCAAAGATCCGAGGTACAAATTCGACTTCACCACAACCGAATTTCCAATTTTCCAGTTCAAGTTTTTTCGAGTTTATGGACTGTTTCTTAAGATAGTAAAAAATCGGAAATCAAATATTTCTTTTTTTTTGTGTCGAAATTTTTGCATAATTAAAAAACAAAATTTACACTTGTGAGTTAATGATTTTCTAAATAAATGTAAATAATTTAGGGAACAAAAAATTTATGAGTCATTTGGGGCTGTGTACTTATCTCCAACAAAGTTTGTTTGATTTGAAATCTTGGTTTGAGTAAGTATTTACACGTTGCCTCGAACTCAACTTTATAATGACTCATCATTTACCTTATTTAGTCTTCATATTTTAATCGAGTATATTTCTAGTAACCAAACTTTTAAAATATGTTTGTTTGTTGAGAAAAATACTACATTGTAAGTTGGAAAGTTCAATATTTGTAAAGATGCACATCTTGCTTAGGTTTTTATCAAGGATGAAAGATTTTCCAGTAGACGAAATAAAAAAAATATGCATGTTCAAACAGAAGGGTTTATCCACGTGTAATGTGCTTAGTTACATAGTTAAATTAAACGCAGTTATGCAGAAAACAATCAACCATAGAAAAATGAAACTGAGATACGAGTATTAGCACTTATGAAAAGAGTAAATAATCGAATCTACACAAGAGTTAGAGTGATTTTTTTTTTTAAATTATAAATTATGCATTCATATATTTTTTTATAATAAAAAAAGGAATTATTTAAGTATTTAACCAGTTTTAATGATTTTTTAAGTATCGCTGACCTCACAACCTAAGGTATTATTTTGCAGAAAACAGCCAGCCCCAGTAAAACTCTGATATGTGTTGTATGATTATGAATTGATCCTATTATTTTGTATTTTTATAATTGTACTTTATTGTAAATACTTACATTTAATTCATTCATTATAATAACGTTTAAAATAATAATATCATTATTTTTCAAATAAATTTTGGTGATTTCTTAAGTCTAGCTGACCACACAACCTAAAATATGCATTTTGCAGAAAACAGCCCGACCTTATATCTCAGACGATCCCTGCATTTAAGAGGCGATATTCATTTTTGTTACATTTTGAAATCATGACATTTTCAGAAGGTGATTATAACAGTTTTTTGTATGATTTTTCGAAATTGTGGATTGGCTACTTTCTGCATAACTACGTTCAATTAAAGAAAATGTGTTTTTTTAACGAGTTATTTTTTTTGGTGGCCAGAAGATATTGCTTTCAGCAATAAATCTGTCAAAGTACATGTATTTTTGTACTTGTAGATTTATAAATATTATATAAAAATGTAAAAGTATTGGAATGTTAAAAAAAGCTATTAATTTAATTTTTTGTGATGTTTATCAATAATAAATTTATTTATGATAAGATACCTCAGAAAAAAAGTTCAGCATGGGATAAAAAGAAAAAACCCGACCAGATTTTACATAAATGTTGTCAGTTTTTATTATTCGTGAGCATTTTCTACGGCGAAAATCAAAAAGACAAATATTTTGTCTCATTTGATCTGCTTTTAGTCTCGCAGACTGTGAGTTGCATTAGAAATAACAATCCTAGAGTCTTGTTTGTTATTTCTTCGGAGCGTCAATCGTTCGGAGGGAATATTGCGAAGCAGTCGGGGTGAAGCGAAACACGGGGCAGAGTAAAGCACGGGGTAAGAGCGCCTCTTCCATGATTTGCGCGCGTCAGACCGGAAATCGAGCAAATGGATTCCCTCTGCGTAGTCCTATGCCCTTAGCAAGTGCCCCCATCTTCCCTGCCCACCCCGCAGTGTGCTCGTCACTGTCTACCCTCTCACCTGATCTTTAAACAAAGAGATTTGAATAAAAAAAAACGGAGACTCGATGTGGCTTATCATAATTTGTTTTAAAATATAAAACAGTACATTGTTTGATTTCATTACTGCTCTAAAAACTATGATACTGACACGATATTACGAAAAAAATCTACAATATTTTAATCATGCCCAAGTATTTGACGACAAGGCTGGATTTCACTCCCTGGCGAGTTATTAAGGTTGAAATTTGTTGCAATAGAGAGTAAACTTCTATATTCCCTTCTCAGAAATAATTTCCCTCTCTGTTGCAATGAATTGACGATAAATAATTATGATTTGTTATACCTCTACATACCTGTTTTTAATTCAAAAATCATATTCATTTCATTTTATGGTGACTCACAACTAGAAGTCTATTTCGAGATACAAAAAAATGCACCTTATTTAAATTGAATTATGTCTCGCAAATAGTTGAGACATAAATGATAATAAAATACATTTTCGACATTGTTTGTTCTTCATTTGAAAGTAGTTTTTAGTGTTTTTTTATTATTTTTCTCCAATTTGTTTGTCTACGATAAACGACACATAATACTTATAAATTTAAAGAAATATAAGTTATTTAACAGTTCTATCTTCAAATATTTTATAAATAGTCATTACAATATTTTATGGTATGAGACTATTATTTTTATATAAATACTAGTTTTTATCCGCGGCTTCGCTGGCATGGTGTTAGGGAGAAATTAGTTGGGTAATTAATTATTTTAGTAATTTGTCAATAAGAATATTCTAAATGGAAAAATATGTTTTGTTTACCGGTTCTCTAACTATTAATATGAAAAATATACAACTCTTCTATGGCGACGTACAATTGTTTTTCTGTTCACAAATTTAAAATCCTACTAAAAAACTAAAAACGAAAGGTGAACCAAACTAACCATAGATAAAGCAAGTTAATTACAAAAAAATAAAGAATTTATTTCAAATGAATTATTTTTGACATTCCACCTTACCGCCTATTTGTTTTCAAATGTTGCTCATTGTTAATATTTATATTTAAATATTTTTTTCGTTGTACTTTTTTCTAAATTTGCGATGAGAAATAAGTACCCAGTTTTACTTCTCACCTCTCCAACTATCCGTATGCCAAAAACCAGTCACTTCGTTGAGACGTGAAAGAATGAGTTATTAAAATAACTTTGCATTTGGTAGAAAACGCAATTTTTATTCATGCTTAAGATTTTAATAACAGTCTATATAACTTTTAAATGATTAATTTTATATTAAAATTGTAAAAGGAAATATCATGATACCAGTGTATAATCTAAAGGGTAGTTTAAAAGTTAGATTTAAGCTCCCGAAATAACACGTAGACGCTCTTTGTTTGAAAACTTTACTTTTAGGTAAGCTCTATCAGTACGAGTAAATGAATTAGCACATTTAAGCAAAATTATTGTTTCAATCCTCAGTTTTGATTCCAAAGTTTACTTACCGATTTGAGTAAAAGCTTTAAATATGAGCCTACATTGTTTTTTTCTGCCCACAACGCTTGCAGAGGCATTCATTAACATTATTTAATTGATGTATCTGGTTATATTAGATCTTAACATTGTATTTTTAATAGAAAATTATAAAATCAATACTTGTGTTGATGTAGTAATAATACATATTTTTGTAAAACATTTCAGTTTGTTGGTAAAAACTATTGGTGGAAGAATATCGTATTTTTTTAGAAATGAGACACAAATCCACAAAATTTGTAATAACCACTGACCGGTTTTATCGCTTTCGAGACATCTTCAAGACTGGTCTCTTTATTATAATATTAAATATACTTGTGCAAAATTAGTAAGGACAAAAAAATGACGATTATGTTATAGTAATTATATTGAAGTATTTTTGTATGAATGACTTTTTCACATACTGCTATTGTATTTATCCAATAATATTTACGCAAACAGAACGCATCAGTGACAAATAAACATAATTTTATTTGTGCGAATATTTGTAGTTGTATAACCCTGTTAACTTCGGCTGATACCCTTATTATCGTATTTCATTTTGGTACATAAGGCCTTGGTAAAGTAAGAAAAATATCTATGAATTTTTTAAAGCTTTCTCTGATTCGATTCTGCAAAAAACACGGTTCCCGCGCGCGGGAAAACTGCCGCTTTTCCTCGTACGAAGCGACACCTGGAATGAGCGGGAAACCGAGCGAATTGTGACATTGTGAAATTGTTGCCAACTTAAAATTTCAAATGCAGGCGGTTGCGGTTCACCGATACGTCCTGGCTAGAATAAATTGCACTATTGCAATATGCGGAAGTCGAAGAATTGCTTCTAGCACCGCTCGATCTTTTTTTTGAAAAACATATTCTGTTATTGAATCCAGAAATAGACATTTGTTGAACATGGTTCAGTTTTCACGTTTTACTTGATATGAGGACAGTAAATTATTTTGTAAGTGCCTTTAATTTTGTTCCTCTTCCAATTTTAAAAAATTGAAAAAAATCTGTGTTTTTCATATATTTCCATCAGTATTCGTTTCAATTTCAATTTGATTTTTGGATTAGGTAACTATTTATGAAATTATTATTGTAAAATCGTCTTTTATACGCCTTGCTCACAAACAGTTAGTTAATTGATAGATTTTGCAGTAGAATGTTTATGTTTTTGATAGATATAATTTTAAAACTTTCATTGCATAGAAAAGTAACCAGATACTGATATGATAATTCTTCTTCTTCTTCACCTTGTAGTAGATTCGGGGATCTTATTATAACAAAAATATCTCCTGGGACACCAAACTTCAACTACTCCTCCACTTATTTAAAGGTCCTCAAGAATGGCAGCTACTCTTTGGTGTGTTGTTTACTATCACGTTGGGAAGTCTGTTGGTATTCATTTTCTCCACGTGGTCGCGCCAGAATTGTCACCTTTTTAAGCCCCATCTCACAATATCTTATATGTTGCAAGCTTCACGTATGACGGTATCTCTGATTCTGTTTCTCAGCAATATAATAATAAAGGCAAATAATAAATATTTGAATATAAATAATAATTAAAATACCAAACACTCTACAAAAATTAAAATTATTACTTAATATGTTTGTACTACCAATGTCATGATTGTTTTTTAATATTATACTAGTTGGCCAGTGTGTTATCTGAAAATTGTGTGAGTAGGTAAATAAAATAATATTCTTTATTTCCAGATTGTCTCATTAGTTTATTGAACTTTAAAACTTTTATCACTGAAAGCATGTTCACAAAAAACTTGCATGAAATTCGCGTCCATTTTGTTCTCGCGTCTGATAATCTCGTCATGCGGTTATTTATGCATAAGGATTTGTCATGACGGGCAACGCTATGGAACAACCATGATGCGTTCTGACATTGCATTAGCAGCTGGTGGTGCACTGGCATCGTCCCGCACCACTTCCGCTTTCCTATCGATTTTGTATTTTCATTTCCTCTGCTTTCATGAAGTTGTAACTCTATCGACAGCAGAGCCAGCCTGAGCAAATATGACGATTTCATATTAATAAACTCTTATATCATGTTACACAAGTATTTGAATTAAAATGATTAGAATTTACCATTAAAAAATTAAAAGATAAATATTATGTTTTGAAAGATTCATAATATAAAATGTTATAGAGTTTTAATTTACTATGTTAAAATTTAACTGAACCGGGTCGCGGTCTAATGATCGTATTGTAGACTCACATATTAAAGGCCCGAGGTTATAATCTAACTCTAGCAAAACTCATATCCCATTTTTTCAGCACATGTTATTTACGAAATGGTCTGAAAATTTAAATATTTGGTCAATAATAAGAGCTCAAATATTTATTTCTTACAAAAAACTCACCCTCGAAACTCAAATCTAATTTGTACTTTTTGTATTTTACCCAATACAATTTAAATTTTTCAAACAATTTTAAATATTATTGGTTATTTTTCATATTTTGCAGATAAAATAGATATAAACAAGTTTGTATATGGATTTGTCCTTATCATTTTTACGATATTGAACTTCTTGGATTTTGAGCGGTTAGTTGAAATATTTTTCACCCACACATTTTACCATTTTTTTACAACTTTGCAATAATACTATTAAAATAAGTTTTGCCATTCTTACAAAAGTATTCCACTACATTTTAACGCGTCATTTTTTTATTAATATTTAATAATTTATTTTTGGTACTTTCTAACATAATAAAAAAAAGTTTATTTTTCTTCGCAACTTACTGTAAGTTAAAATTTAACCTTTTATTAACATGGGTAGTACCTAAGTCTTTTTCTAATCATAATTTATTTTATCGCTCCATGTATATGTAAATATTAAAAAAAATATGTAAATATATTTTACTCATTACTTTTTTACAACTCAGCCTTAATTTTTGTTAAACATCGATTTGAACTGAATACAAATTTAAAAAATATTAATTGAGAACTGTATTTACAATTAAGTGTATTCGATTATCAAACTGTTTTGGGCGCAAGCAACCCTGAGACTTAAGGGATGAAATATGAACCTAATATTGATGTTCTTATTTTTAATTAATACGATTAACTGACTCAATTGAAGCCTGAGTAAAGTATTAGTATAACATAAGTACTAAACACAAAAGCAGAAAAAATATAACAATAATTTTATTAGGAAATACAATTATACTTTTTTTATATATTTGTATTTTAAAAATTATATATTAAATAAGTGTCCCGTATTGTAAAATACTGTTTTCATGAAATATTATTTACATCAGTTTTATAAAAATACTGTTATAAAATATATAATATAAAGAGGGTGCATCGTAAAAATAAGAAAGAAGAAAAATAATTAAATCATCTTCTATTTTGTTTTCAAGCAAATTTGCTACTTAGCAGAGCTCATCGTTATTAAGTAAATGTAAATTTAAATAAAAGCTATCCATGTTTTCGGGATACTTTAGCTCAAATTATTGATTTTTTATAATGGCTCTAGCCGTTTTGTTTTTGAAAACCCACGAGACCGAAAACTTTCCCAGTGTGAGGTGAACTGTAGAAAGTACTGTCTCACCTGTATATATAATTTTACATTTTCTCCATAAATTCCGTATATTCGTCAATTTGTCCTTCCCAAAGCTTTCATTCTTTCTTCGAAAAATGTAGTTTCATTTATTAATACGCAAAAGAATATCAAATAAATACCATGATTAGTTCGTTTTTTTATTCTAATAATTTGATCTAATAAAAATACAAAAATCGAAATCTGTACCTTATTCAAAATTTTCACAAAATATTAATGTCATACATATTAACATGAAATTAAGGACCACTTCTTCCCTTTTAATGGTGATTATTTTTTGAAAACAAGTCATAAATACAATAAATCGGGTCGGGGTTTTGTGGTAGTATTGTGAACTCATAGATTGAAGGTCCAAGGTTCTAACTCCATCGCACAATAACTCGATTCCTATTTTCCAGCTCAAGTTATTTCCGACTTCAAGGAAATGGTTTAAAACTTTCTTACTTACCCTATTAATGTCCGCAGATGATGTTCACACATTCTTTTCTGATCTTTATGTCGGTTTCTCCCTTCTGCGTGGTCTTCTAAGTCATGGGTGAGAAATACCATTATTTCAAGTTAAGAAGGCATGTGTATTTAAAGTCTTTAGGAGGCAATTGCAATAAGGCCTTAGCTTACACCACGCAGTCAAACAGCCAAACATCCCAGAAATTTATTTTCAATTTTCATTAATTTTCAAAATAGTTTAAATAAGTCAAAAAATATATTTTGATTGAAAAAGTAAAACACAAATTAGTTCATTTTATAAGCACGTTTATTTGAACCAAAATGAAATAACATCTTTTTACGATTTTAAATGATGCCCTTATAAAGAAAACACGTCTAACGAGACTTCCTGATCCCGATCTTTAGAAATTCCAAAGAATATTTCGGCTCGGTCCTTAGGCTTCTTTGAGTCAGCCACCAAGCTGTCTAATTAGCTAGGAACGACTCGCGATCAGAGACTTAGCTATTTTGCTTATGTGAAAGTCTTTAGTCGCAGATATTTCTGACTGAGAGCTACTAATTGAGAGCTGAAATAATTTTAAAAAACTTTAGTCTTATTTGTTTTCAGTGTGTCATAATTTGTGTGGGCAGTAAAATAATGCAATCTGAACGTTCAAAGTTTTATCGTATTAAGAACAAAAAGATATATTTTTTTTAAATATAAGATTAAACCTTCGATCAATCAAAAACGAACATCGAACGTGGAAAGAAACACAAATGAAAGATACTGCAATATTTAAAAAAATAAAAAAAATAATTGATACTTTTAATTCAGACTAATATGTTTTTTAAGAATACAAAAATAAAATCCACTATGTGCATTGATTCTAAAATATTCAAAACAAAATATTTTACAAAGTACACTTATTTATTGATAAAAAATATAAATAGGTATATTTGAAAATACATTTTAAAATTAAGGCATGAAATCTTAAACATGTGAGATTCTACGGCTATCTAGTCTGCATATTCGTTAAAAAAATCTTCGTAGCTGTTTATATGGAATGAACACGAGCATAATTAAGAATAAATTATTCTACAGCAAAGTATCAACAAAAAGAAAATGACGTGTTTTTTTTGTAAACTATATTTAAATTCAAAGTTCTTACTTATTACTTGAATAATGTCTTGGTTTATTTATATTTAAATAAATCAAATAACATTACTCTAAAAAAGTTTATATTTATACAAAATACAAATAAGATCACAGTTTTTCTCAATAATAACAAATGGTTTATAGTGCTAGAATATCAAGGGCCGATAAATCAGTAACTATTTAATAAAATTAATTAAAACATTACGTATCCTAACTGGGTGGATGTTCGCCGATCATATAAAGGGGATTTAGTAAATTCTTCCAAATTAACGAAATCTCGATAAATCTAATTAGACATTGTATGGGATATAAATTCTGTTTGTTTCCCTGGATGAATACGAAATGAGGCATATAACCCATGGAGTGTGAGCTCTTTACTGCCTCAAAAAATATATTAGACTGAAAGTACCTACTACTTTTACTCCACAATCTGGATAACTAGAATATTTCACCCTCTTACAATCCCCAGATTTCTGCGAGATAACCACAGAATTTCATTATCATGATAATATATCTTATTATCTTTTATTGACAAGTTGATTACACCCGTGGACTTATAAAACGTGTTTTCATTTTGAAGTTTTTTTCAAAGGATCACGACTAACTCCTTGATTATGTTTTCAGGTTTTGCGGAGATTGTAAGAATTCTCATTCTGCGGCTGAAAATATTTTTCTGAATTTTAAAACTCGCCGAAAATTCTATCAAAATGTTTTCGAAACAAAATGTAGTTTTCTTGAACACGATTTTAATTTAATGTTTCCAACATTTAAAATACTAAACTTTACTAGTACCTACAGTTTTTATTTTTATTTTTTAAATAGAAAATTAAGTTTTTTTTTATAATTGATTACATTCCTACATGATAGAAAAAACTGACATTACTATGCACACATATTTTCAAAATATAATGAAACGGAACGGAAAAATACTCTGACGTTACTATTTTTATTTATTGTGTAAATAAAATATACGGATGTTATTTTTTTTTTATTAATATTGAAATATTCCATTAGCTCGCACGCTTTCCAAATCGGCAGTATCCGTCAAAGGCAAGAGTAAAATGTTGTTTTATTTTTCCGGTATCCGCTTCTATTCGGCATCCAATCTGTTAGGGATTTGGGTACTCATTTTATAGGCATAAAGACCCTCCTTTTCAGATATGGTTGCATTAGTTAACAGTTTCCAGAACTTGAATGGCGCGACATCAAAAGGCTGGTTATACGGTACCTACTCCCTCTCGCGTTAAAGTCCAGTTTTTCTAAAGACCGCTTAGTTCAATAGGAGCTTACTTATTTACCTGTTTCAAGCGCAAATTTGTATCTAACAGCCTCTAGAGCTTGTAAATAACCACCCAATTTTATTGGCAAATCATGGACTCTATTTCGAACCTACCTTAAAAGTTTGTTTGATTGAAAAAATAACAGGTCTAAAAATAACTAGCCTAAATTGAATATTTTTTTCAAAAGTAAGTTTAATGTACGTCTATTTTTAGGTTAAGAATTTTTTCTTTTTTTTTTTTAAATTAATAAATTTCGATTGAATAATACGTACTTTAATAAATAAACATATTCTCGTTTTGTTCGGAGGTTTTTGAGAGGAAAGGAATGGAGAAGTTTGGAAGAGGCCTTTATCCAGCAGTGGAGAGAATAAAGCTGCAGAAGAAGAAGAAGAAAAGAACATGTTCTTACTTATGTTACATTACTATTTGATATCTAATAAAAAAATATTTTATGATCAGAAGCAGGGCACATTCCCAAATTTATATTTAAAACCTACATTATAAATTGTAAATCAAATTAATTTCTGTTTGTCCCCTTTTCATAGATATATTTTTTAAAGTATTTCATAAATATATTGAACCAGGTTGTGGTCCCGTAATAGTATTAGACCTACGAATCTAAGTTCTGAGGTAAGAACCCTGCATTTCAATAAATCAATTCCCATTTTTCTAGCACAAGTTATTAACGACTTTAAGGAAACCGTCTTAATATTTAGTTTAATGATAAAAACTCATGTACAACATTTAATAAAATATATTTAAAAAATACGACGGTGGTAATTGAATTACCAAGCAGGTGGTTTATAAAAACAGTCATAATTAAATTGAGAAATTACAACTCATCTATTCATAGATGTCTGTCAAATCAACATAAATTAAATTTATTTGTTGAAATACCTTTTGTAAGAATTAAAGCAAATCAAATTATAGAAGGGAAAAAATACTTCTTTTGCGGAATATTTAAATAATTTAAAAGATTATTATTTATACCTTGGCATAGGAAAAAGCATGATTTCAAAACGGATTCAATTACGCTTTGATCATAATTTGACGGGGTAAGTACCCTTTACTGGGACCTACTCGGACATATCTGCAAAGTTTCGCGGCAAATGTGGTATCTTTAGAGTTGCGAACGCTAAACGCCAAAGCACCCAGAAGGTATAAAAGGCTAAGGGCGAGTTTACATGATATTATATTAAGAATTTTCATTCCCTATGCTCATAACAAAACAACAACGTAGTAAAAGTAAAATAAACGTATTTTTGTAAAATGAATAAAGATAACATATCCTCTTTTAGATATTTCGTATATGCAAGTGGTGAATAAATTGTAATTGTTTGAAATATCACGTACATCGAGGATACCAACGCTTGAATATTTTTTCTGTGATACTTAATACGAAAATATTAGATCAAAAATAGATCAAATCGAATTTTAAAAAGCTGCGAAAAAGTATTCTCAAAATTTTAATCATAAACACATACATTTTTTTACATTTACCACAGAACATAATATTTCGTTGGTGTAGGGTGAACTTATACCGTATATTGGATATCAAAAAATGTATTAAACTCTTAAAAGGCTGTGCTACAAAATTATTTTACTCGCAGTGATGTACCATCGTGTTACCTCGACCAAAATACAGAATATTCTGAAGTTCAGGCATTTGAAAAAAAAAACAAAGAGACATACCATTAAATGATTCTGTACCTCAAAGAATAAACAGCGGAGGTCACATTGAATCAAATGTTCAAGAAACAAGATTTTGTGATTGTTCTATTTCCGAAACATCATAACTTTTGAACCAAATAAAATCATTTCAATATATAAAGAACTTTCAATGTGATTTTAATAATGTTAGTTCATATTAAAATAACGTATCTGGGACTCCTGATGTTTTTTCGCAAAAACAAAGTGGATCTCATATTTTTATTTCAACTTATAAATGTTAACAAATATAAATAAAATAAAATATAATGAAAGTCGACTTCGGTATTTTACTCATAAACAAAATTGCTTTTTACGATAATTAATGCATTTTTTTACGTCCAAACGGTAATAAGTAGACTCCCGTGTTTTATGCTCTAAGGTACATATTTTTTTTTTCATAATTCATAAAAAAAACATTAAAAATCATAACACGCTGGTCATATAACTAGCGTGCACTTCCGCTAACTGCCAATAAATAACCGACGAACAAGTTTCCCTGGTTGTTTTCGTCCCTTTCACACAAATACCAGCCACAGAACAGCGTCTCTGTCTTCTTTGTTATAATCTATCTATAATCTATATTCTCGTGCTCTTTCTTATATTATAAAACAGATTAATTGTGGTATTGGCATCATTTTAATTCTTTTAATTATTCTTCACATAGTAAGTATAATTATTTTTTTCCATTATAATCTACACACATTTTTCTTTCCAAATCCGATGTAAAAATGTCCATTTGAACGTTACAAAAAATACAAATTTATAATTTAAATAAATAAAAAAGATATATCAAGTACTTTATCGTAAGTACCTAGACTCGTGTTTCAACACAGTCACATAAAAGTTAAATAAGTTTGCGTTGTAATAAAATAGTTTTTTTTTAAGAAATAGAATAAAAATTAACGTAATTATTTTTTTCAATGAATTTATTACGGACTTGTGATTTTGATAATATAATGGATAATTGGCACTACTATAATTGAAAACGTATTGTTTTTTAGCGAAAATTAATTTATGAGTACCTATTGAAAAAACAAAAAGAAAACAACTTTGTTTCAAGTTTGAACACATCTAAACCCTTTATAGAACACATATTTTGTTTTGGTTTACGTCTTTCAAATTTGATTAAATTTGTTATTTTTTAAGATGATAAACATATTTCATTCGAAAATCTCTGATAAAAAAAAACGAAGTGTGAAAAATTTAAAGTTTAAATGAAGAAAAATAAAATGAACATATAAACTCAGCTATATGTTCATACCGTATGGAGTGTACATTTTATGCTAGAGGCACCGTAGGTAAAGCGGGACGGTCGGTTGGTTGGCGGGCCGAACACCCGTACACCGTACACCGTACATCGTACACCGTACACCGTACAGTGAACAGCCTGCTCGTACATCCGACAGAAGAGAGATTCGTTTTTGATTACCTAATAGTAATTCGCTAATGGAAGTCGTGCGGTTTCTTTCAAAAATGGCGCAAAGACGTAGGTATTTCACGAACAGGCCGTTAGTTTGGAAGACAATTTAATTACTTACTATCCGCTATATTTATATTGGTTATATACAATAAACTTAATTTTAAAATAATCACCTCACTTAATTTTGACTATCCACACATTTTTAACTAAGGACTTTTAAATAAAGAACCCGTTTTTCTTTATTCTTCCTTTTAATTATGCGTCTGAAGTTTATCTTGATTATTTGTAAACAGATAGCAACATGATTAGTCCCTCGCTTAAATACCCAATAAATTTTCTGTTTATAATTAATTTAATTTTTTTCAACGCTATTAAATATATTGCGTACGTATCGTTAGACGGCTAAGTGTGAAACTGGTGTCGCGGTTTTGATTCCCACCGGTTACAAGAAAGAAATCCAAGAAATGTTTTTCTTGTGTTGGGTATTGTGTTGTATTTTCCATTACTTCCTTCAATATACTATCTTTTCCACCTGCTGATCAGCCTCAATAGTATAGGCTTAGCGAGTTTTCCTTATAAAGAAAAATTTAACAAAAAAATCCAGAAGAGATTTGCTGAAGCAATGTGTTTACCATTTGAATACAATAATTATATTTATTTATTGGATAATTCACTATACGAACGTTTTATATTGACATTTAATAACGTCAGTAGAAGTATGGAATGCTGTAAGTAGCCAACTGTAAATCGTTCGTGGAAAGAGAAATAATGTTTTAAAAATTCAAGGATTATGTTTTTGCGAATAACTAAAAATTCACATTTTGAAGTATAACTTTTAATATTTTCGCAATAACTATTATCAGTAAATTATTGAAAATAAGAAACGAGTCATAAAATTATTTGGTTTTTCCATTACACCATTTTAAATATCTGCTTACGATATTATGTCACTTAGGTACTAAAATACCTGTCATGTTTTTTTACTATTTTTCAAGTTGTTTAGATTTTTTTTTTGTATTATAAAATCATTCGCGTGTGATTTTTAGAAAGTTTTTTTATCTCTTTCAATTGAATACAAAATGCATAAATCTAAAATATTATTTTATTTTACATTATCATTATGATTAACATTAAATAATTATCTACCGGAAAAATACATTAAGAATGATAACACATATTTTTCAAAGCTTTTCAATATTGCATATCTTGTACAGCGTGAAAGTTTGAATTTTTAAATTGAGAGCACGAACTCAGTGCTTCTCTCGCTGTTTGCGCATGAGCATGAGTCCGTGCCCGAGATTTATGGGGCCCGAGGGGGCGATCCGTCTCCAGTGCGCCGCAGCACCCCTACGCCCCTAGGCCCCCGCTCCTGATGTTTCCTTTATTCGTTCTGGTCACCGATCATATCACATCTAACTCCGGCCCTTTGCACTACCAAACTTAACTCTTCAAAACCTGCTAAAAATCCCTCTGGAAACGGTTCTGTAACGTCGTGTTACATTTAGAAAAATACGAAAATATATTTTTAAATACCGAAAAAAAATATTTTTCTATCCGAATCCGGTGGCATATGAGGCGTTGCATCGGTACTACAATTGTTGTTTATCTAGATCAATACTATCACATGGAAGGTAAGGAGATCAGTCTTTTGCTTCAGGATTCAGTCCAGGGCCAGTGAAATATTGCAGTACATGTGACATCATAGCCACCACACTGGTTAATTGTGCTAATTTTGATTGTTTGTATTTGGTAATAAAAAAAACAGAGATGCAGAAAAATTTCTAGAAAGGAACATGAAAGTCTAGGCATTTACAGGTTGCATAACTGTCATTGGCTTGTTTAATTAATCACTTTTCATACTGCGTAACATTCACAATAATTCTGCCTATGCTTAAGCATTCAGTTTCGATTCTGACTTTTGATAATGTTTGCGAAGTAAAAGAGCCAAAACCTTAATTATGTGAGTGAGAATCATCCGGATAACATCGCTTACTAGGCAACGCCTGAAAATATTTTTGTACTTCTACTTAAATTGATTAGTATAGACAATATTTTTAGTTTTTAATCATTGTTATTTTCGCGTTATTTTGGTTTACCCAAATACTTAAATTAAAGTCATTTTTTTAGTCGTAAATAACCGTGTAAGGAAATAGGAAACAAGTTAAGTAGCGCGGGGTTGGAACCCTAGACCTTCTGATTGGGAGTTCACGACGTTTTCCCACGGAATTACAACTCATCTTCGGACAAAATTTAAGACAAGTTTAAGAGAAGATTACTTAATTTTACGTTTTACATAAAAAAACGTTGTGATAGGGTCCGTTGAAAGGTTATCTCAATTTGATATTACTTTATTACATTTATTTAGAATTATGTATGTCATGATTATTAAATGATACGCGATAAAGATTACTTATATGAAATTGATTTTTACTTGGTTTACAATGTTAAGATTTGTTTCAAAACATAAAAAATTAGATATTACATAAAATTTTTGTTGGAGGCTGTTAAAAAGCCAGCCATCGTTTTTGTGCTCATGTTTTATAAAGTTTTGACAGCGCCTTCTGTTGACCGGTCTTTCATTTTGTCAAATGTTCAGGCACAAAATAATCGCGCATAAAAAAACGTTGAACCAACATTATTTATAATTTACCCACATTTTACTAGAGAAATAAAACATTTTACAATTATTTTACGTTAAAATACGCTGAAATAATTGCACAGCGATTTAAATGAAAAATGTTCAAATAATTATTTAAAAACATGTTTATTATACATAATTAGCGTAATGTTAACAGGGAGCAGAATCAGCGTATACTTATGCCGTAAAATACACTTTTCTGGCAGTTTCCGAATGATTGTTCCGATAAAAGTCCTTCCCTTCCAAAAGGCCCAAATTCGGCCATTAAGACCCCTCTCCCTCACTTTTAACCCTTTTAATTAAGTCCAAACTCCTTATAACCAGCAGTTTAATATTCAAAATTAAACATGCCTCCGCGAAAGTAATAAAACAGTGGCATAGTTGGGAGTCTTTCGCGAATTTGCATACACGCCGAGATAAGGTTTGGAAAAAAATTGACGGCGAACAAGGTGATCCGACCCTTATAATTAATTAAATTTTATCTGCAGCCCTTAGTTTACATTCGCCATGGGAATCCAAAGTTTTATCTTAACACGGAACCGAGGATTAAGCCGCAATTGATTTATCTTGACTAAGAATTTAATCAAGGATTTTGCATCCTACGCATAACAATGAGTAATAATCTATTGATGTTTTGTTGTAGATATTTCTCGATATAAATAAAACTCCGTCTTATAAAAAGTTATGAAATCATACAATTTTCTACCTTAACATCGCGCCATTTTGAATGTTAAGTAAATAAACATTAGATACAAATAAACTATGACTTTTGCTTCATTTTACAAGTACCAATGTAGAGCGTAGGTACCTTAGTTTAGTTTAAATTTAAGTGGTGTAATCTGCCGGTCGAAAAGTAATTACACTTCAATTAAAAAAATTAATTAAGTATGATTTTTGTCAAAGCAAAGAAATGTGTGAAAAATTGATTGTTTTGATATTTTGTAAATTCACTTAATAAAAAAAAAGTGTTTTTTAGAATATCAAAATCGTCTGATGTCCTTACTTTTTATTAGAATGCTGTCTTTATCTTTTGATTTCGCTTCACTTTTATATTTAAAATTATTTATGAGTAAAATGCAAAAAGCGTAATTAAGTACTTGACATGTTTATGTGTCACAACGACCATTTAAAATCATTATTTTGTTATAAAACAAGTTAAAATACAGTACTTGTTTTGACAGAAGATAAAATTAGCAAAGTCAACGATTTAACACGTAAGAAATTAGTAGAAACGTGTTTAAATCAATGTTCGTGTCAAAGAACAAAGGAATCAAGAACTTACCATAACAATAAATAATTAAATTTTCAATTTGTCCAACTTTTTCAAGACAAGAACTGAATTTCACCTCTTGTAAAACCTCCTGTAGCTTTATGAAGATTACAACAGATGTGGAGCACATTTTTAAGAAATAAATATGTCTTGAAATATAAACAGTACCTTTGAACTGTCTTTAGCTGGTTTAACTGGCCGTTTTACTCACTGTGTTAAATTCACCAGCCTTTTTAAACATCCGTATTTCTTAGAATGTCCCATTCGTCGATTTTAGTGAAGTTAAAGAGCTGATTTTTTTATTAATGAGGGTGAGATTCATCTGAATCAATTATTTTACCCACGTACTAGGCAACATCTGGATTTTTTGCCTGTACTTACTTCTTGGAATAGTAAAGTAATAATATTTTTAGTTTGTTGAGATTTTTTTTGTTGAATTTTCACACTATGAAACATTGATTAGTAAATTTTATTATTTATAAGAAATGTGGATGATAATTTCTTTCGTTATAAAGAAAACATTTCTACTTCAATAAATGCATTAACCAACATTTTTTTGAATTTGTCCAAATTTTTTAGTACAAGTCCTGGATTCAACCCACTAGGGAGTTATTGATATTTACATAATACAACAGTAATGAAGAACATTTCAGAGAAGAGAAAATAGAAGTCTTGGCATCTACAGGGATTATGACCTGCTATTGGCTAGTTTCATATCAATCAAGGTTTCAGCTCCTTAACTTCACAAACATCGAGAGATGAGAGAATTTGAAGAATATACATGTTTAAATATAGGCAGATTAGTAAATGTTGTACAGCCTGTAAAATGGCCACTTAAACCAGCCAATTACAGGTCATAAGCCCTGTGGATGCCTAGACTTCTATATTCCCTTCTCTATAAAGTTCTTAATCTCTGTTGTAATATGTAAATAAATGTGTCTCTTAAGTTTAAAAACTTTTAATAAAAAGTAAATTAACAAAGCAGTAAACTGACTGACTACCAGTTTTTTTTTAAAGTTTTTAATGCTCGTATATAGTAACCCTTTAAAAGTTGAGTATACAATATTATGAAACAGGGAGATTTCATACTTTAATTGTTGCTGTTTTGAATTATGAATGCAGTTAAACCACGTTTGACCAAGGTAATATTAAGTATTATTTTTAATCAATTGAGTAAAATATCCAGAAAAACACCGCAGAATATAAGTTCTTATGATACTACAGTGTTCATTTCGTATTTTAACAGTGAAATGAGCAAATGCCAAAAAAAATTAAGCCTTATTATGTTAATATACCTACATAAGTTAAGATTTAATACAAGTTTGATTTGGTTATGCTACAAAATAGCCGATTACGATGAACTACGGCGTGATTCTGGGTATGCGATTTACGAAAGGGGAATTAAAAACAATATTATTATTGTAAAGATACAAATTTAATAGCAGCAAGGTTGAATTAACATTTTGTTTGACAGCCTCCCCTGTTCGTGAAAAGATCAAAGTGAGTAATGATGGTCTTGCATTATATCATAATTTTATTAATTACGGTAATGGATTTTGTTTTGAGGGCACTTTGATGTCTGATTTACATGTAATGTGAAGCAGGTTCATACTAGCGCTTATTCTAAAGGGTGCATTAAAAAAATATTAGTTTTAGGCGTTTTGATTACATGTTGTATTCGTTAAAAAAATGTTAATTCAACATACTATCAATGATAAAACAATTGATCATACTCAAATATTTACAATTAGGTTTCTCGCACTAACTGAATTGTGCTCAGCCCGGCGGAATCAAACATGAAAAAACAAACATGAAGGTCATAAATCAAACATGAAAAAAAATCAGTGTCATTAAAACATAAAATGGTAAACGAGTATATTTTTTATTTTTTATTTATATTAGAAATTTTTCAAAACAAAAGTTGTACAAAACATGATTATATTAAACATCATGAAATTTAAAAATACAATATAAAGCAATGAAAGATAGAACATTGTTCAAAAGTATGGTTGGTATAAAAATAAAAATAAAGAGATGAGTGTATAAACAACATAAATTTCAAAAAATACAATTTAAAAAAATAAAATATAGAGCAGTGTTTAGAAGTATAGTTGGTTTTTAAAAAACATTATTAAAAAATAAGCTATCGAATTAATGTATAAAATGTAATTTATTTATTTACATAATTGTACAAATTTTATTTATACACCTAGTTATACCTTATAACAATAAGGTACCATTGACAATCATAGACTTTTGTAAAAAAATGATTTTTTAACAACACTTTGACTCAATAAAGCTTTGCCTAAAAGTTTTTGTTACATTACTAAAAAAAAACGAAATCACAAGTATAATTTAATTATCTGTTTTGTGCATCAATTTTTAAATCGCATTATTAATAAATTTTAAAAAACTGTTTCCATAAATTGTAACAAAATTTGGAGAGTTGATCTCCAAATCCTTATCGCAACGTGACCATCTCAAATCAAAAGATTTAAGTCCTAATCATTCCGTGGGGCGTCAAAACTTGACGTAAGTCCTTGTTATTTTATTTTTTTCTATCGTGCGAGCTCTAAATCAATATTTCTTATATTTTGAGTAATGTTGATTTTAACAGGCCCTACTTGACCACGTGAAAACCCAACCACAACCTTTCACCCTTATATCTTATTATTTAACTCCTCGATATATTTATTTGAGAAGATAAACTTGTATGTATAATTTACTCAGCGAGATGCCAAGTGGCATTTATCGCTCTGCAATTGACGAGAGTTCCATCCTAAATCCTTCAAACTTGTCAGTCAAAAAGTCGTTCTAAGATGGTGACAAATATTCCACAGGAAATAATAATTATTGCAGAAAAAATCAGATGATAAATTATAATGACGCAGAAAATGTGGGAGAAGTCATCTACAGGCGTAACAGGGATAAGAAGGCGTAACTAAGTTCTAGGAATAAAATCTGTTTTATGAAATTTGTATAGAATGTTGAATTCACAAAACACTTACATTAGAAGAACATGATTTTATTTTGGTATACATGCAAGTTATTTATTAATAAAAAAAATTTTTTTTTGGTACAATGATAGAATATTATTTGTATGATTCAAACAAATGTTTGCATCTTTATATTTTAAAACAAAAAGGTACATATTGCCCTTTCACTTTTTGTAAACAAGATAATGCGATGTGTTTCTGGCGTCGCCATTTTCCCAATGGCTAGGGACAAAATGACTCGGCAATATTTTAGCTGTCAGTGTGTCTTTTATTTTATTTCCAAGACTGTATTCGAGAAATCCTTGGTGTAAAAAGTACATGAACATTTTCTCCACCCTTATATAATGCAGAAGATTAAAATGACCATTTTTATCTCGGTAAAACTTTTTTGGCAGCAAAACCCGACTAAATCCCTTTAAAAATGTATAAAGGTGAACCTTAACTAGGGGCCGTACGGCATAGAATATTTTCTATTCTTCCTGAGCACTCCTAGAAAATATAACAGAAACAAGGAATGGCTTTTGACCCCGTGGAAATCTTGCGCATAGTTAAATATTAAGGAGGTTAAAATATAATAACGAAATGGAACATTGCTAAAATGATATTCTCGTTGAAAATCACCAGAAATTATAGTTGACGAAAACATCGTATGCGTAATTATTTTAATATAGACATTTATTCGATTAAAGTGAAATTCAACGTTTAAAAAGTATTCTACAAATATAGAAAAATCAAGCTCCCACATTGTGTTAAGTACCTACTTACAAATTTTTTTAAGTAAATGTTGTATTACTTTTTAAGAATATGATTGATATAATTCATCCTTATGTCAGTACCTTTTTACACTTGTCATTGACTGATTTAACGATTTTTGATACTCATGTAAATTATAAGTTTTATAAAACAGTCACGTATTGATGAGAGGAATTCACTCCTGATACTTCAATTTTGTAAATATTTTGTAGGTGAGAATACAATATTTGGAAAGAATTAAAAAAATGAGTATTTTAGTTTAATCAATCTTTCATTGTTAATTAAATGAATTTGATCAATAAACAATTATTATTCATTTAAAATTATTGTTAATTGAAACTATATTAAAATTTACGAACCTCTAATTTTGAAATTTCAAATCACAAAACAAATAAACTCATATTTACTTTATAAAGATATTTGATTTTTTAACGTGCTTCAAAAAGATTTTGTTTAAATTATTTCACATGAAACTAAACCAAAACCAAGTTGTTTTTTATGAGTCAGAAATTTTACTTTTCTTATATAAATTCCTTTTAACCAATGAATTCTCGTAAAAATCAACCGATTCTTCACGCTATTAATTTTCCCGTCAAAATAAAGACGCCAATGTGAGTTCAGTAAAAAAAATAATGCACAGTTTACGGAAATAGTAAAGGTTTTCCCCTACACATAAAGTTCACGATTTTCGTACAGTCGAGGCTGTCTTTTGACTTGCCTCAGTCTAGACGTATTTTCCCAGGAGACAAATTCTGCCTTATAACCGGAAAATATTTTTTCCTTAAAGCCTCGTTTTGACGAGGCAATTCCAAACGCCAATATCTTGCCAACGAACAAAAAAGATCGATTCGAAATACTATTTATATACAATTACAGACCGGTACAATTTATGGATTTCATTATCATACTTTCTACTTGTATGATTTATTATTTAATCTCTCCTTTTTGCTATCCAGTTTTATTAAACAATTTTGTGAATACATCCAAATAATTTATTTTGTCATTTTACAAAATTGATTTTTTTTTTTTCAAATTTCGTTATTTTATTTTAAACTAATGTTTTTTTTTATTTAAAAAAAATGATCGATTCACGAAAAAAAAAGATTTAGTAGGTTTCTACTAAATCTTTTTTTTAATTAATTTTAATTAAAAATTAAAATGAGTATTGAATATAGTTGAGATATTAATCTCTTTAAAAATTTCACTTTAAATTTTGTTTAACCTAAAATAAAAAAAAACATAAATATAGATATAAATACATAATGTAGGTACACCCCAAATGAAATCTTCAACCACAAATTGATATCATGTTTAATTCAGATATGAGTTTAATATTATTTTATTTTGCGCAGCAGATTACACAGCTCTTTTTTATGTCCGAGACGATGAATAGGCTATTTTTCCTAAGCAAGGGAAAGTGCAGTTGTTCTATCGCCACGTGTCTCGGAAAACAAATGAAAATTTCTAGTACTGTTGCCAGGTCGGAAGAAATGTTGTTTTAAAGAAAATTCACCCAGGGAGGGTATCGTACATTGTAGGCTATTTGAGAAACGTGAGCACGTTCGATTAAATAAAATGTAGCGCTGAACGGAAAATATGCTGATCTAAATCGTAAATAGTTACGGAACGATTCCTTCGGAGCGAAATGCTGATTTCACTACGCACAATCAATGAGAGTGGATTTGGTGATATTTATTTATTATGCAATACCGCTCTGACATTTCTTGCAGAATTTATTCGTTTCTGCAAATAGTTTTCGTAGTTTCGTATGTTTTTATTTTTTATTGCAACTCCTTGTCAATTGTTTTTGTCTTAATTCATGTAACAATATTAATTTATACTTTTAACATACGATCTCGGCGGATAAAGAGCACAGATTTGTGTCTGAAATAGAATCAGAAAAGTGTTTTTGATTCGAATGCAACTCTCAAGTGACAATTCTGAAATAGTTAATCTAGTGGAGCCGTCTCAGTTTAACATATAAAATTATTTGTTACAGAAGTTAAATGTGCAAACTCTAGTCGATACTCGGTCGAAACCAAATTTCCGATCATTAATCTCTTGCATAATGCCACCACTACTTTGTGGGTGAAAATCTTGGCACCTTGCTAAGCTCAAAACTCCATACTTATGAATTTTATAAGTGCTTGAGAAGAACATTATGCAAAAGGTGCTTAGATTTCGTAACTAACATTAAACTCCTAGAACGGAACTAGTAATCTTCAAACCTTCTATATCAAGCGCCTCGAGAATGCGGCGGTGGACCTGGCTTAGACACGTGATGCGCATGCCTTAGACCAAGTTGCCTGTTCTTTACACCTGCAGACTCCCACTGTCCTGGAAGGCCCTTGATGACGATCTTTCGAATTTATTCGGTGGAACTATGAGGCACGGGATTGACGTGAGAGGAGGCAAGAGTCCTGGTGTTAGGGTCTCCTGTAAGCGTCTGGTGGTCCTACATGCCCCACTTAGGAGCGGATGTGGGAGAGAAGAAGAAATGTAGAGGCAGTCGGTACAACAAGGTACAAAAAGCTCAATGCAAGAAATGCAGTATATATTTTTGGTAATTCTCCAATAAATTTTTTAACTCTTTAGAGGTTTTCTTTCGTTGTTTACTATTTTTTCACTTTTCCTAATGCTTTTTTGGCTTGTTTTAATTTATTTCTTATTTTTTTGGTCTGTTTTTTTTATAACTTAAATTTTCTTTTCAAAAATATATTTTTTAAGCGATTTTTGAACTAGTTTCTGTAGCTTTTGTACTTTTTTCTTATTGTTATTTAATCATTTGTAATGCATTGCATGCTCAGAATATAAATGGTGGCAGGTCTAGCAATTTACATATTATAGCATGTGCATAATCGATTTATGTATGTCAAGTTGTCTGTCATTGTTTTTTAACTCTTAAAAGTCTATGCTACATAATTTCTTCACACGCTGTGAAGTAACATCGTGTTACCTCGAGTAAAAGAGATAATATTCTGAACTTCAGACATGTAAAAATAAAACATAGAAACATACTGTTAAATAATTAGTTTTCCATAATTCATAAAAATCTTTCTTTAATTTAGGTTTGTAACCAGCAAAATAAATAAAAAAATAATGCACACGCCGGTTTTTTATAACTTGCGTCCACCCTTGCGGGCTGCCAATAACCGACTAAATTAACGAATTACTTATTTTGTTTTTGGTCTCTTTCACACAAACACCAGCCACAGAACAGCGTTTCTGTATTTTGTTTATATAAATTCTTTTCTATTGTTCTTTCTTATACAGTAAAACAGATTTATTGTGGTATTGCCATCACTTTCATTCATATAATTAATCTTCGAATAGTAAGGACAAATGTGTTTGGTATTGAAGTTCAGCATATTTATATTCTTTTTTTAAAATCCGATTTGAAAATGTCTATTTAAAATTCACAAAAAATACAACTTTATAATTTGGACAAATTAAAGAGATATATCAATTAATGTTTTCTTTGTAGACTCAAGTTAAAATAAATAAATTTTTAGATTATGATACCTAAGACTGTAAAATTATTTGAGAGAATTCTTGTTATTTTAACAGACTGCAAATATTAATATAGTATAGTTGACGTTTAACTTCACACCCCAATGTCATCAATTGCTCGATGTAAGTCTTTCATAATATTTCAAATGCTAAATAAACACGTACTTCCAAACCTCTTTAGAAAACGGTGCATAGAAAGTAATCCCTGTTTAAATACTGTTTCATTTCCTCAGTTACTCAACGTGGCTTCCTTCGGGATTCATACTTTGATTATATTATTTGGGGGGTTGATCTTGGTTACGCCCTTAGAAATGTTGTTTTAGTATCATCATAGGGGAGCATTTCGTAATCCAGGATTTAACAAATTTTATCACTTCCCTATTTGCATAAAGTGTTTGTCGCTTCTGAGTTATTTGGCAGAATAAGGAGAAAATAATAAAGGGAACACGTCTTGGAAATAATGATAATAGAGAAACTCGAACTTTGTCTTTTTCCATGCAAATCTCAAAATTGCGGTAATATTATTTCGCCGGGAAGTCAAATACTCCAAAATAATTCTCTTCCTCAATTATTACTGCTCTAAATACTGCTACACCTGTACAATTAAAAAATATAAATTATTGTGAACATTTTTCATAATATATTATTTTAGAGAATGAGAGTAAGTATCAGCTATAACAAGAAGAAACTTACTTTGATGTGAATCGTCATATATCTTTTGGTATTTATAAAATAAGTATACAAATTAAGAATTAATTTAGGATGTAAAACAAAATAAATGTGTTTTTTTTTTCTTAATAAATTTCATAAAAAGTACATGTTTTTGTAAAATTCTTAACATATCTACTTTTACACATCTAGTAAATGTTATCACTGTAACTCTCCAAAAAAAAAACTAACTCTTCTGCTTGGAGAGTGACTTACACTATTTTAGTTGTTTATTAATAGGAGTTTATATAATTTTAAATAAGAGTACATGAAAAAGAAAAACATAGGATATATAAAGAAAAAACAATAATACTTTCATACTAATTAAAATATAAAATTGTTTTTACACGTGTTCAAAAAATTTCTTTATTTTAACTTTAAATTTATTTATTGATATGTTATTTTTAATAGTTTTTAGTTCATTGGGAAGATTATTATAATTTTTTACACCTTTGAAGGCTAAGCTATTTTGACTATGACTTATACGAAATTTAGGAATTTTAATATTATGTAGGTATCTGAGTGACTTATTCATCTCAAATTATTTTATTTTTTCTTCTTTATAAATTTGTAAAATAGAATTTATTTTATAAAGAGTGCCTACTGTAAAAACCTTAAATATTTTATATAGACTTTCCGTATTGAATGTTGAGGGTTTCTTTAAAATAACTTTAATAATTAATCTTTGTACTATTTTAACAGGGTTTTATATATTGGCATATGCACCACCCCATCCTACAATACCATATTGTAACAAAGATTGTACAATTGAGTAAAATTAATTTTTATATGATTGATTTTGAAAATATTCCTTAAGCTAATAAATATGTATATACATGTTCTAATTCGTTTAACTAGTTCACTAATATAGTCTTTCCATTTTTAAATTATGGTCTATGTATACACCAAAATATAAATCTGTATATCTCACTGATGAGCACGTTTGCCTGCACTGTAAAAGGTTGTGGGTTCAATTCCCAATATGGCCACCGAATACAATGAGAAATTAACAGAGCTATATTTAATGGTCTGTACAGTAAAAGCAATTTTTTTATTAATAATGAGGATTTCGTAATCGTTTTAAAAAACGAATCCTAAACTATGGTATCACTGTGAAGGTTGGTGTCCTTAATTTTCGATTGTAATCGCGGCCCTGGTGAAGATATTTCGTAGTTATCGTACTGATACTTTAAGCATTAAACATGTATGTAACAATAAGTTATCCAGATACTCTGCGATCGGTGTATTAGGTATGGGTAAGAAGATATTGTTAATAAAACAAATATGTGTTCTGAAGTACTCTATTTTATCTGCTTCCTTCAAAATTTCAATAAAATGAAATTATTACCGTAATATTGAAAATCTATTTTTAAGCAGTGGTTACCCCGAATATTTTGGCATCAAAAGCGAGGTCTTTACCGATTACTTCACATTTAACCTCATACTAAAAGGCGAAGATGATTAATTAATTAGTTTTTTAATATGATTCCATGTAAAAGTCAACTTTTACGGAATAAAGGGGAATTCGCTAATCAGCGTTACAAAATACCAAGGCAACAAGGACTAGGAACATTTTTTTTTCCTCTGAGAGTTGCAGTTTTATTGAATTAAGATCCTTCAGAACTCTTCTCTCATCTACCCACTAACCTTTTTCACTACCACTAACCCCACTTGACCATTAACCACCCCTCCCTTTCCGCCGTTTTTCTTTGTCCGGGGTCTAGTCTACACACACACACACACCCACACACTCAAAGGGAAAGATAAAAAAGTAGGTATACTTAGATATACTTCGTGTTAAGTGTTTGATAATGATTCGATTTCAACGGAAATCTTTCGGCATTTTATTTTTTTAATAGACAGTTATGCATTTTTATTTATAATTGAAACCATTGATGTAAAAGCTTTATGGGCAAGAGTCGATACATGCTATGAAGTCATGTTTCACGGACTCTTCTGAGTTTAATTTTTTTCTTTGTAAAACATTATCTAAATATCTATGAAAATGCAATTAATTGGAGCAAAGTCTAGCGGTATGGTGGGTGATGGAGAGTCTCTAGCATCAACTCTTGCTTACACATATTGCATTTCATTGACTAAACTGCATTTTATATTCAGATTTTGATGAAACTGGATGTATTCAAAATAACTACAACCCGTTAAATTCGTTGAAATTCACTACTTTTCATAATTTTATATGAACAAAGTTAAATAGTTCTACGTAATGTAAAATTGGAGATAGAATTAGAAACAACAGACCGAAAACACTAATTGAAGACGGGTGTTAATTCAGTGGAATCCTTTTGAAAATTTTCTCTCCATTTGCACCACGATTCTCGACTTCAATTCTTTCCTTGTTCCACACAAAATGTTTAGCTGGAAATCGTTTTTCATTTAAGTTTTGCTCGGGAGATATAGAGCCGAGTTAAAATCTAATATATAAATCTTCTATATACCTGGTTCAAAATTGTAGTGTTTAAAAACAAATGTTTTATTAACATTATAAAGGATTTTATTATATGCAAGCTTTAATTATTGTCATATTCAGTCGAAATTATATCTTATATTAAAAAAATTATCCATATTGTTCATATAAATAAATGTAATGGTATAAAATAATCGTAATAATTTTGGGAATACATTTACAATAGGCAAATTATTGTAAAAATACAAAGAAACAAAGAGATATCATTTTACCCGTAAGATTGAATATGTATTTAATAATGCCTGTAGAGCTTAAAGAAAGTAATTGTATAAATAAAAAAATATTGGAGAACTAATTACCTGAATATTTTAGTGACTTGATTTTCAAATAAATGGGTAACTTAAGAGTTAAACGATAAGATAAAAATCTACATCATTGTATTGTTTTATTATTTCGATCTATGAATAATTTGGATATTGAAATATTAATTTGTATTGTGATACTGAGACTGAGTCTATTTGGGGCTTATGGGGGAGAAAAATATATAAAACTATTAAGGATCAAAATAATTTATTTATAACAATTTGTATTTAAACAATAGATTATTAATCGTTCGTATGAACGCGACATAATTCGAGGCACGTTCAAAAAGTAAGTGTACTGTGACCATAGTAGGCTGTGGCTTTTTTGTTTTTTTAAGGGTCGGCAACTCTGAGTGGTAGAGGGGTATCTCCTGATAGAGCGAGCATCGCAGGAACACGGTAGTACATAAACTCACGATGTAGCCAGTTGCGTGAAAGATGTCGATAAGAAATTCCGTTTAGTCCGAGCCACGTGCATGATCCGCTTCGTACTTGCGTATGGATTATTCGAACCGATTTTTTTTCGTGAATCAAAACGGTTTACGGCAAGGGTGTTTTGAACATAACGAATGCAAAAAGAGTTAAGTAAATGCATAAAAAATGTTAATATTTGCAATTTCGGACAAAAAAATCGTGGCCTCACTCTTTTAAGACCGAAAAAGCATCATTTTGGTCGAATTCTTGCTTCAGGGGGGAGACCAGTAAGGCACAACAATATCGTGAGAAACAAAACGCGTGGAATGCTGACAAGAGAAGTGTATTTGTTGCATGACAACGCCCGTCCTCACACAACCATAGCCACCAAGGCGATCTTGGACATATTTGGTTAGAATGTTTTGAACTACCCCCGTATTCTTCTGAGTTGGTGCCTTTAGATTATCATCTTTTCACCTCCTTGAAGGCACACATGGGAAAAATCAAATTTTCAACTGACGAGCAGGTGCAGAAAGAGGTTTTAAAGTGGGGGAAAGGAGTTTGGGGGAGAGTTTTCCAAGGAGAGCATAAAAAATCTTATGTCAGGCTCACCACATGCATTGAACGGGATGACAACTATGTGGAAAAATAGTAAATAAGTGTATCAACAATATTCTGTTTTTTTTTTCAATCACACTTTTTCTAAAACTTTCAAAAAATCTAGTACACTCACTTTCTTAACATGCCTCGGAAGTGTTTTATCTTTCAAAAATATGCTATTTGAGATGAAGATTCAAATGAATTGTATCGAATATTTACAATATAATTTGTATTCCGTACATTAGTAGTATGTGTTGGTAAGTGATAAATTTATCATATATAGATATTTACTCACCCATTTGTGTTAACCGAAGCATGAGAATCAACTTGATTTCTGTTAATGGATAAGTGATGTACGTACTTAGAACCTAAATTTCACTACACCATAATATGCCAAGTTTCCAATTCATCTCAAATCAAATGAATTGTGTCACGTACTTCTGAGAAACTCATACACATACATTATATTTGTGTAGCATAGTAAACACATTGATAATGTCATATGATTCCAAACCCCTCAACTGAATTAAGAAAAAAATATACCTTTTCTCAGTAATTTGGTTTAAACTCTATTCTAAGTAATTGAAAAAATATTGGTTATTTAAAAGCCGGTATATTCTTAAAATTTCAATGAAAACATGCTTCAAAAATACTAGTACGTTTACAACTAAAATATTTGAAACTATATTTTTTTTTAACCGATTTAATTTGAAAGCATAATTTCCTTTAGTCCACTCCTGTCTAATTTCATACCCATCTTACTTCAAGATCACGCCCATCTCACTTCAAACTTTCCATCTTTACAAGAACAACATGACGAAAAGACTTCATTTATTAGCTCCGTATGGTTGATGTATTATTTAGTAATTAGTGTTAAAATAAAATGGGTAAAATTTATTATTTAATTAAACCTTGATAAAGAATCTTGTGTAGCTTTGAATCCGGTAGGCAGAAAAAAAATTGTGGGTGTAAAGAAAGTTGCTTTGCATTTATTTTATTTTAATGAATACCCACCAAGTTATTGCTTCTAATTTAAATTTTAAAGTATTATTTAATGTTTTAGTATTTTAAAAAAAAAATTAGATAGAAGACGTAGCTCGTTTTAGTTTTCATATGTATTTTAATAAAAAAAACTGCATCTGTTCTAATTTGTAGTCTATTCTAGAGACAAATTTTTACTTTTATATACATTTTGAACAAAGGGATATAAAATAATTTAAAAGCGTCTAGCTTAGAAAGTAAGTAAGAATGTTCTAGTAACATACTTCCTTATGCAGATTCTCACATCAAACGCGTCGTGATGAAGACTGTTATCTCGAACATTCTTCAGCACTTTATCACGTATGATATATGGCTTTTTCTTTTGAATATACGGGCAGGAGCTATGTAAAATATGTCCCTTCCGGTACTCAACATCCGCCAGCGAGATAAAATGAACATATTAAGAGCAGAGGAGTACATCATCTTTCTATTCCCCGCGGAGAAAGGCTTTAATCTTTTCGGATAAAAATAAATTCAAGAGATTCTAATGCCATCAGTTTTTGAGGTTTTTACAATCCATTATCCTATGAAGCTAGCACAAAGCAAAAGATTTGAAAACAATATCAGCAATATACAATATGCACGTAAACAAAAAGGTGCATATTATGTAAATCAGTGATCATGATCAGTTCCCTATCTGTGCCAAACGGTAAAGGTCACTGTAACGGTACTCTGATTGCAACGTATCTTGATCATTTAAAATTATAAAGCCAATATAAACAATCTAAAATTAACTCTAAAATATTACGGTAAAATTTATTCATGTCGGCCTGGCTCAGAATTGAATCCAGGATCTCAAGTATGGTGGGTATACGGGCTTACCGGTATACTGTGAGGCGGGCTTGACCTCACCCGGTTTCATTTTTCAGGTTCTTTTTTATCAAAAATAAAATTACGTCAGAGTTTATGGTTTTATTTTAAGCAAAAAATATTCGAAATTCTGAAAATATGAAAGCTTACATTTGGACAAACTCAAAATATTGTAAAAAAATATTTGGTTCATTCGTCTTCTTCCGTTGCCTTGTCAGGTCCCCTCGCGGTTTTGGCTTTGAGGTGCTAGAAACTGGCTCTTCTTCTTCTCGTTATTTGCTGTGATCGCACCGTCATTTGTGTGATCTTATGGCCCAAGGTTCGCGACGTAGACGCTAACGAGTTGGACTAGTCAGTAGTGTGGCCGGTGTTATGCAACTAGCGTTTCGTGGCATTTTATAGGATTCCACCCTCAAGCAACATGTGACACTCATTGCATCCCTACTGACAGTAACTTTTCTACCCATACAGTAAAATTGTTACTATTTATACATACAGAAATAATAAATATACACACTTTGGATAAATATTTATCCGTCCGTAACAAAAATATCACGTTACGCTGCGGTTAGTGCTCCAATTTATCGTCCTTTTAATTATAAAATCAATGTGTAGATACAAAGTTAAAACAAAATATTGTTCATTAATGATCAAGAAGCAGTAAAAAAATTTAATCGATAACACTAATAAAAAAATGTTTGTTTACTACGATCAGTAAATGTTTTGTATTTTCATGAAAGAAAATTCACATTATTTTTTTTTTTAAAACATATTAAAACATTCAGTGCGTTATAAAAAAAATATTGCAATATTATTTCTGGGCATCAGAACTGTTGCCATTTTTACAAATAAAAAATATATCGTTTAAGAAATAACAAAAAAACTTTAATAAACCACGAAGCTAACTCAGTTCGCATTTTTCAAATGAACGGCAAAAGTTTTCCCCCGAAGGATCCGCCTTGGCATATTACGGGATATATTATTATTTGAACCCAAACGATTTCTACGGTAAGCCTTGATCCAAACCGTTCAAGGATATATCGAATCTCATTTATGTTTCCACTATTTTTTCATAAAGAAATACGTATCCCGTAGTTATGTCATATTTTTACTGAGGCATGCAAAAAAAAACAAGTATATTTAACGACCTATTCGTGTAGTGATACATCTCAACAAAGATGCATATACTTCATCTGGGTAAAAAATGATAAGAAAATTGACCAGCGGTTATATTTTTAAAATAATTTTCACATTTCGTAATGTTTACCATGTTTAAACTTCCATGTCTCTTTGCAAAGTTGAAGCGTCAAAATGTAGGTTATTCCATATTTTAAGAAATAAACCAATTGTATATCTTAATTTAATCATCCGAGGGTAGAATCTAGTATTTAGCTATAATAACTCAGAAACATCATAAATATTTTGAATGATTCCGTAAGTAAAGATATTTTGCTATAGTAACGTAAAAGATGCAAGACATATCGTTATGCTTTTACAATTTTTTTCAATAATTCTGTCTTTTTTATCGAGTTAAAACGTTTTATTACATTTTTTTACATCTTACTTAAATTTTTATTATAATACAGGTAGCCTTCGTAGTGTAAGTCGGTCGACGATTTACTCACACACGGAAGATCCCTGGTTTGATTTCCAGTGGGAACACAAAAATTAAATGTGATTTTTCTCAAGCCTCGGTGTTCTGTAATGTAATTCCCCACTGTAATTGGACCTCCTGGCCTATTTTGGTGCAAAAATAAGAAAAATAAATAATAAAACGGTGAAAAATGATATTCCAACAAATAAATAAACGTAAAACCATTTTAACCAGTAAAATAAATATCGACAAAGTCAAACATATCGAGATTTTGAAAAAAGAGGAAAAATGATTACGCTAAAACATTTTAGATAAGTAATTTTACTCATAAACTATAATTATAAAAAAAAATAAATTTAAAAACGTGTTAAAATAATATTATAACCCAAAACTTATATTATTATTTATTTTATTTAGTTCTATGATTAACATATTCTAATATATATTTACAACACAATATTTACATCTATACTTATTCTAACATTATTTATCATAATTATACACTTAATATCCTAATTTATAATATTCACTGTTTCATATGTACATTTTCATTAATTATATTCACTATTTACACTATATATCACTTATATTTTTCACATATATACTTTTTACATTTAATTTGAAATATATTTACATTTATTTCATTTTTTATGCTTTCTGGCATTTCCTCAAATAATTGTATTCCCTTGTACATAAGGCAGTTCTGGGACATTGCTTTTGATTTCTTTTCCAGTCTTATATTTTTAGATCCTCTTGTTGCATAGTTATGAAAGAACTCATTATTTTTTAGGATATTTTGAAAATATCTCGGAACTATTCCTTTATTAATTTTGTTTATTTCATTAGCCAAATTGAATTTGATTCTTTGATCAAGTGTCATGATATTTAGAAATTGAATCATTTTCGTAACTTTTGTTCGTCTCCCACATCTTAATATTATTCTCATTGCTTTGTTTTGTATTATTTGGAGTCTCTTTAGATCTCCTTCGTTACTTAAATATAAAATACTGTAGCAACAATCAATGTGGGGAACGATATTTTTTTTTTTTTTTTTTGTTTATTTTTCCATACTGTTACATATTATGCATGTATTAATTCACATATTTTATACATTATATTTATTAAACATTAGAAGAGAAAAAGAGAAAAAATACATATTCTAAAAATAAACATAGCCTTAAATTTGGAAAAAATGCCCACAAAGACTTAAACGTCTGAGCGTGGGCCATTCCTTTTTTATTGTTTTTGGTGAATTTTTTGGTATACAAACACAAATATGACAATGCTATTAAAAATCATACAGAAATAACAGGAAAATGACATAAACAATGTAATTAAGACATCAAAGTTTAGAATATGCTGTTGTACGACTCTTTCACAATAGGTGTATATCTGTATTTTCCATGCTGATCCAAGTCCTCAAAGCCGCTTTAAACTTTGGAGGGGATTATATATTTTGTATTTCCTTGGGTAGGAGATTAAAAGATCTTGGACCAACATGGAAAGAGTGTCTCTGTGCGAACTTAGTTCTGCATCCTGGAACCGACAGTACACTTTCTGATCTGCTACTAGTCCTATTTAAATTATTGCCAAACAATTACCTATTTTTGTGTACATATTTTAAGCATTGTAATAAATATAACTTTTTTAAATTAAGGAGTCCGCTCTCTATGTACAATTCGTTACTAGGAAATAGTCTATGCTTTTTGTACATTATCTTAACTATACTCTTCTGTGCAATTTCTACAGGGTGACTATGTGCGTCCAAAACTCCACCCCATCCAATTATGCCGTATGTAACAGAAGACTGAATTAGAGCGTAATACAGCATTTTTAATATCAGCAGAGAGGTTTTAATGTCTAATTTAACATTCTCAAGAACCTCTCCATCTAATTCGACACTGTGATCACTGTTAAAACAGCGTTTCTTACCCATTATCATACATTTAGTTTTAGCTTATTTGCTTTAAGCCATTTGGAGGCTGTTTTTAATTCTGCATTTATTTTCCTTATTGCTGAATCATATTCGTTATCAGCTACATAAATTTAAGTATCATCTACCTTGGCAATCAGACAATGTTGAAGTCATATCATTTATGTAAAAAATAAACAATAGTGGTGTTGGATGCTCGATACCTTCGACTCGGGACTGTAAACAAGGCCTGCCCTCTCGCGATACGCGTGTTCGAAGAAAACAGGGAACGTTTGATTTTAGGTAAACTAATTGACGTTATGGTTTTCAGTGTCAATCCTGGAATTAATGAAAGGAGTAAGGATTTACGGTTTCCTCCCTTTGGCACTGGTCCAGAAAGACACCGATATCGTTTGCACTGGTCACTTTGCACGTTTTCTTATATGTTGGTGATTCGAAATCACTGTCACGCTCGCGGTACGGTTTTCGCTGTTGTTCGCGGTACGGTTTTTTTGTTGTGTTGTCACGCGTTGCTTTCTTGACCCGCCGTCAGGGAGAAGTAGGTATATTGGGATTCAAAACAAGGACCACCGGAATCAAAGGAAGGAATGGCTTGACACTTATAGAAAAGAAAATGAATCCGAAACAAGTGGTCTCAGAACAGATCCTTGTGTACATAACACAAGTCACAACTTATTCAAACTTGACTTTCTCAACGGATCAGGCTATCGGAATCATTACTTCAATTACATGTAGCGTCAGCAATTGCCGCTTTGAAATTTAATTAACCATATTTTTTTATCCACCATCGTATTTGCCACATAACAGACCAGGGGGCCCAATCACAATGGTGAATCATAGCACATAACACTCGAGCTTGAGAAAAATGTTTCTTTTTTGTACGTACGCGCACATAAGACGAGTAGTAAAACATTTAAGTTTGTAAGTGAAAATTCTTGATGGAAGTTCATTGTAATTTATTATATAAATAAAACACAATTGATACTTTAATCCACAAATTTGGAATATCCAATGATCGGTTTCATCGCTTTCGCGCCATTTTCGAGACTGTCCAGTCTCGAAGATGTCGCGAAAGCGATGAAACCGGTCACTGAATATTCCAAACTTGTGGATTAAAGTATCACTCGTGTTTTATTTATATAATAAAAGACTAGTTGTACTCATCAAAATGTATAATTTTTACTAAAACTGACTTCAATTAAACATGCAAAATAAACATTGTTTTCTGCTATCGCTCTTTCAACAAACTAAAAAATTGCGAGATAGTAAAATACCCACCAAAGTAAAAAGGTAAAATATCTATTTATTTCCAGAAAATTTCAACGAACGTTTTTATTGCGGTTTTTACTCGAGGTTCTAACATGGATGTACAATTTACTGGCGCGTATACGATCCTTTAAAGTTCTTTGTCGTACCGTGAAGTGGGGACAAATAACCGCCTCAAAGAAAATATCTTCACAAAGATAAAGCGATTTCCCACCATTGGCCCGAGGAGTCGAGTGCTAATCTTCGGCTAGAGCTTTTTTCATTAAATAAAAAGGCCACAGAATAAATCTCAGGAATTAAATAAATGAACGCTCCGCAGAGTAGATCTCCAAAGAGCCGTGTATTCGATTGATTTTTCATGTCGGCTAAGTTGGAACGTTGGAACTCAAAGGCTCGATCTTCTATTTCTCTTTTTAACCGTTCTTGAACTTTAAAGTTATTCCAAAAATATAATGCATTCATTCTTATATTCGATTTTCTTACATTTATATAGATTGTTGAGGGGACAAATTGATAAATTTATTTTTATCGACCTTCTCAAACTTTTGTTTGATTTTCTAATTTAGTAAGCAGTTGTTTTAATTCTGTATCCGGGCTGATGATGAATACAGTTATGTCTGTGAATTAGAACTAGAACCACGGGCGAGTGTTTTAGACTCAATTACTACTCTGAGATAAAGGTCCTGAAAAAGATAATTTAGTGTTTTAATATAGTAGTTGTTGCATTTGTCGACCATGTTCCAAGTCCCAGGTTTCATTTCTGGCAAGTTAAGCGTGAAATATAAGTCTTAAAGGTGGTTTAAAACCACAATATATCACTTACTGAAATGGTATCTGGAGCGTAAGACTGATCACCTTACCTGACTGAGGAACGCTGCATTTAATGCTTCAATGCAGTTCCCAATGCACTCTTGAATGCCGATACGGTAATGATGATGAAGCAGTAGTTTGATACTCTACTTATGTATGAATATTTTTTTAACCCTTTTCAATCATTTTCTAAGATTTTTGTAATTTGACTCGAATAAACACTTTGTTTGACCTCCACATACTTAGGACTTACGTCCATTTGGCGGTGCCCGTAAACAAGGAAAAATACTCATCGCCAAACGAAAAAAGTTACCCGATCTCTCAGTAATCTTGTAGCCGCATCTTTGTACTGAATAATGGTTTGATATGTACTTCATTGGATTGAGGAAACAGAAGTGAACTTTTTAAGAAGACTAGGATTAAATTGACTGGACATCATCAATTCGCCAAAATGATTACAAATTTTTTGAAAGCCTGGAATTTTTTTCGGAAGTAACTAGATCTGCATATCCGACAGAACCAATAACAGGGCAACGAGTAGTTGCGAGAAGCTCCATTCGATATTAATAGAATGGAAAAAAAAACAAGACTGCGTGATGTATTCAGAAGATTAATAAGAATATCCGAAGCAGCACGAAGGGGAATCAACAAATTTTAATAACAATTCATGTTTTATTATATTTACTGTGACCTGATAAAAAATGGGTAGTCCAGTGATCAGAGATAACCCATGTAGATTTCAAACGCTGGTGAATTAAGGGAAAAAAAGAAAGGCTATCCTTCCTGAAGAGGAAGATTCCTATCGCGATTGACAAGCATCGAGAAGAGCATTTAAAGACATATCCGATTAAAACATTCCTGCAGTTAGGTGTTGAATGACGCCACCAATGACAGAAGAACGCTTTATTTTTAAGTTAAATCCACGGATTATTGCTGGACCTCCAGATCCAAAGAGGGCAAGCCGTTAGAACTGAAAGTGCTTCCATCGAGCATGTCATATGTGTTCTATCAAGAACCAGGACAGGTTATCTTTGCCCACTTAAAATAATTCGCAAATATTTTAAATCGCGTGATGTGCTCAATGGCCGATACAATTTAAACAGTTTCATTCAATTAAATGGTTCGATGGGCTTTTTATACCCTTACTTAATTTTTTGGTTTTGAAAGAAAGAGCTTTAAATATTTTGGTGTCAACCATGAAATAATCATTCATATTTTCCACAGTTTTCATCATTCTTCTAAATTTGACTCAACAACAGGGTTACTCAATAAAGTTTCATTTTTAAACGTAGTGTTTCATTGAAAATTAGCATGGATTGCAATAAAAAAAAATATAACACTAATTGTACGGGTTAAAACCATGTAGTAGTATCACGGACCACAGGTCTGTGACAATTTTATTTGGATTTTCTAACCTAATTTTAATCAACTAAGTAAAAATAGCCCTGAAATTAAGATATTTAGGTAAATAATTAGAGTACCAACTGTTACTGTTAAAAAACAAAAATTGCAATTATACCACCTTAGTTCTTAAAAGATTTTTCAATATTTTATTTACATGATGTATTATTTTAAAATCGAAAATATCTTGTTATTGAATTTCGATTTTATAAATATATATGAAAGTGCGATCTTCCAACTTTTTAGCTGATGTAGAACTGATCGTTAGAGACTGAAAGCATGAAACAGGAAAAAATGTAAAAGGCAAACAGAATTAAAGGATTTCGCAAAGGATAACTGCTAAAGTTTTATTAAAGAACAAAAACTCATAGAATTTGCCAGAGCGCACATTTCTAAAAGTACTTTTCCCTCTTCTTTTTTGATACTTACCTTTAGAAAGTAAAGTTTTGGGGAGGTTGACTTTTGATACCCGCGATTATTAACGAATTGATAAAATTTATTTTACCGAAAGAAAAATTAAGATAATCATTTTTTTGTGCGGCAGTGGCAAATTTTCACGGAGAATAATCGAACATATTCTCTTTTTCTTGATCACCCCGTACTTTACGGATATTTATAAAGATTTTTAAAAATTAAGCACGCATTAAAAGAAAGCAAGCTTTGCAAAATCCATTTTTATTTATTCGACTATTTTTACAAACATCTAACTTTTACATTGACGGTTTTATGAGCAAAATGCAATCTCTTTCATAATCAGTGTTTTTGTAGGTACCTGTAATGTTTCACTGTTCTATGTACGTTAATGCTCTTTCGCTGAAAATCAAAATAAATATTGACAGATATTTTTAGGTTTTTTTTTATAAAAATACATCAAATTTATGATTGTTATGTTGTTTTCGATCAATATTTGAATGTTTGGGGTAGAAAATTTACCTAAAACATAAATAACAGTATATATTGTAACACTCTGATATAAAAGTAAGGTGATATTGTTTTATCTTTAAAAAATCTTCATTTATTCTTAGAAATCTATTTCGTCGCCTTCAAAGTACTTTTTTTTCGAAACAATACACTAATGCCAACGTTTTTTTTTATCCTCGTAACAATTATTGTTAAAATAGATTTTCGAAAAACCTCTAAAGCGCGCAGCGATTCAATTTTTATTTCTTCAGAACAGTCAAAACGGTATCCTCGGAGCGGTTTCTCACGGACAGAAGTCACTCGGTGCTAAACCAAGGAAATACGACGGTAGTGGAACGATATGAACTGAATTTTTGGCGAAATGGTCTCCAAGTTCCAATACAGCGTGAGATGGTGCATTATCATGGTGCAAAAACCAAAACTGACCGCCCATAGTTCTGGTCTCTATTTGCGAACAGCTTCACGCAAACGTTGCATAACGTTTGTCTCAGCGGAAGGAATACATAATGCGCCACATCACGATAATCGAAGAAAACTGTTAACAGATCTTGATCTTGATTTTTAAATAACTTTAACGCAATCTTTTCGGTTTTGACTCACCTTTTGTAGGGTTTTTTCTCACCGCTTGATTGGTCGATTGTTTTCGGATTGTATGCATTAGCCTAAGTCTCATTTCTAGTTGTCATGCATTTTATTCTATCCTGGTAGTCAGAAAGCATTGTTTCACAGACTTCAACGCGATTGTATTTTTGACACCAAACGAGATTTCACTCTTTTTAGGCATAAAAAAATATTTCAAAATGGACTGGACTGATCGAAATAAAATATTTACAACGAGGTCTCATATTGTCACTAATTTGACAAATTTTGAGCACAAAATCTTTGATTTCCAAGACGTGTTGTCCATCAGTTGATGTTGATGGTCATCCGGAGTGATTTTTGTCTTCGCCGCTTTCTCTGCCTACTTTAAATTGTTCATATGACTTGTAAACATTTTTCGTAACATAACCTAGTCACCGACTTTTTGAAAAAATTTTAACGTTTCTGTAGAAGAAATTACATTTCGCAAGCAAAATTCAATAAAACTTCTTTGCTCGACAAAATCAGACATTGTAAAAATCGCTAAACGAAATTTTTGTTGATAAAACACCTGCGTAACTATTGGACAGATGCAAATATTGACATGAAATTTGCTACAGATATCAGTAACAAAACTACCATTTTTTTTAAAAATTGCCATAATAGAATAGCCCACTTGCTTTAAACTTTAAAAATCTTTTTTTTTTATTACAGTAGTATTTATTTTATTGTACATTAATGTGGCTTTACGTTTTGTATTTTGCTAAAATAATCACCATCATCATTACTCCCTTTCTGAACCTAATGATGCATAGGGCACTGCATTGGTACACCAATCGCAGTATTTCTTGAGCATTTTTGTTTCATGAAGGTAAGATGATCAGTCTTACGCTTCAGGTACCAGTCCAAGTACTATGAAATATTCTAATGTAACACCTTTTTAAATATATATTTAATGTCAACCATGTCAGGAATTGAACCCGAAACCTCTTGCGTCATAGGCAAACGCTGTGATCACTACGCTTACAATATGTCCATGTACTTGTACTTTTCTTAAACTTAATGGTTTGGGTTGGTAGGAAGAAATTGCCTTAAGGCAATACGTCCGCCCTTTTATGTATATATATTGTATATGTATATAAAGTGTAAAAATAAAATAAATAAATAAGTACACTACTGGGCCAAATAGCAATGAGTAATGCGTTTCTGTATCCTTTCCAAAATGCTAAATCAGTGTATTTTGGTTCCATTTTAGGGAAATGGCTCGACGCAATTCGGCATCTAAATTGATTTAATTCCTATTATTTCCCTCTTTCGTGTCCTAGCTCAGCCCTCGTGGGCCCCGTGGGCTCAGCAATGCCCGGTAAAATAGAGAAGTGTAATGCAATTAGATTCGGTATTATAGTATCCGCCAATTGCCACAATTTACATATAATTAAACAGAAAAGCGGCAGTGAAAACGCGTGTTAATCCCGCGGTCCGACGAATTATGGGCCGCCCAATCTATGCCCGAAATATGCCAGAGAAACGAAATACTTTTTATATTACATTTAGCCGAGCTTATTCGATTTTAAATAGCCGATTTCTACCTCGCATTGGGAAATTAGGCGAAGAAATTTCCTTTTAATGACTTTACTGATCAGGGTTTGTGATTATTTCAAACCATTCGTTTGCATTAAATATTTTAAACGATGTAAAAATTGAACCACCAACATTAATGAAATTATCGTGGAGTTTTTATATAAACGTTTTAAAACCGCAGTGTATGAAAGATATCGTTGCATTTATAATTTGTATCTTAGCGAATAACATGAATAAGATTAAAGGTACTTGTATATAATGTATACTCGCATAATGAAAGCTTCTCGTCTTTGTTGTATGTAAACAATATATTTTCACGTTCTCTCTTGAGTGAAGGGTAACTCTTGTTCATATTTATTGGAAGAAACATGACGATGAAATAAACTGTAATAGTGTATTATAAACATTGTTTTGTGTATTCCATTTCTGCAATTCGCAAAGCCTCAACTACGTGTGTAAAAAAAAAATTGTTACAAAATTGATAATATTTTATTTATTCCGTCAATATGACCTTAAAGTGTGATTTTTTTTTATTTTATTGCGATGTTATTTTGTTTTTCGAATAAGCTGGTTGAATTATGAGTTTTTATGTTTAAACTTGAATATTACGCTTAAGCATCCACAGTTTTAAGTTCCACATTTTATTTTATTTTATTTTATTTATTTGGATAACCAACAGCTATATTATATCATATTTATATAACAAAACAAATAACAAATAAGCCAATTACAGGTTTTCACAAGTAGCATCACAGTAAGTTAAAAAAGATTCTCGAACATAAAATGAATAGTAATTAAATGTAAATTTAAAAGAAAAGAAAAAAAATATACTACGAGTTATTTTGAAAGCAAACGCCGCACGTTATTAAGATTATTTTCAAATAAATCTATGTTAAATGATTTATTTAGTACATTAAAATTATTAAAAGTTCGCCATAAATATGAATTTTGCCTATAATTAGATGAAACAAGAGGTATGTGAAGAAGAGGGTTATTTCTTAAAACTTTGGAAGGAACATTGATAGAAAGTTTGCAAAGTAGTTCAGGACAGTCAATTGAACCAGAGGCAATTTTAAGTAAATAAATTATATTGATATATAAACTCTGTTGGCTCATGTATAAGTCTATAACTATTCTTTAGAATAATTTAAAGAACTATGTGTTCCAGGTGAACAAGCTGACAGGGTCTTACGCTTAGATCAAATACATCTACGGCGATATGAAAAGTACGTTATCAGTTTACATTTGGTGATCGCCCAATTGCTATTTCTGGCCCAATGGCATAAAATGCTCTCCCAGCAGAAGTGCAAAACTGTGAGAGTAAAATGATGTTTTGAAAAAAAAAATAAACCCATACTTAATCATTTGAATAAATTTGTAGCAAGTTATGACAAAAAAAATGATTTACTTAAATCATAAATTTTAAGTCGAACTAAATTTAAAATTAATCAAATTACTTCGCTAAACACCTTTTAGACATTATATAAAGAAAATGACGTTGTATCCGTTTTCCATAATAATAATCATAAACATAATAAAATTACACAAACTCTTAACTACAATTTTAATATTTTTGCAGATTCGCAATTTTGGCACTGACCCGACGATTTAGCATTTTCGGACACGCGTGCATTAACACGAGTGTGGTCTCAATTGGTAACTGAATTCTCACGTCTCGCATTTCAATTCATTAAACGCGACATCGCGTTCAAATTTTCATTTGCAGGTGGCCTTTTTTACATTTTGAAAAGCTCCGCACGTCCGGTCAGACGGCGCGATCTGCGCATGCGCGCAAACATTACAGCGTTTATCCAAACACATATCGAGCCATGATCGCCAAAACATCGTAACCGACAAAAACAATATTTTACGGGAGAGAAATTTTTCCCCTCAATCAACAAGGAATGCTGTTTAAAAATCAAACCCGGTTTTGACTGTTTTATTTTTTAATATAAAAAAAATAAAAATATTCGAAACAAAACTTGGTTTTTAAAGTAAATTTCTTAATATTTGAGAGAAACATGTATTATCCCGTAAAATATCGACCCTGTTGGTTACGATGTTTTGAAGAGCATGGTTCGATATAATGGCGGCCATGTGAGGAGATTTTTAATTTTGGTCATCAAATTTATTCCGAGCGAGACTCGTCCATACTGGAATGCGGTTACTAACTAGACGTAAGTTTAAACGTTGTATTATTCAAAGTGTGAAGGGTGTACATTGTGTATTCATTCACGTTCACGTACAAATAAAACGCGTTCATAAACTTTCATTTTAAAATAGTCGTGTATACATTGCATACTGATGACCTTGTTTCCAAGGTAATTTTTTTTTTTTTAAAACACACTTTTACAGAGAAATATACTTTTACAATTTCATACTTTCAATCTAAGTTGACTTAAAAGATATAAATTTATCAAAAAGGCTATTTCAAAAAGTAAAATAATAATAAAAATAATAATAATCAAAGTTTATTAACAAAAATAATAATAACTTTATCAACTACATAAACACTTAGGTAATAGATTTCTCTGGATCATGTCTAGTCTGCCTAACTAGGTACAACTTGTTTTAAGGCAAACATTTTTATGCAAAAATAAACAATAACATTACTACCTACTTGTTAATATACTAAACAGTTATACAATATTAATTTATTAGGAATTTATTGTTAGTAAATTTTCCGATTTTTGTCGACCTAAATCCAGTAACCATTATTTTACAAATTTGTTAAATTGAATCCGGGTCATGGTTTTGCAATCTTTGGGTAACATATTGAATATTTTTGGGCCCAGAAACCTGAAATTTCTTTGCCCGAATTCAGAGTTTGTGATAGACCCCATGATCCATCCTCTAGTTTGACTTCTGGTAGTGCGGGAGTGTTCCTTTTGGGATTTGATAGAATAATTTACTTGCACAAACAATGTAAACATGTTTATAAAGCCAAACAATAATATTTAAATAAAATATATTTAGTATATTGGTACTGCTTAACAAGTCATATAGACTGATTTTCAGCAGCGCTGCATGTATAAGATGTGTTTGATTTAAAGATAAAATAGATGAAAATAAATTCCTTTTCTTTCCAGCCGAGATAGGTACATCAACTTAATTTAAAAATAAGATACAGTCATACATATGGTTTTTCAATTTATTCTGATATTCTACTTTACACATTTATGGCAAATAAAGTTTGACGACAATGCTGCCTACCAACATAATAAAATTGATAATAAAACAAAATTCTTTGATTTTTCCGAGAACAACGAGATTATTTAAATACTTTGCATGTGTACTTAAACATTACCCGTAGCACTAAACTTCCTCAGTATAATATTTTGAAGATTTTGCTTCTACCATAATCTGTTTTTAGTGATTTTATCAAAATAAGTGGTATTAAATGTTTATATAACGATTTCATTTTTTAAAATGTCAATTATGTTTTTTAACAAAACTACTAATTTAGTATGGAAAATTTATTTCGATGTTTATGTTTTATTTTTGAAAAGAGTAACCTGCTTAGCATCTTTTTTAGAGGCTTGTCAGCATGTGGTAAATAGAGGATATGGAAGAAAGTTATGAAAAATACACACAAACAAATAACACTCGGACCAATTGAAAAAAAATATTTTGTGTATTTTTTTCTTGTGACTGGCGGGAACCGAACCAGCGACGCCAGATTCACGGTTAGCTGTTTAACCGACTGCGCTACGGCGCGTATGCATGTGTTTTGTATATTATGTGTCAATATCATCATGGTTACACGGTGAACATAGACCTATCTACACGCACACCTTAATTCAATTTATACACAATAGTGCTTATTTGTGGTTTTGATCTAGTTACTGAATAGGCCTTAATGAAATCGCCTTTGACCGAGTGTTTCATCCCAATTAATATTGTTTGGTTAAAATTTGTGTTAAAATTAGGTTTCGAAATATAAACCCTTAATCACAGGCATAATATAAAGCCACCAATTTTATTTGCAGATGTGAATTAAGGTGCGATTAAACAGAAAAAAACAATTTTTCAATGTTTATCACTTCATTTTATTAATAAATTATAATGTTATGTTATTAAATCATCACAATGATCTACAGTTACGTATATACTTTAAGCTAATTGCATTAAAAAAAAATATTGAAGTACTTTTTTGTTCAAAGAAGGTATTCTGTACGTTCAAGTACTTAAGTAATTTCTTTTTGTTTTTTGCATAAACATGTATTATATTTTTTAACTAAAAAGAAAAAAAAGTTAAAATAACAAAAAAATACAATATATACAAATAAACTAAAATTTATAGGCCAATTATAGTTTTCTATGCATTACTTAATACAATCCACGCGGAAAACAATCAAATATTACGATAATAATGAAGTAGTAAAAAAATATTGGAAAAAGTTTTTTGTTTACTCGGACTTAAAAACATTTTCGCCGGTGGATCTATACGGAGTAACCACAGATTAACTTTCCCTCCTTTCTTCTTTCAAACAAAAGAAAATAATTACAATATTAAAGTGTACAAAAAAATAAAATATCAGGTACCTACCTAATATTTAGTTTTTTTAGTTAGATTAAATTATAATTATTATTTTCAATTATGGTTCTAGCATTTTCTTTAAATTTGTTGAGAGTGAAGAAATATATTTATTTATTTATTTTGTTCATTAACGCCCAAAAGGCATTTACAAAAAATAAAAATGAATTACATGCTGACATACTAAATAATAAACAGAATATACAGAACAAATATGTGAAATTAGTTAGAAAGAATATGATAAAAAGTTTTACAAAGTAAAAAAAAAAAACAATAATAACAAAGGTATGCAAGAAAAAACAGTAAGCATATAAACAAAAAATGCAAAGATATAAGCTTATGAAATAAATTCTGTAAGGCAAACAATAAATAAAGTGTTACGGTAAGCAAGAAAGACATTTTTAAGTTAAATTAATAAACAGGCAAGCATATATTATTACGAAAAAATAAGAAATAAAAATATGTATCAATGAAATGCGTATTTGCCAATACTACAGTGCAATTTGATATAATGGTAAAAAATAAAAAAAACAAGTATAAAGTAATAAAAATAAACAAGTAAGTATTTTTTGTAAATTATGAAATTGAATTGTCAATAATGGTTTGACGAGCAGCTACAAATAAACTTGATATTTTGGACTTATAAGATGGTAAAGAATTGGACAGAATGTCTGCAGCCGTTCCATAAGTGTTACCTAACCTATGCAGTCTCGGTATCAATGAATTGTTTTGTTGGTTGGAAGAAGTACTGGAGCAATGAAACAATAAAGTACTCCTAGTGTTGACAGCAGGTACTCTAAAATTAATCAATTCAAGTATTTTTGGTGCGTCAAAAAGAGAGTTTACAATTTTATACAGTACAATGAGATCATTAATAGTTCTTCTTTCAGAAAGTGTTGTTAGGTTAAGCAGTGTTAATAAATAGTTATAATTCACATTTTGAATTGGAATGTTTAGTTTGTAGTTTATCGTAGAAGTTTATGTTGAATGTTTTGTATATTATAAACATGAACATTATGGCAGGGTGACCATATTAATGAATTAAAATCTAAATTACTTCTTACAAGAGAACAGTATAATATTTTCAATGATCGGATGGACGTGAAGTTTTTTGTATTTCTCAAAATAAAGCCCAACATTTTTAATGCCTTGCTTGAAATTTCATTGACATGATAAACAAAAGACAATTTTTCATCAAAAAATACCCCGAGATCCTTTATCACTTATACGGTAGAAAGATTGACACCGCCAATACTGTAACAAAAAATGAGCGGTTTTTTTATTCGATGAAAACGAATGATCTGACATTTTTTAGTGTTTAAGTACATTTTATTTTCTTTACACCACTTATCTAGAGAATTGAGGTTCTGTTGAACGGAAAGACAATCTTCAAAGGTCTTTATCACCCTATAAATTTTAAGGTCATCCGCAAAAAGTAAAAACATGACGTCATTAAAATTTTTTGTAATATCGTTGATAAAAAGTAAAAAAAGCACCGGACCCAAATGAGAACCTTGAGGTACACCACTGGTAGCCTTAAAAGAATAAGAGGAAAAAGACCTTACTTTTACAATTAATTGTCTATCGTTCAAGTAACTAGTTAACCAGTTTAGAAATTTACCTCCAAAACCCATTTTACATAATTTATCTAATAGTAATTTATGACAGACCTTGTCAAAAGCTTTACAAAAGTCAGTGTATATGGAATCAATTTGTAATTTCTTACCTAGTGATTCACTAATATAATTTTCATAAATAAGGAGGTTAGTAAGAGTGGATCTATTAGATGTAAAACCATGTTGCTGAGGTACAATAATACTCTTTCAAATAACTTCGGTATTGTAGACAGGATACAGATTGGTCTGTAGTTTGTAATGTCATTCTTATCGCCTTTTTTGAATATTGGGATAAGATAGCTAGATTTCCATTTATATGGAAAACAGCCTGAGGTTAAAGAAGTGTTGAAAATATTTTTTATTGGTTCAGCTATTATAGGTAAAGAAGATTTTAAAAACAGTGGTGGGATATTATCGGGACCAGCAGATTTACCAACGTCTAGGGCTTTTATTTTATTTATGACATCTTGAAGAGTAATTTGACAACTAGAAATATCCAAGACGCTATCTAAGGCCATAGAAGGAATGTCGTTATCGGTTATTACATCGTCAAAAACACTTTTAAAATAATCTGCAAATAAGTCAGCAACTTTACGTGGGTCATCTGCTCTAATGTCGTTCAAAAACATTGAACTGGGGATACTGGATTCACCTTCTTTAAGAGAATTAGTAAAATTCCAGAATGTTTCAGTATTGCTAGTGACAGAAAGTTCTATTTTATTAATATAAGATTCATAACTTGCCCTAGATAACTTTTTACAATCGGCACGTGACTTTTTGAATTCCAAGTAATGTGAAAGAGAGTTTGTTTCTTTAAGGCGTTTGTGGATACTTTTTTTATTATGTACAGCAACAATGGCATCTTTACTAAACCATATTGGAAAAGTAGAAGTTTTGGCAGTGCATAATGGGACATACTTATTAATAATATTATTTAAATTCGAGTAAAAAGTTTCTAGCGTATCTTCGATGTCATTTTGATTTGAATATCACAATATTTTGTCACATATCAATTTCAGTAAAAAACGTGTTAAAATAAATGTAGAATTCTGGAAAAAGATGCATTCTTATTATTATTCGTGCTTGAAATACCAACATGAAACAATTTTTGCAGCCAAATGGTACGTTGAGGGATGCGAATTTTAATTTTCTCAAGCAGTTGAGGGCAATTTAAGTTGTTATTGCATATTTTGTAAAGAAAAATGTTTTCATTAATTATTCTTCTAGATTGCAATGATTTTGTGATGTACTGCAGCTTAATGATAGTTCAACAATGTTTGAGTACGTCCAAATGCTTGCAGACTGGCTGGATTTTCTCCTAGCCATCCTCTATTCATCCTCTCAGCCGGATGAATCTCACCCACGTGATAAAAGTTTCAGCTCTTTTGCTTCACAACAGTCAACAGATGGAAGAGCTGAGGAAATGTGGATGTTCAAACATGGGCAGAATGAATAATGTTACACTGTGTGTAAAGTGGCCACTTAAACCAGCCAATTACAGGACATAAGCCCTGTAAATGCCTAGACTTCCATATTCCCTTCTCAAAAACGTTTTCCCTCTCTGTTGAAATAAATTTAAAAATTAATCATAGTTTTTGAAATGTAAATTTTTACGATAGCTTAGGTGATTTAAATGTTTTTTTGAATTCTTTTCATTCTTGAAATTAATTTTGAATATTGAGGAGACCAGACAGCGGAGCAATATTCAAGGATACATCGCAATCAGTGTACTCAATAAACTTTAGCCAGGAATGAGGGATGTCCATTTAAATATAATTCAAATTCCATCCTAGAAATCGTTTGGTTGTATTTTGTTAAATTTAAAATATATGGTCAAAAAAAATTACTTCAGCTAGACGCGTATTTGATAAATTTCAAGTATAAAAAGATTCAACAGATATCTCATTATTCCATCTCAACCCTTAGATATTAAATTAACATTTTAATAACCGTTTCTCTAGCGCTGCTGCAGGAATTTCCATTTTTCAATTTGTACGTCGCATCGTGTAATAGCGCGTGTGTCACATTTTACTCAGAGCAATTAATATGTAAATGTGTAATATGTTTCATAGAAAGTAGATTATCTGGTTAAACCGTGACCTGTTTTATCGGGAATGTATCGAAAAGAAAAAGAAACGTTTTCAATTTTAATTGAAATTTGCACTTTGCATGGCGGAATCACTATACAAAATCAATCAAATTTATTGGATGCGAGTAATTTTGCTTATGATAATTTTCCTAAAAGCATTTAAACTTTAAATGATCAATATTTGACCCATTAAAAAACTATAATGTTATTAAATTTTACTATGCAAAGTACAATACATATGAATTACATTCCCAGAAGTTCCTATAACTCTTTTCAAAACTTGTTAGTTAACCGTTTTAGTGCTAAGCAATTTTGGCAAAAATAAATGAAAATTGCTATACACATATTGATTAATTTAGAGGAAAAAATAATGGTGACAAATAAAACACTCTAACTTAGACAAATATCAATCAATTTTATTAATTATTTTTGCATTATAAAGATAAAATGTTTATTGTTTATTAATGTTTATTAAACATAAAGTGCGAGGTTAGCGTACATGCACTCCCGCGGAGCACCGAAAACACACTGAAACTCGCAGCGCTTTTGCGCTGCGCCGCAATTTTCGATACAAACGATCGCAGCGCTTTTGCGCCGCGTAGCATTCTAACGGTTAAGATAGTAATTTTTCATGATTTACGGATGAAAATACGTAGAAAGCTAAAAATCACATATTTTGATCTAAATAACAAGCAACTGCCGCTCCAATATCAGTGATATAAAAAATGTTTGTTTGTATTAAATAATAGGTGTACTTGTCTGATTAGAGTTATGTTTTATCAATTTTGTTCGCGGTGGTCCTACGTTTAAATTTACATGAAAAGTAGTTTTGTTAGTTGCATATTAACTATTGCAAATATCATATTCTTTACAAGTATAACGTGCAAATTTTATTATTTAAACTACCAAATATCAACATATTACAACAGAAATGAAGAACATATAAGAAAAGGTAATATAGAAGTCTAGGCATCTACAGGGCTTTCTTAAATGTTCTTCATTTCTGTTGTAATATGTTAATATAAACAGCTCCCCAGGGAGTTGAATCCAGTCTTTGTCTACAAAAATTTGGACAAACTCAAAATATTGTTACCAAATATCTTTAAATCGCCTGCTGAAAACAAAAACGTTTAATAATTCTCAGTCAATTTTGCAAGATTAATCGTTGAAAAAAAGCTAGTGCATTTTAGCTGGAACCTTGACGATGAAGTTTTTTGTTGTAACGCTTACTTGGGTAGTAAATTTAATTTATGGGTTGAATCCATTTTGGCTATTTCGGGATCCACCTAATATTGATCTTAGCGGGTAAATTGTAAATTTAAAAGGGACCCGCCGGACGAAAATGTCCAGAATTCAGGAAAATATTGTATGTTAAAATGTTGTTTTCAAATTATTATCAAAATGAATAATGAATCATGAATCGGGCTGTGGATCTGTGGCTTGTGTTGCAAACTCATAAATCAGAGGTCCAAATTTCTAATCCCACTCTACCCCAACTTGATTCTCATTTTCCAATGGTGATTTATTTACGACTCGTTTACGACTATTTCGGTAAATCATTATAAAAAGTAAGGATTCCTTTGAAGAAAAACGTAGTTTACAGCCTGAATATTGTTATAAAAAAAGCATTGTGCGTGCATTTCAAAAAAAGCTTCACATCTTAGCCCAGCTATTCGGTGTTGTAAGTTCATATTGAGGGCTATTGTGTAAAAACGTAAGCAGTTTGTATTCATGACGTGTTGTTATGATGGCTTAGACGTGCCATGGGTGGGTAGCTTCCGCGATACTGAAAGGATTGGGGTTCATAACTTCACGGGTACATATCTGGGCCTAAAAAAGATATTCCATTTGAAAAGATTTCCACAAATTTTCTCAAATATTTGAACGTACAAACCTGGAAATCGAAATTTTTATACTTGACATTCGGTTAAAATATACGTTGTTCGTCAAAGCTTTACAAAAGCCACAATAATATGTATAAAATACCTCGGATATTTATTTATTTACATATTTAAGGTATGATTTTTTTATTACATAACGTGCTTTTGATATTTTAGTGGTAGTTTGTTCACCTTTTGAGGTATTACACTAATTGTATTAATTTCTAGTTACCTTGTCGGGATATAAATACGAAAAAAAGCTTTTTTATTTTATTTGATTATTTTATTAATTTGTCACGCCCATAAGGTTTTTACATACAAAAAAGTTAAATAAAACGCGAGTACATAAACAAGATAAAATTGAAACAATACAAGTTTTAGAAATAAAAGGAAGAGGAATGTTTTAAAAAACAAGTTGGTTTAAAAAAATATAAAAGCTGAAGAAGAGAGAAAAAATTGCATAAGACATTAAGAATAAGAAATTGAGTAAACAAACAAAATACAAAAATTTTAAAAAAATACACTTTACATGTTTAAAGCAGGTTTTGTTATATAAGTATAAGTATTGTAATATAAAGTATTTTCATATAAAGGATTGAAATTTTTAAAAATGACTTTCTTTATAAATAATACGTTGTCAAAGTTGCAGTAAAAAATATCAAATATAAAACGATAATACTTTTCTAAACACGTTGTTCACCAGTAAATTAAATAAATTAACTATTGACTACATTGCGAGCAGGCTTTGAACCCAAAAATAATATCTAGTGTTTCCATCCAGTATAATAATATTGAAAGCTACGTAGTAAAGGCAATTGAATTATCAATAGATGATTTAAAAAAACGGTGGAGAATTCCGTGCGTTTTTGAGTATTGATATTTCCTTTTCCCACTCTTGTTAGAGATTGATGCGTAAAAAACTAGGTCAAGTCAACAATTACAGAATATCATCTCAACCAGAAGATTACCTTTTTAACTTTTCATATGCTAGTCTTAGGAAAATCAAATACCACAGTCAAGTATCGGTTAATTTTCTACCCCTCATTATTGCAATTTTTATAAGGATTATTATTTTATTTTTCTTAAATAAGACATTTAGTTTTTTAATAATTTAATTTACCAAAATGTTTCAGGTCGGCCCATCGATCCTGAGGACAAAATTTTATTTCAAATTGTTTGTTCTTTGCGGAGGTATTTCCATTAATTGTATTGCCCCCTACCTATGACACATAAAACAAAATATGCATTTAATTATTTCGTTATTAAACTTACTTACTAGTATTATTATTATTGCAATATTTAAGTCATTGTTTTTTTTTATTATCATCAATCCATGTCCACTCCCGAGTTAGAACCAATGCTGTCTATAAAGAGCTTACATGCATCTATATCAGCTACGAGCTCCTGTGCGTCTTCCCAAGTCAGGTTTGCGTTCAGTAGTTCTAACATACACTGCCGAGGAACAGCTAGCAGCGGACGTCCTGAGGTAGTATTCCAAACGCAGAAGCGCTCGTAGAAAACGCATTTTTAACGCGTATTTACGTACTCAATACACGGTAACTAAGTTTTCTTTTCGCGTGATATTCCATTCAGAATATCGGCCAGGAACGTCGAGAACTTGATGTTTCGTAAAGTAGGCAAGAGTGGTTAAGGCTCTCAGGAGGCATCCGCAGTATATGCCCCAGCCAACCTTATTGCATTCGCTTGATGACAGCTGCCACCAGAGTTTGCCGTGTCCATTCTCTTATTACTTCATTCCTGACAAAGTCAAACCACCGCACACCAAATATTCTTATAAAACACCTTTTCTCAAAACTCAGTATCTTGCTGTTTTGCGCCCTGGTGAGGTGCCACAATTCGCACCCGTGAAGAAAAATTGGTGTTATGCAGTGTTATTTAGGCGGCAATTACTAAACTACTATTTTCACTACGTAAAAATCCGATCTCTAGACAGCCTCCATACTGTTGAATGTGGCGCCTGCTACTCCTAGCAACACTTCTAGTTATTTTTTAAGGCTGCCATTTGCTGTAACATATACTCCAAGGTATTTAAAACTCTCGACCCTTTCGATGATTTGGTTTGACGAAGAACAGGGGATTTTGGGCATTAAAGCACGAAGCGTTAAATAATACATGGGTTTTTACAATATTGATTTTCAAACCTTTGCATGTGGAGTACCTAGTTAGCTTGTCTACAGCGATCTGAAGACTCCCGACTGAATCGTCAATTATAAACGCATCATCGGCCTTCTCAAGGTCGTAGAGTTTTTAGGAGGAGGAGATTTTATTTTTTAATCAGTAAATTAAAATTTACTAGCTGTTCACGTTTTAGCAACAGTAATATTTTTTAGTTTACCAGTGAGTTTTGCATGTTTTATATAAAATAAAATATATCCAAAAGGTAAATATATTCTTAGTTTTAAATGTTTGAGCACTGGTGTATAATGTATATATTCCCCATGGAAGGCAAAGCAGAAGTTTACTTTGATTCATATGCACTTGGTGTCCCTACGTGATATTATTCCGATTCGATAAGACATTCAACACTCTTTTTGATCTTATTATTCTGCATCAAGTCGTGGAGAGGAAAGGATATTGTACTATGTAATGTTGTACAGAGTCGCTTTAGAGAATTACGGAGAAAATACAATGTTTTGAACAAGTCAAAATCTTTTCAATAAAGTACTGGGTTTTAAGTTCTAATTAGGTTCATATTGAAAACTGATAATTCGAGAAAGAGAAATAATACTTTTGAGAAGAAAAAATGAAATTGTAGACATTTACAAAGCTTATGACCTATCTTGTTGTGACAACTTCATTAACCTTTCTGCTTATTTGTAAATCTAAAGCTACGTAACTTACTAGGCAACACATGAACTCATTGCAATAATAAAATTTGCCTTATTACAACAGAGATGAAGAACATTTAAGAAAAGGTAATATAGAAGTCTAGGCATCTACAGGGCTTATGACCTGTCAATGGCTGGTTTAAGTGGCCTTGTCTACAAAAATTTGGACAAACTCAAAATATTGTTGATAAATTACCTGGTCCATGAAGAAGTATAGAAATTGAAAAAATAACATTTTCAGGCGTTGCCTAGTATGTAGGTGAAATAATTCAATTAGATGAATCTCACCCGCATAAATAAAGGTTTCAGCTCTTTAACTTCACAAACATCAACAGGGGAAAGAATTGAAGGAATATAGATGTTCAAATATAGGCAGAATGGTGAATGTTACACAGTGTGTAAAGTGACCACTTAAACCAGCCATTGACAGGTCATAAGCCCTGTATATGCCTAGACTTCTATATTACCTTTTCTTAAATCTTCTTCATCTCTGTTGTAATATGTTAATATAAACAGCTCCCCAGGGAGTTTAATCCAGTCCTTGTCTACAAAAATTTGGACCAACTCAAAATATTATTGATAAAATTTGCCGTTTTTTTGTTAGTTCTGAATCTTAAGTCGGCCTCGTGGTGCAGTGGTCAGCGCGTTTGCCCACCAAGCATGAGGTTTCGGGTTGGATTCCCAACATGGTTGACATTAAATATTTATTGAAAAAAGTGTTTACACACTAGAATATTTCATAGTCCCTGGACTGGTACCTGAAGCGTAAGACTGATCATCTTACCTTCATGTGACAAAAAAATTAAAAATACACTGCAAATGGTGTACCAATACAGTACCCTATGCACCTATAGGTGCGGAAAGGTAATGATAATGAATGATGATGAATCTTAAATAAGTCTTTTACATTTTCGAAGGCCTATTTGTTTGACCGTTAGTGATAGATAAAAATCAGATTCATTGGGTGGTAACAATTTTTTTTTAATAATTTATTCTGTACAAAAAAGCGAATACTTTTTCCAAACTGAAACTATTATTCCAGATTTTAACTATTACTATGTGCATGGCCACAATGACGAGCGTTTTCGTTTGCCAGGTTCCAAGGTCTGACCACGTAGCTTCCGGGGAAGTCAAACCAGTTTGATCAAGACACGCGTGACACGACGTTTTGTGCTACCTGTGCAAATTTCAAACAAGCGGGATTGTATATTAAATAAAGAATTAAGTAAGAAGAAAGTTAACCGTAGGAAATTAGACTCCATCTAAAGACAAATAGTTATCAGAACATTCAAGGGATACGGAACAATCTCTCTGGTATTAGCTCAGGCTTTTAGTGGATTTCCTGATTTTAGGAAGTTCCTGATTGGCCCACTACGAGTATAGAATATTCCCCCTGATTCCAATACTTAATGATAAAATATAGGCTTATATGTAAGCAGATAAATTCATTTTAATGAAATATTAATCTTATACATAATAAGCAAGGTAAATAACAAATACAACTCCAATCCAAAGAAATAAAACCATTGAACTTCCTAGCAAACCGCGTGCAAAATTACGTTTGCCACTGTGGCCAAGCACTTTTACCTACTCATCAAATTATTACTTCGTAGTATATAAATACGTTCTGTTCTCTTTTTTGGAAAACATTAAAATATTTTGATCGATTGAAAATGTAAGATAAAAATTACTGCAATATTTAAAGTAGTCATTATGAGTTCATCATACGTGTACCACGAGTAAAGATTAAAACACAATATACAATAAAAAGATAGGTATAACAAAAGAAAAAATAGTAGTTTGTGCGTTTGATTTAAAAAAAGCTTAGTTAAACACTTTACACCTTTAAACACTATTTAAATGCTTAAAGCTAAATGAAAAAAGCATCGTTATTCGTAGAAAAATCTATTGATCAATAAAATCACAGACAAAATTTAAGGCTGTCCTTTCAATTCACCTTTCTATGTAACGATAATCTATTAAAGTATTGGCCAATCCAACCCTGCCAGGCGGGAGAAGATCTGTATGAAGTGTAGGTACCGCGTTTCTTCTGTTACCTCTTCCCTTACGGGCGATAAGTATTCAAGACACGTCCTACCCGGAAAATTGCTCAGAAAATATGGGTTCGGACGGTTGTAAAGCAATAATCTGTACCCTTCCAGGGCAAATAATAAAATAACCGAGACATCCGAGAACCTGCGATTACTCTTTTATGGACAGTGGGACAGTAAGGTACAAGGATGAAGGACTTCGCGTTTTTTTCATATGAACGAATATGGGAAAAGCTTTTCGCATTTCTTTCAATAGCTTTTTTATTTCCAATTCAGCTCAAATCGATTGAATGTTACAATATTTAACTTCTGAAGAACGCACATGCACAGGTGCATCATATTTGATTGTTACAGTCAAGTAAGATGTAAATAGAATGAGTAACACTATTTTTTGCGCAGTCAAAATCAGAGCTTAAAAATAAAATTGTTTTTAATACACTAAAGAAGTGGATATCAAATTATGGTGGAGCAGATTAAAACTTAAGACCCATAAACTGTGAGCAAGTCCACAACAAATTAACAAGACCACGGCGTAGTTATTACGTTTAAGTATGTAAATACAAATAATTCCAATGTAAACAAAATAATTTAAGTAAAACGATAAACAGTCGTAAAATAACTCGTCTTAGCTATACGAAATATTTATATACTAGACAAAAATCTTAATTAACCTATTGGTTGAAAAAACAGTAAACTCAAAGTTAATCTAAAATCAAATCTATTGAATTATATAACCGGAAATCAGAAAAATTTTGGTTCCAGCCAAAATTGTTTTTGTTTTCTGTCCTGTGATGAAATTACAGAGAAGATTCAGACTCGTTGGTTTAATTCATGTCTATGCAAGTTTTTCTTCGTAATTAATTATTTTAATTCATAAAACATGTCGCTAATTTGATCAATTTGCGCTCAATAATAAATGTATTTTTTCCATATAAATTGCTACGGAAAGAGTTTGAATTCAATAAAAAAATTCTACATACTGAATTAAGACATTGATAAAATAACGGTTCATGAAAATAACTACAATTCCTAGATTTGTCTTGCGCCGACGGTGGTAGTGAATACAGCGGATCGACACCCTCTTTATTCATTCCTCGCCTTCCCTTTACCGAATGTCTCGTTAAGAGCTTGATTAAAAAATTCATCCATTCAGATGTAGGCACACAGTACCAAGTTCCCACCCTCAGAGTCGTAATTAAAAAGAATCATTGGAATCCAGTCGCTTTCCGCCATAATGAGAGATCGAAATTTCATTGCAATATACCGCGGAATCTGGATCAGAAATTGCTGACTTGGCGGGTGAATTTATTATATGAGATACTTACCAAGAATCATCATGATTATCATTCACACTCGATGGTGTACAGGGCACCTCGTTGGTAGGCACACCAAATGAAGTTTTTTACAAACATATGTTACAAAAGGTAAGGTTGCTTCAGCTGTCATTCCAGAATCAAGTAAAATACTACAGTGTACTTTAAAAAAATCTAATCAATCTTGCCAGTTATCGAACCCATCAAGCATGGAAGGCTAAGGTGCCAACCACTTCACTACGAGGTTTGTTTCTCTCCCCTCGCTTTTCTTTTTAAGATTTTTACCTGAGAGCAGCCATCGATTCAAAAACACTCGTTCATAATATTTGTTAAATTTTATACAGAACTGTATTGAATATCAGCCTGTGTACGGAAAATTACATTTCCTTTGAAAAAAATATTACCGGATTGGTTTGGCAGGGAGAATGGCGAGCCGTATTTAATTCATTCTTTATCATTTATCCTTTATCAAGTAGTTTGATTTTTTTTCATGATTTGACATACAAGCACAAAAAAATCATATGTGGGCTTAGCCTGTGCGTGGGTATACATAATTTTATCAGTTTTACGGTACATCACGTACACATACACAGTTAAAATATATTTAATTATTTATATTTAATGTTTTTCTAACAGGCGTCACGGGTTTGATTCCCGTCAGTTGCAAGAAAAAAATCAAAGAAAGATTTTTTTCTCAATTGGTCTGGGTGTTGTAGTGTATTTTTTATTACCTACTTCCAAATTCTCTATCCCACCTGCTTAAATAGAGGCTTAGTGGGTTATTCGTTAAAAAATAAAAATATTAATATTATTGGTAATTTCTGTGCTAAGAAAGAATGTGATACCGTTATGTGAGGTATGTTTGAAAGGTTTAGTATGCATAATAGATTGAGAAACAATGAAGTTCTGTTCATCGATCAGCATAGAACAAACTATGGCCTAAATTCTCCAATGACCCTTCTTTGTCGTATTGTTAACTCAAGACAAGATCTGGACTTTTTTGGTTTAAGTTTACAACGATTTAAACGAGCACTAAATAAATAGTCCAGATCTTGTCTGGATGTCCCTTATGTTTGTCAATGCTTCTTTCTTTTTTTTCTAAAAATGTTTTAAACTATTCTTTTATTGTAATATTTAAACCTTATAAATTGTATACATGGACAATGTCCGTTAATAAATAAATGAATAAATAAATAAATAATATAGTATACCTCGGTAGATAGAAGAGCATGATTTCGTTTTGTTAAATGTCCAAGTATATTAACAAACTGTCATGTCTACAAACATTTGGACAAACTCAAATATTGTATCTAAGTATATGATTGTTGTGTTTTTACTGAATTTGGTAAAATACTAAATCACAACAACAAAAAACGGTTATTTGTAATCCAACTTAAAGTAGAGGCGAAGAAGTATCTGGTAATAAGTAAATGATTTTTTTGTTATCATTGTAGTGGAATATCATCAGTATATCGAATTTTCAAAACAGGGGAATCATCATCTTTTCTCACGAGTATATTTACATTCCTTGTTCATATGAACTTATAACCATATTATGCTTTTGTGGATTTGGCCCAGAGCAGTTGTTTATTTGCCGGAGTCAATTTATCATTCATGTATATTTTTCCGTAAATTCACTGTATTTCAAGCCCTTTGCAGTTATATATCCTTTGATTATTTTTGATGCAGATTTTTTTTTTTTTTACTCTTTTGAGTGAAATTTAACTGACTTTTTTAAAAATGGATTGAAATAGTAATCGACGATATTATTCCTATCATGTCTCCACAATCTAATTTTATTAGATTTTTTTTTCTTATTTCAGTTGGACTCCTTGAATTTCAACAAAGGTCCTAAAAGCATTTTATTCTATCTGATCTAAACATTTTATGTATTTTTTATTATCATTACAATAAACCAAAATCGTTTATTTATGACGTTTATATTGTATGAAACTTTGAAACGTTCATCTTTTTTTTTTAAAGGAATAGCCCGTTAAGCCTCTATTTTAAGGCTTGTCAGCAAGTGGGATAGAAGGGATATGGAAAGAGGTAACGAAAAATACGCCACAACACCCAGACCAATTGAGAAAAAAATATATCTTGGATTTTTTCTTGCCACTGGCGCGAATCGAACCCGTGACGCCAGTTTCACAATTGGCCGTGTAACCAACTGCGCCACGGCGCCTATCATTGCTAGAAATAAAACAAATCGCTGGGGTTTCTATCGCTATATGTAAGAAGAATAAAATATCGAGCGATGAATCACGACTTACATTATCAAACAGTTTATGGGTAAATATACAATGAAGGTTCAAAAACAAACTAAAGCGACGTGATTTCGTCTCCTGCGCTTGCTGCTACCCTGATGCTTCTTCTTCCTAGGGTATATTCAGTAAGCCGCCTTAATAATCAGGAACAATCTCTGCGTCTTATACATCACTTGGCTAGATATTGAGGAGGGTCGGGGAACGATTCAGACTTAATACGTTTAATAAAACTCACCCTTCACTGTTCCTGCGCTCCCGCCCCTATCAAAGGCATTTCCTTGATGTGTCGTCTTGAAAATAGATGGAATATTTTAAGACTATTGGAAAAGTCATTAGTTTGAAGTGGTGGCGAGTATTCGGAATATTTTGAAAACGGGATTTTACTACCTTTTTTTTTCACCACAACAGGCCAGGAGGCAAAATTACACTGATGAATTACAAAAGATAATACACAAGCTTGTTTGAAGTAACATTTTAATTATTGTATTTTCACCGGAAATCGAACCTGGTATCTTCATGTGCACTATAGTGTAATAGCTAAGCCGCTTATACCAACGGAGTCTACCCTTTTTTGCAAATATCTGCACAGGTAGGTTAATTTAAAAAACTGCTGGCTGCAAGATTTGTGGAAGGCGTGCAATAATATAAGTAGAACAGAAAATTTTAGGTGAAAAATTTAATTCTAAGGCAGAAAACAGTGAATGACCGTTTGGTATGATGATGTTTTACTGAAAATTGTTAATTGTTGATGAAGAAAGAAAAGAATGAGTAATCAAATAAAATGTAATGTTAGCGCGTTTGCCTACCATGCTAGAGATCTCTGGTTTGATTCCCGACATGGTTGATATAAAATATTAATTAAAAACACTTTAATATTTCCCTGAAGTGTAAGACTGATCATCGTACCTTCAGGTAAGAAAAAATATTAAGATACACTACGATTGGTGTACCAATGCAGTGCCCAATGTATCAATGGGTGCGAAAAGGGAATGATGATGATGATGAGTCAAATAAAAATTTGGACTCATTGTACAAGACAAATTATGGTATTTGTTTAATGATTTGGTAAGTAGGTGTAATGTTTTCATTATAAAAGACTTCCTCAGAAGTGAAATTAGTCGAGTTAAACACTAATCTATGGTTGACCAATTACAACACAGAATTCTGAATATCTTAATGACTCCCGAGGGGGTGAAATTCCGTTTTTTGTCTACAAACATTTGGACAAACTCAAACATTGTAATAAAACTAACTGGTCCAAGAAGAAGTCTCAAAATTGGAATATTGTTTTCAGGCGTTGTGTAGAATGTGAAAAAATTCAGTCAGATAAATCTCTTCACAACAATAAAGGTCTCAGGTTTTTAACTTCACTTAAATCAATAGATGTAAGATTTGTAGAAATATGGATGTTCAAACATAAACAAAATGTGTGTAAAGTGGCCACTCAAACCAGCCAATGACATGTCATAAGTCTTGTTAATGCCTAGACTTCCATATTACTTTATTTAAGGTATTCTCCATCCCTGTTGTAATTTGTTAACCTATGCTTGTTTAATACTTTTTCTAAAAAAATCATTATTCTTTGAATAAAATAAATCAAACAGAGGTTTTAAAATTAAATATTAATGAAAGACAATTTTAATGAAAACAGCCAAAAATAAGATATCGCGGGAAAGACGCTGAGGGACAGGATCAGAAATATTGTCACACGAGAAGCCTGCAACATTGAAGAAATTATGAGATGCGGCAGGAAAAAGAGACGATTTTGGCGTGACCACGTGGAGAGAATGGATACCGACAGACTTCCACACGTGCCACAGGGTAGCCGCTAACTTCGAAGACTTTCAAAGAGGTGGCGAGACAGCTGGAGTTCGGTGTCCCGGGAGACTTATTTGTAATAAACAGATCCTCAGATCTACTACAATATAAAAATAAGAAAAATTAAACGAATTAAAAAATAAATTGGTAATCGTTTTCTGAACAGTGTGAAATTTGATCGTTTAATTAAATTAACCAAAAATGATCAATTGGGTAAATTCTCTGTTAAATAATAATTATATTCCCGAATAAAATCTAACTTAACCCAATAAAACAACGCTCTAATATGAGACCAACGAAAACTCACGTAGTTTCATAAATCATGTTAATATTTCACCTACCATATTTTCCAATGAAACAACATGTGTTGTATGCAGAGGGAAATATTTAAGTACGATAATAAAGAAATTCCAACAGTGTCGCGGTCCTCCTCCTATAGAGTGGGGTGTGGAACACCCCAGCGAACATTTCATTTATTTTATGTAGGTAGCTCGAGGGGTAGGTTTAGCCCGACGACTATTCGGTTTTTATAATACAATTTATAACTCAAAGAGGGTTGTTTCTAATCTCCGGAGCGCAGTGGCTTCCGATATATATATATTTTATTGCTACCACTGTGCAACACTTACAATAATTAAGCATGTTTTGTAAATCAATTTCACAATGTCAAATATTAATTATAAATTAACCCGAAATAAGCTGGTTTTGATGGAGAAAAAATTGTTGAGAACTCGTAAACATTTTTTATTTTTCAAAAAGAGTGTACAATTCGTTTTTATTATACGGTTTTTTACCTTCACAGTACTCAATACATGGAAAGATGTTTTAATCTACAAAACATAAAAAATATGATTTTGTTTAACAAGTGATTTACCTTTTAAATTTAATACATAAGTTGAATAACTGTATAAGTTACAATATAAATAATTAAACTTTTTACATGTTCATTTTTGGTATTTAAAATAGAGTCGCACATTTATAATTATGATTAAAATCGGGTTGTCGTCCCGTGGCTAGTGTTAAGGGGTCACAAATCTAAGGTACGAACTTCACTCTACCCCAACTTGATTCCCGTTTTCCAATAGGGATTTTTTTCACAACTCATTGAAAATGGCTCCAAAATCAAAATATTTGGGTAAATCAAATATTTCTCTTAATTATTTTTTTTCAAATATCGCTTCAGTTTTGCAAAAGTTCGTTATAACAAATTAAAAAAATGGTATTTGATAATAAAATTATCATCAAACCATAACTCATACTTGATGGTGCAAATGGCACTGTATTATAAAAGTAGACGCGGTGAATATCGATAATGTGCTACAAGATGGTAAAATTATCAATCTTAAACATCAGCAATATAATAAATATGTTCGTATATTTATTTTGAGAATTTATTTTTAATTACTGTACAGAAATCACACATACAAAATGTGTACAGTAAAAATGTGGTTTAAGTTTTTGAATATGTTGTTGTTATTTACGCGTTTAATCAAAAGTTCAATAACAAATGCTCTGGTCACGTTTTAATTTGCGACCTGTATTACGCCATTCTACATTGATTACGTGACTGCTATGGAATGAAGCCAGATTCTTAACACGAACTTGTTGCAACGCGTGGTCCTGATTTAAAAGTCCTCATATCCGCGGCTTAGCTTAATTTTCCTTGTGCAAGTTTACTTGCACGCGTATAAGTCTCGGTGTAAGTTTACTTGAGCAACTCCAAGTTTCAGAGCCAACCTTGCAAAGATGTTAATCTTGATTTATGCACTTTTATTGTATCAACTCACTCGCGAATGTATTCATTGTATATATAAGAATGGTGTTAAGCAAAAGTCGGTCAAGTCAAAAATCATTTTAAAAATCAGCTAACGTTCATATTTTTTTTAAAACTCCCAGCACTCAAACTATGTTAAGTAAAATATCACATTTGCGTTTTTAAACATACATATTTTTAATCTTCCGAAACTTTGAATAAAAAATAAAAAAACTATCATAATATATCATCTGTGGTTAACGGAGTAACAACTTGTTTTATAAAAACATATTATTCTATTCTAAGCTTAAATAAACATGTTCTTTTTTAGATTCGCTTTCTCAGAAAATGCCTAGAAAAATACAAAAACTGAGGCATTATTTATAATCTTTAGTAAACTAATTACCAACTGGATTACATTTTCTACTTGATATTTCTTTCGGACAATATTGTTAGAATAAAATAAACTATATTTTTTGTAATTAATTATTCAATTAATAATATTGTACGATCTTGTATCATCATTCCCTTTCCGCACCTAATGGTGGATAGCGCACTTAAATGGTACGCCAACCACATCTTATCTTGATCATATTGGCGGCCTCCGTGGTGAAATGATTAAGACTTTTAACTCACGCACGGAAGGTTCCGAGTTCGATTCCCGGTGAGAACACAACAATTTTGTTGTTTTTTTTAAGCTTGGGTTTTCTATGTCAAAAAAAAAAATCTCTTTAATTTTTCATGCTACTGGAGAAACACGTTTTTGAATCAATATTTTATTTTAGGGATTGGATCCGAGACCACTTCAGAGGTATACGCACTACCGTTAGACCACCCAATGGACAAAAAAAAAGTCTTTTAACTTAACAATATAAAGTAGTTATGCTGGTATGATTTTAAGAGTTTTTTAATTTACAGATCAAAAAAATAAGAAAAGTCGCCTATTGACTTTTGCATTGATATGGACTATAAATGTGCTAGTATTTTTCTTGCGCAATTGAGGATGGGTCGGATACTTCACTTCAATTTGCCGCCACTGAGATGATGTGTTTTTATTTATTTAAATTTGAAATCTTCAATTTACATATTCATGACTCCGAGAGTGTCCATAGACAGAAGGAGCTTAGAAAACATCAAATATTTATGACCTTAGAGATTAAATTAACTGAGGTTTGCATTTTGTTAACGCTTACCATATTTGTAATGAAGCTTTAGGAATGCAAAATGTCCTTTATTGACCATTTTTCAATTATATTTAGGAAATTAACTTATTAGGATTAAAATCCGCTCTTGTAATTATTATTTTTTTAATTAACGTTACATTCCATCTCGTCAGCTTTTACAAAAGGCAAAGGGTTAAATATATAGTTAATAGACAGAACAGAAAAATAAAATATAAGAACAAAAATGATACAATTATTTTTATATGTTTTATTTGCATAAAATGAAACTTTTACATTTTGTTACATGCAATGGTAAATTAATGAAAAATTAAAGAAATCAGAAAAAAAAAACATAATAATAATAATAATAATAATCAAAGTTTAATAACAAAAATAACAATAACTTTATCTATTACATAAACACTTAGGTAATAGATTTCTCTGGATCATGTCTAGTCTGCCTAACTAGGTACAACCTGTTTTAAGGCAGACATTTTTAAGAAAAAATAAACAATAACATTACTACCTACTTGTTAACATACTAAACAGTTATACAATATTAATTTATTAGGAATTTATTTTTAGTCAATTTTCCGATTTTTCTCGACCTAAATCCAGTAACCAACTTTTTACAAATTTGTTAAATTGAATCCGGGTCATGGTTTTGCAATCTTAATAACTTTTTAATACTGTATTTCATAATGCATTCTTTACACCTGCTTTCAATATTCCCAATAAATAAAAAAAACCCAACTTGACTTACCTTTTGCTTAGTTTATATTAACGTTTGATTATGGATAATTCTGAATACCCAAAACTTGTGTTCTTATTAAAATGAATCTCGTATGACTAAAAAATTACATTAAAAAAAAAATATTTCGGCAAAGTAAATGCCGAACAAAACACAAACGAAAGTAGACAAATGATAAATAGCGGTAACAATAACATTTTAATAAAATAAATATTAATATTTTTAACACGTTACACAGTACTTTCATAAAAAAACGGTTATAAAACAAACAAATAAATAAAAGATTTAAATATTTGTCTGCAATTATACTTAAAAGTGTAATATAGGAAAAAGGATATGAATAATGTACTCTTACGTGCAGTAAACATAAGAGCATTAAATACAACTGCAATGTTTCTGGAAAATGTATAAAAAAATTGATTTTAATAAAAACGAACTAATTTGAATGACATTAATAGTTTTTCCGAATCAACTAATGATAAGAGAATTGTGATAGATTTCCAGTTTACAGTTAGTCAACTGACAAATCTGCAGAACTCACCGAGAAGAAGGGAAAAATAACTTGAGACGTCATACGCGGAGTAATTTCAAAACTTTAAAATTACGGCGCAAATAATGGATTTTTTTTTTAACATTGACTTAGTTTAACAGTCTATTTACATTTTTTTAAACACTGACCTTCCTCATTCAGTTGTCACCGTTATTATTGTTCTTAGTAACTAAATTCAGCATTTTATACAACATTCAATAAATACACATCGAATCTCAACATCGTTTTTTTTTACATCTCTAACTGGTGTAGGAGTTTTTTGCATCAACAATCAATAAAATTCAACGCGAATATTTATAAATTAATATAAATAATTTAGCTCGGGACTTCTAGGGTAGGCGCTTACCATTTCACAACGAGCCAGAAAGATACGAACATATTATATAATAATAAATATTTTCCTTGTAAGTTCGTGCGGTGGGTAGAATAAATACCCGCGGTATTGGATCGAGGCCCGATAAATGATGTATTCAATATTGGGGTATAAATCTACTTACAAATAATGTACGGAGCACAAAAGCGCCCTGATTGGTGGGTGAGGGTGGGAGTGGGAGTGGGGGTAAGTCTGATAAGATTAGTCGTTGTTTCCAATACAATCGCGAGTGGCGCTATCGCACCCCAATTCCAATAACTATTCTGGATATTTTCAATATGCTCATTTTGCAAATTCCGAATGGGGAAAGTTTCTTATCTGCAATCAGCTCATGGGAGTGGAAACATGTTTATAATTTTTAAGGGGGCTTACATAATTCAATTATTGGTTTATATTTTTATGTCCAGTGCCTCGATTATGATCGCTATCTTCATCTGTACATATCGAGACAGTATACTTAATTTCTGTACTATCTGTATCTTACCTCGGTAGGTTCTACCTACTTGTCATATCAACATCATATGATCAAAACAAGCCAATGGAATGACCGCAAACAATTAGTCCGCGCTCTTTACGTCATTAACATTACAAATACTTCTCATTTATTGTTTAAATAGGCTCTTTTAATAAAAAGTGCTCACTTCAAAGCGATTATAAACTCCAATAAATCCCAATTCAAGCAAAAAATGCTTGCTTGAACATAAATTTTGTATGACTTTTGGAAACCACCTAGACGGTACGCTTAACAATCGTCTGTATGTATCTACCGATTTACTACAAAGCTGGCTCCTTTAACGTCTCGATACATACACTCGAAAATATAATAAAACATATGGAAAAAATAAAATAACTATTTTATTTTCTTAGGGTGGTAACTTTCTAACGCCTAGATACTCTTATTTGTAAATAGGACAGAATCTAGCTACATTATTTTCACATCTAGGCGTTTGTTCTATTAAAGTGACAGTTATTTCGGAATGTAATTCGGCTTTAAAATTTACTTATTTCTCTCTCATATTTTTAATAGACTTTTAAGAAAAAAAGTGCCAACCACATAAACGTATCGAGGGATTCTAGACCTGTCGGTATAAACCGATGTACTTATATCAAAACTTGATGGTGGGGGGTATCGGTAGTGTGCCTTTATAGTCGGTCGGGAGACTTTTATCTTCAACTATAACGTCATTCTGAAGCTATGTCATTTTAGAGCTTAGATATGTGTACCGTGACGTACCAAAACTTGATAGTGTGGGGTCGGTAGTATATCTTCATAATCGCTAGAGGGAATTTATCTTCAACTATACCGTCAAGGTGAAGGTATGACGTCTATCTTCCAATCATAATCGAGGCACAGGTATATAAAGAACGCATTTTTGAGTGTAAAATAGAACCAGAATCCGCGATAAGTGCTTTCGACTCAATGACTGCTCTCGGATTAAAATACTGGAAATGAAAATGGAATACAAGTCCGCCATGTAGTGTAACGGTTAATGGATTTACATACGTCTAGGGGTCGATTTTTGGCTGGATAATATTGGTTTAAAAGGTGATACGTGCACTTGGAGCATAAGCCCGAACACCTTATCTTCCATGCAATAAAATGGGTCCAAATACGCTTCAATTGGTGTATCAATACAGTACAATGATGATAATGATTAGTCACGTATTGATCAGTTGCACCAAAAACTCATGTTTTTAATAGTTTTCAGTTAAATAATGAATAAGTTTTGGTCGAAGGATAAAATTGGTTGGAAACAAATTATATAATAAAAATTGTAGTATTTCTTATATGATAATTTATTAACCAAACATTGGCGCTTGACTCACACACGGAAGGCTCCGGACTCGATTCTCGGTGAACAAACAAAAATTAAATATGATATTTCTCAAGCCTGGATGTTTTGTGCTGTAATGTTGTGGCGACAAAAAAAACAAATAAAGAAATAACAATTTCTATGATCTAAAATTTTTTGTGGTTACAGATTTTAGAAGATTGTCTGTAGTCTATCTAAGTACAACCTTTCTCAAACCAGATATTTTTTTATTTTCCATTAAAAATAATATATATGATAATATATGACTACCTTTTTTGTGTTTTTATTTTACAAGCATCCATACAGAATGCATATAAGCATCATTACTTTTATTATCTGGATATTTATTTTACAGAAATACACAGTCAAAAATAATTAAATTTTATAAAAAATGTAAGGTTGAAAGACACACCAGTGAAATTTTAAAATAATAATCATACAAAATAAATTATGGCACATTTTAAAATGTGTGCGTTCGTATATATGTACATAATATATATGTGTAAAAAGGTGTGTTTGTGTGTATTTTTATGAGAATAAGTTAACAGGTGAGGGTGTGTGTTTATTTGTGTAAAAGTAAGTGTTCAAGGGTGTGTATGCGTGTGCATCGTTAAAAAACAAGTGACAGTGTATCGTAGCCAGATAGAATGAGTCTTTTATAAATATTAAGATTACTTATTTTTAAAGTAATTTTTTGTATTCTGAAAATACAAATGTTTTTAAAAAATCTCCGTCTATCAGTTTGTATTCCTGCGCGTCTTTGGTGTGTTAAAATATCCTGAAGGGACATTTCGAGATTCCTATTCGTACAAAAGGTCACCTGTGGGACATCTCGCCTTGGTCTAAGGTGTTCAGCCCTACAATAGATGCGAGATAGAAGTATGTTCAACAGGTGTTTATTTATTATTTATTTATTTATTAAATCTAACACAGTCACATTAAATTAAAAAAAAAAAACAAGTTACAATAAATAACCAATTTCAAGTTTAATATAGAAACAATAATAACTATAAAAAAAAACTGAACATTCGATTCATCAGGAATTAAAGGATATAAAATTTAGAAATTGGGATGGGGAAATGGGGAGAAAGAGAAAACGAAAAAATAGTAATAGGAAGTTAATATAAAATAATACAAAAAAGGCATTCTGTTTATTTATTTATAATTCTTTCACCATTTTCTTATATTTTTTTTTACTTTAAAGATGACGTCAATAAAAAAAAAAATATCCCTCACTGCGTGTCCCGTGCCAAGGTAAAAATTTTACATAATTTTAAAACATGCCTTCTATACATATTAAACACATATACCCAAAATAAAAAACTATGTCATCAATTACCATCAATTCAATTCATCAATTAATCATCATCATTCCCTTTCCGCTCCCAATGGCGCATGTGGCACTACATTGATACACCAAACGCAGCGTATCTTAATTTTTTTTTTGTTAAATGAAGGTAAGATTTTCAGTTTCACGCTTCAGAAATGTTATCAATACTTGAGCAATAATACAATTGTAAAGTCTCAAATGTTTCATTATCTGTAATTGTAATGTTAATTTTTAAAAACGTCTCATTTTTACTCGATGGCTACTCTCAAGTAAACATTTTGAATATTGCTAGCCCAAAGCAACAGTGCGACATCTCTGAAGATCATTTTCTGACATGACCGGACTGTGTGCAAAGAGTCTAACTGAATAAAATAATTTTTATTGATTATGAATATCTTTTTTTAAACGTTTACTGCCTAAGTTCAATATTTTTTTATTTGAAAACATTAATTTATTTTTGCATATGTATTTCAAAATTTAGAAATTTCAGATTTATCTCACTGTTGCTTTGGGCTAGCGATATGCAAATCGAATAAGGATAAACGGCCCCGTAATATGGTGATTGGGTGTTCGCTTACTATGATTGAGGTCTTTGGTTAGATTCCTGGCAACAACGATATGAAATATTAGTTTAAAGGTGGTTTTACACTTCAGTATTTCACTGTCCCTGGACTGGATCTGAATCATAAGACTGACCTCTTTACCTTCCTGAAATTGATGATTGAGATACGCTGCAATTGATTTACCAATGCGATGGTCTAACCACCATAGTGTGCGGATAGGGTTTGGGTCTATAATAATAATGTGTATAATTTTATGAACTTCATTGTGGAACATTGTTTTTTTTCTTTTATGTAAACTTTTGAGGTACGCTGAATGTAAAAGCAATGATATAATGGCGCCCTCCGTGGTGTATTGGTCAAGACGCTTGACGCACGGGAGGTTCTGGGTTCGATTCCCGGTGAGAACACGAAAATTAAAATGTGATTTTTCTCAAGCCTGGGTGCTCTGTGATGTAATTCACCACTGTAATTAGGCCTCCTGGCCTGTTGTGGTGCAAAAAAAATGTAAATATGCCCTATGGACCATTAGGTGTAGATAGGGGAATGGTGAGATGATAATGATGAATTTTAAAGTGTCTAGAAAATTTTAGAGCAATAAGGATAAACAACTCTCAATAGATATTTGAAAAAAGATGCCTTGACGTAAATGCTTTGACTTCATTTCACTTCAAGACGATTTTCATTTGTTGAAATAAAAAAATAAATCGGGTTTTCTCGTGTTATTAAATAAAAATAACATGACGGATAGTACCCACGTATGTAGAGACTTTTTTTAAAAATAATATTTTATTCACTGCTTTTGAAAAGTTTGAAATAAAAACATTTGTTTTTTTTTTCTTAGGAAATACTTCAAAAGATCGTGCCAAGGATAAAACCGTAATTAAAAAGTACAAATTTAAACAATATTATTCTCCGATCTGGATTAAAAACATCTTTGAAAATGAGTTTGGTTACCCTTTGGCTTGTCTCTCGCTTCCGTGTTGACTTCGTTAGCGAAACGAAAACGAAAACGTTTTAAGAAATTGATAATTAATCATCTATGAGTGACTTGCTGACTTCTTGCCGCCAAGACTTTGTTTCCTGTTCGAAATTGAAAAATGCAAATCAGCGTTAATTTATAAAATGGCGTCTTGTACGTGATATCCCTCGGGTAAAGCCGTTCGCAAATTTTATCACAATGGCGGCATTCTGCTAATCGAAGGCCCTAATATGCTTCACTGAAAGGATAATTTGATTAACACTAATTAAATATATCACCCTCCTTCGACCCCAATAGTTTGACTTTTCTGTTAAAAGATTGACAAAATTAAGGCCTTGTTATAATTAATTTATGTTTATACCTTTCTGTTAGCTCGCACCGTATCTAATAGTGTACGGGGCAAATAATTTGTTTATAAATATCTGAATTTGCATTAACACATTATTAGTTTGCAAAGAATCTCTATAACATGAGAGCATTTTAACATTACTATAGTATCCCATTCATTACAACCTATCTTGATCATCCGACAGGCAAGAAGAACATGATCTGAATTTAGTCTTTAGGCGCCAGTCCAGGAGCTATGAACAAAATTGCGGCCAAATAATATCTGCGTTATAACGCAACGATTATATAAAATAAAAGAACATTTAAAGACAGGTAGGCATAATTAATACCAAGATAATTTTTAAAACTTTATGAATATCGATAAAAGCTTTGCCTTAATAGTACTTATTTAATATTTTTATAAAACTCGGCATAATCGTATTTCAGAGAGAAATTAAAAAATAAATCGTTGATTCGAGATTTTCTGTACCCAGGGAATTACAATTTAAAAGATGTTCTTAAACGGTAGATATAAAATATTATTGGCGACTTTGAATATTTAGTTACAGAAAGAATATTCACATTGAATGGGGATGGTTTGCAATGTCGTATAATAGGCGTAATTTAAACCGAGGATTAAGGTTAAACTTGCTTCGGACGGAAGGGTTTTAAGCTGTCAGATTAAATGGTAGCTTTATTTCTAGGCGTTAAAAAGGATAAAGTTTCCAAATAAACAAAAGGATATAAATGACTAGAACAAAGGATGAATGAGAGCTGTTAACTCAGAAGTATTTTAATGTACTGAGTAAAAGCTTAGGTAGATATTTTACCCGGAGAAGGATAGTTACATTAATTTATCACAAAATTACAATAAAACGCATGCTAAAAACAAATCACGTTTAATGAATTGATTAGAATGATATATTTTTGATTATATTGACTGATTTTACTATTTAAAATTTTAGGAGATATTTCTAGATCCATGGATATTGTTTTACAGTTTAAAATGAACAAATTCAGGATTAAATAATAAAATTTATTTAATTTTATTTACATAGAAAAAAACAAAAATACTTTTATAGTGCAGTTGTTTCTAATGTAAATACATAATATAAACTAGGCAGCTCCCGTGATACAATAGCATAGGTTTCCGGTGATATCACAAAAATGAATATGGTTTATCTCAAGTCCGGGCATTTATTGTTGTTATTAGGCTTTTTAATAATAACGTAATAATAAAACATAAGAAACAAAAATAATTCTACGTATTCGTAAACTCTTCCATTAATTTCATGAATATCAAGTTATGATAAGAATTTGGTCTATTTTTTAACAAACCTTTGTTTATTTCGGATTCGCGAGAATTTCGATTCAATATACCAGTGACAATCGATGGTTTAGTGTAACTCTTTTGTTAAAGTTTGTATTTACTTGAATATTATTGATTTACGTCACGTGTGACAAGGGTGTAAACTGTTTTCCATTCCCGCGAGACTTAAAGGTTTACGATTTTCTTAGGAAAACATTGAGTTATCTTATTTAAATCTATGAGAAAGAGCAACATGTGTTGCGAATCCCCTTTCACAGTTCATTGTTGAGAAATTTAAGGGATGAAATAATACTTAGCGAAAAGTCTTTGCCTTTTTTTATTTAAACTTTGCTTTTACGTTTCTAGGAACAAAGTAATACTTTTAATGAAAATTCTCTTGTAGATGGAAAAATCATTGAGTTTGAGTTAAATCTGTAAAAGTGTTTTTGTACTACAGTAGTTTACTCTAGGGCTTTTTTATGTGAATTCTTGGGTTTTTTGTAACGAAATAATTTAAAAAAAAATTAAATATCTTGAATTACAATTTTTACAGCGGACAAGATGCCTTCAATATTTTTACAAGTAACCCTCAAAGGTGTCATCGATAATATCACATATTTTGCTGTTGCCAATTTTTTTTACTTTTTTTACTATCGTTGTTAAATTGGTTTTTAGTTAAAACAATACTAATTCAGCTACAATAGCAGAATTGTTCACGTGAAAAACAATTAAGATTTTCTGAGTACGATTGTCGTACTTATAAATAAAAATCAGAAACAATGGTAATCTTCTGTTTGCCTAACTATGTACGGACAGCAACATCTCCATTTCATAAGACCGAGGGTCTTCATTGGCCTGCCGCTAAAGCTCAGGGAATAATAAATAAATAAAAAGACGGATTATCAACCCATCAAAGCAGTTGGCGGAAGATTTTATTTTTAATGTCGTGTTTTAAATACTCACTGACCCAACTGAAATATTTTAAATAAATAATTTTTTTAAAATACGAAAACCTAAAAATGTTATTTTTACCGATTTTAACTTTATTTTTTTTTTGTGTTAAAACACTTAAAAGTGCGGTTTGGTCAAAATTTTATCTCACAAACATAATTTTTAAACTTATTTGTATAACGTTTAAAAACTTAAATCCAAGACATTTATTAATTTGCCAAAATACATTATTGCTACTGGACCCCCGTGCCTTACATCAAAGCGCTTTAACCTGACGCTCGTACACGAAAAATGAATATCAGCCGTCAAAGTGATATGCTTAACTGACAGTCTATCCTCGGGGATTACGCGTGGTGCGTTTGTAGACTTGATATTTGATAGGCGTGAAATGCAGCTCATCTGATACATTCCGCCCAGCGACGCATATTAAATTTCACCCTCTTACTTAAAGCGTGTCCCACCTTTGCCATTGTTTTTTAGCTATTGTTCCCGTAGAGACGTAGAGGGTTCCCGAGACGGCCATTTTGTGCACAAGCGATAATTTAATAATGACCCTTATATACTCGATAATTATTTTAGAAAAATATCTCATAACTGTTCCACTGCGAATTTTGTTTAATTTCACCATTATTAGCGAAGTACATTTAATTGACGATTGATAAAAAAATATTTTTCCATTATTCTTAAAACGATCGATTTTTATGTCAAAACCACGTCAAGTATGTACTAACATCAAGAATTTTAATGCGTGTTTAAGAAAATTTCAAATGCTGCCTGTATAACGCCTGCATGACACCTATCCTCTTCTACGGGTGCGAGTCGTGGCACCTCACTCGACACCATGTGCTCCAACAAGCGAGGAACGATGATGATGATGCGAAATATAATAATTATTTAAGATTAACAGAGCAAATTATGAAAAAAACTCTCATATGCCAAATAAAGACATAATTATAGCATTATTATTCAACTACTTGATGGCTTTGTAACTATGTAACTAGCACTTATTTGAGTGCGCCCACTCTCAAACAGCGTCTTATTGATTTTTTTTTCTTCTCGACAATCGCTATATTATTTGAAAAATTTAAAATGTTAAATTTGAAAAATAAAAACAAAATGTATAAAACACATCGGCATTGCTTTAAAGGGCCAAAATAAAAAAATCGGTTTTAAAACTCTTGTTCACGTTTTTATTATTTTGGAAATTCTGATTTTCCGAGTTATGATATTTTATCGGACGTGCGAATCAGCTTTGTTTATTTTAGAAATTGAAAAACAAATCATTGTTAGAAAAATAATGTTTTTAACATTTACACCTTGACCGTAATACAATCCTAGAAAACCTGTTCATCATTTCAAAATTTATCCATAATATATGAATATGAAGTAATGATTATAATTTTAAATATATACATATTCGGATACTTGGGCTTGCGTTATACGCAGCGGGAATTCCGCTGCGGAGCGCCTATGCATTTTATGGCACTGATTTATTCGTATCGGGCTCAATACGCGTGTGCTCTGTTGCTTCATCGGCGGACCTGGGCAGAACGCTCGCCTTCGGCGTCTGTTTCGTTCTTAGCGCGCGGATTATCCGTCAGCCTCCAATCGGCAACTCTACATAGGATGTTTTCTCATTAGTTTTCGCATCCCATTTATGCGTCACGCTCTCGTCTGCGTATAAGGCTCGGTAACCGACGGATAATCCGCCACGGAATATTTGTATCGTGGCTGCTCGTCCGGTTGCAGATTTACCCCGACGGAATTTCCGCAGGGGAATTGCCGCCGAGTATGGCGCTAGCCTTATATTATATTATGAAGATGAACATAGCATTTTTGCATGCATTTTAATGGCACAACTAACAACTGGGTAATGTTTTATGTCTACCTGTTTATTTTATTTTATTTATTTATTTGTATTTTGCGCTTAAAAACTATAATTAATAATAAAAATAATGTGACCTCACCGGGGTTTCCCGTGCCGAGGTCACTTAACAATACACTTTTTTTTAAAATTAAATTTGAGAATAAACAAAGGAGACTTACTTAAAAAACAAACAAAATAAACAAATATTCAGACAGTTTTAAAAACAAGGTATTTATGTACATCTATTTTATTTATATTACAAAACACACAATGAAAATAACAAAAACCCAACATAAGCCATACAGTTGTGGAGCAGTTGATTTAATATTGTTTTGGACGAATGAGACAATCTATTTAACTTCTACCTAGCTCCATTATCCATTTTTTTAAGCCTTTTTAAACATTTTCTCGTTACTAATTGTTTTAATAGATAGTGAAAGTAGGTTAGAGATTTAAATTGAATAATACTCAAAATCCCTTTGTCCAAAAGTGGTATTAGTTTGTATTTGTTTAAGTTGTCTATGTATTGAGGATCTAGTAATTATATTATTTGTATGTGATGTATTGTGGAGGTTATGTATTTCATTTGAGTAAGCGTAGTTTTTGAATCTATTAGTGAGTATTGTTTTAGCGTATAATTGTTTTGGTGTGATAAGTTGTGATTTATGGAATATTTCTTCAGTAGATGTCTGTATCGGGACTCTGAGTATTATTTTAATTATGGATAAACCGCAAGTTTATCTTGATAAGCACATTTTTAGCTTAATTTTTAACCGTTACAGTATGTGTAGTGGTCCTAGGTTCAACTATTGGTAGGGAGGGAGTAAAACATTGATTTTTAGGGGGTTTTTCAATGCATTATTTAATTATTTATGGAATGGCGCTTACAGCATAGAAGTAATCAACTTACCTTTCGTGTAACAAAAATAAAGATGATACTTTGCAATTGGAGTGCAAATATAGTGCCCTATGTACCACTGGAAGCGGGTTGGTAAATAATGACAAATCATTTTAACGCATTTAAAATATAATATATGAATAATATTAACCGTTTTAGATCTGAATTCATTCATGTGAACAGATCAAATATATTGTGTCATGTGTTTACTAAAGAAATTAGTTGAATCTATATTTTTGATTTGTTTTTTTATCTTTTGTATTTGAGAAACAATTTAACATTATTTTTAAATAAATAATGGGTTTTTAACTAATAATCAACCTACAAAATTAATTTAAAATGTGTTATTACCTTACTCTGTGCGTTCATTCAATCAAATTTATTTAATTTTAATGAAATATGTTTGTAACCTGCCTTTCGTTTCATTTATAAGGACGACAGGAGTTCGTTCCAAAACAAACAAACCCGCGAAAAGACAGTTGTAGAAGCTAAAACTGAACTTTTTGTATATTGCTGATTGCCGACGTATACAAAAAAAGATGTATTTAGAATACGAACGAATTGAAAAATAAAATAAAATACTCGGTACGAGAGTAAAAAAATCTTAAAGGTTGTGTATATCTGAATAAACTTCCGGGATGGAGTAGTTAATAACTTTGAACTCATTCTTACAACGCGTTCGAATGTTTAAATTTTAGTGTATACATTTCTAAAAAATATCAATGTGCACACTATAATGATTTATATAAACAAATGAGTATATTGTTACACACACTTAAAGCAGAATGTATAGATTTTAATGGACGGTACATCGCTGTTAACTGCCTTGATACAGCACAACCGTAATGGTACCTATCCACCTTTACGAGTAAATAAATATTTCAACTTTCTCAATCGATTCAAACTCTTTCCAAACTCAATTAATTGTAAAAACAAGCCGCAGTCTACGAAAAACACATTCCACTTTGTTAGCGAAATGGAAAATGGTTTAATCTTTATGGAAAATAAATATATCCTCCCAGGGATGGTAAAATGCTTATCCGATCGGTTCTTGATTGGGCACAGAGTTTTTGCGATCCGTTATTTCGAATATTCTTTGCGCGACCACTGAACGTCAGATCTATCGACGGGTCACATCTTTGATGTGGTTATGGGTTCGGGGTAACAAAGCCTCAAAGGTTTATGCCATACCGTAAAATTTCTGTTTCTTATGATCTGAGGAATTTGATAAAAGGAAAAGTTGAGAACATATTAAATGACAATTTATTGAATCATATCTAATACGATATATTCTTATTATCTTGTTTCTCGGTTGAAATAAAGTAATGAAAGTATAATACTGCTTATAATTTTGTAACATAAAACGTGAAAGTTTTGTTGTATTAGAAGCTTGATATTTGTGCGTCATTAGATTCATTTATAAAAAAACTTCGAACAACATTTGGTAAAAAGTCGTTTGGTAATATTTTCTGATTCTTGTATAGTAAACTGAAGCAACTTAATACAATTGAATCAAAAGTCACGCCCAAATCTTAAAGCTAGTTTTTTTTTTAATCAGTCTCAATCAATCATAGGGTTTAGCCATTTCCGTAAATTTTAAGGGAAGACATAAATAAAAAAAAGATCTAATTGAACCTTTAAGTTGTCATACGCTTCTGGTAATTGGTATTTAAATCAAAATAAATAGTATTGAATTGACTAAAGCCCTTAAGAAATATCATGTATTCTTCTTTTGTAAATAATATTGATATAAAATACATAAAAATCATCAGAATATTATAAATTGATATTGAATAGCGCGGGAAAAAAATCATTCTTGTGTTATAATATCGTTCTTTTAATGTCACCGGTAACTTATTAAGACAAAAGTTACGTTAATAAAAATTAACTTGTTTTTAATGAAAACTAGAGTTGTTACTTTCAATAAAATCTCAACAAGTAATACTAAAAACAAAAAAAAAAAAAATTTCAGTTTTGGCAGATTTTTATCATTTCTTAAATATGACAGTTTTCTTTCTGAAAACTGTTTTTTTGTGTTAATGTGTTTGTATAATGTAATAAAACATAAAAGAAATAAACGCTTTCAAAAATATTTCCTTGTATAAAATGTAAGATTATTACAATAATTATTGGTAATATATTTTCCTTTAATTTACTTGCGCTTGTATTGTCTATTAACTAGATTATAAACAAACAAAAGTCACCAAACCAAATTTTAGCCACCTTGCCATATTCAATAATACCCTCATATATAAAAATGTTTCTGAAAGAAAAAGTAATCAATGGAAATTATTAAAAAAATATGATGGAAATGTGTTGTATATATAACACTTCTAAAACAAAAAATAAATCACCTTGGTCTTCAATCATTTAAATTTTGATTTCTCAAAAAGGTGTTTTATGGGTTAGCGGTTTTTGCCAGAACGGCGACGTTGTAATATAATAATTAAATGATGCTTTGAACATATAAATAAATATTTACTATTATAAATAGTATATTTAAAAATCCCTTTCTTAACTTATGATAAACCATTTATAACGACATTTATCCTAAAAAGCTAAAAACAATCGCGGTGCTTTAACTTGCTAGGATTAAAAAAAAAAAAAAATAATGTTCTGGTCAAAATTTCAACTGCTGACATTTTTCCGAGAGGGAGAAGTTTCTGAAACCGCAGTAGAACCTTAGGGGTGGACTTCCGTCGCGCGTCAGCTCTGAAGTGTTGTAGGTACGTCCAAGCTTCCCTTACTCTCTGCAAAGGACCGTGGACTTTGTCACAAAGGGACGATAAAAAAAATACCGATATCAGTTGATAAAGTTAACTTTGATTTTCCAAATTCAGGAATCAATTTGGATGTAATTCATATCAATAGAGGCTTATACTTGTTTACTTCACAAAAATCAACAGATGAAAGAACAGTGACTAGTCAATGATATACAGCGGGCCTTACTTATAAACTTGGTACAAAATTACGCCTAGGCATAGTGGTAGATTAAGGATGGGAATATCATTATTATTATAGTGATAAAATACGGATGGTATTCCCATCCTTTTTTTTACCACTATGCCTAGGCGTAACTTTATACCAGGTTTTCTAAGTACGTCTCATTAAGCTTAATGATTACTTAAACTATCTAATGACGTCAGTGTATTTTTTTTTATATTTTCTTGTCACAACAATTGAAATAACTTTCTAAAGCACTATTTTGGCTAAGTACGATTCTTTGGCATTTGAGTAATCTTGAAGGATATTTTACATTAAACTCGAATTCAGAATATGTTAGTTCGAAACTTAAGATTAATTAAATTTTTTTGTGCTGACCAGGTTGTTTTTATAGTATTACCATTTCCACTCAAACCCGTTTTTATTTTTCTCTTTGACTTTTGGTTTTTATCTACTACTAATGATAATCAAATAACTGGGTCTAGAAGGCTAGTTGCTTAATCATTTATAACTAATAGTCCCAATTAAGAAGCATAAGTTAAATTTTTGAAGAAGAATGAACCTTTTCATAAAAATGAATTCTAGGTGCGTAAATTTTCACGACCACTTGTTGCCAATTTGTATTATTTTTTTTGGGTGATACACGAGATCACTTAAAAATACGATACATACAAAAATGTTCAGTTTTGAAAAGCGTTACTATGACTTTTGATTTTTACCCAGTGTTATCAAACAACTGCGCCTTAAAAGCATTTTAAAATTATTTAAATTTTAAAACGAAACTGTATGTTAAGCATATTGACAACTGAACGTAGTTATGCAGAAAACAGCCAGTCCGCAATTTTGATAAAATGAGATATTGATGTTATCAGGTGCACTAAAGTCAATTTTAAATGTTTTGCTTAAAACAACCAGACCACTTTCATTCAAAAAATTGTTTTAATCACCTTTTAAAAATGGTGTCACATCATCACAAAAATGAAATTTCTCAATTTGCAGAAAACACTCACAGCACAAGAAAATCTCAATGAATTTAAAAATCATTAAAACTGGTCAAAAACATCATTCAATTTTTGTTTGTTATGTAAAAAAAAACGAACATATTCCTTGTTTATCAGAAACGAAAACGATCCAACTGTTGTGGAGTTTTTTAATTCACTCTTTTCACAAAGGTGCTATTATCTCAGTTTCACTTGTCTATGGCTGGCTGCTTTCTGCATAACTACGTTCAACTGTTGTCTGTGTTTTGGAGCATCGACAATTACAGTTCTGTTTGTAAAACAGAATTTGAATTCTGGAATGGTGTTTCCGACTTGATAGAAAACTCACAGGTAAAAATCCCGAAAAAGATAATCGAATCTTAAAAACTAAGCCCCGTAGTATGTTTAGCGCATTCATTTATTATGCTAGAGATCCCAGGTTCGATTCCTGGGAAGTTCGTCATGAATAACATGTCAATAAGGTCGTAATATAAAACACTTAAATATTTCACTACCCCTGGACTGGCACCTAAAGGGTATAACTTATAACCTTTGTAATTAATAATAGATTCTTAAACTAGGCAGATAAATAATACAGGTATGTGTGTGAAAAAGAACCACAATCCTGGATGAGTGTTTTATTAGGCGAGTGTATGTAAAAATCCTGAAAAAGGAAACCGAGTGAAAAAAATCCACTTCGTTTTGTAGTGGTTGGCGCGTCAGCCAACCATTTTGATGTCCTAGGTTAGATTTCAAGCTCCACTTCGCTGCTTGAAATATAAAGTTTAAAGGTTGTTTTACGCCGCATTGTTTTAGTGTTCCTGGACAGACACCTGAGTTGCTATTTTGAATCTCTTCTATCCCCCAGATAGAGATGTAGTTGGGTTATTTTTTGCATGTAACTACACTTTGCTTTTTATATATAGTCACGTGAAAATAAACATGATGACCAAACCGTTACATTTTCAAACAGTTTTATTTATCATTTGACGTTTTATCACCAGTGTGGCATGCAAAAAATGAAAATTCCCAAATTCACCGCTCTCAGAAGATTCAGAGTAGCACTCTTGAAGCGTAAAACTGATCGCTTTTTATTTCAAGTACCAAAAATGATAAGTGTATGTTTCAGTCGTAGTAACGATTTGGTGCCCTGTGAATAGATGATGATGATAAATGATAAACGATTCAAATAAACTATAATCAATTGACGAAAAGCGGGAAGAGTTGGATAAAGATAATGACATCGACAAGCGTCGGTAAATTTATTACTGTGTCATTGCAATACCAGCCCGAGAAGTAGCATCTAGTATGTACGCGATACACCCCGGGTACATCACTCGGTAGACACCTATCTTTATACTACATGTCTAGCTACCCCTGTACCGCCCGTGTCAGCTGTCACTCCGACAAGGGTAAACTATGTTGCCAGAGAGAACACGCGTACGGTACTACTGATTGTATTATCCGATCATTAAAAACAATTCTCGTGTGTTAATGTTTTTGTAACTCTAAATAAATCTTTTCTTTGACAAATTAACGGACATAATTAGTTCTGGATATCTTCAAATCTTTTTTGTTTTAACTTTATTTTTCATTGGATGTAATAGATGAGTTGATTATTATTGTGGTTCGGTGGAAGTGTTGAAAAAATCTTCGCTCTCCGCTTTTAACCTATAAGAAACTTCTGCGGTTTAAAACAAGGTGTTTTTTAGTAGCGTATCAAACTAAGGCAATATTTAAAACCATATTTGTATGTATCACACCAGTTCTACTCGAAGTCAAATTGATAAGTTTATTTTACGTTTAAAGGGATAATTCAATAAACGTTTATGTAATATAACCAACTCTTGTTATAATACTATAATTTAACAAAGATGCTAAGGCTACCAGATTACAAAAAGCTTCTTCAGGCGGCCTTTTTTCGTTCGGCAACAATCATTTTTTTCTTGTATGTGGATACCGCCAAGGAAACGTATGTCCTCAAATGCGGTGTGCGGTATGTGGTGGGAAAGCTGTAATACTATAATTTGTAGTTTTAATTTTACGAAAAATTAACCCTATTTTAAAGCATCAAAGCATTTCTGCACCATGATGCACAGATTGCTCAGTTGTCATGATTCACGGATTTTCCTTTAAGAAAAAATATCGATTTTCTATCTTTTTGAACATAAAGTGCTTAACTTTGTATATTTCCACAGTTCAAACCTACATATAAATGGATATTGCTGTGTTTTCTTTATGTTTAATTAATTTATTTTGTCAATTAAGAAAGTCAACAATAATACGAATTCTTAAGGACATTAACTAAAAATACAGCCAATTTTATTTTATAAATTCGAAAAAGTAAGTTAAAAAATAAATAAAATTATTTGTGATTGTTTATTTGTCATATGAACGATAAATATTAATAAAACAATTTTTTTTTTTTTTTCAACTATTTAGAGCCACGGATTATCAGATAAGGCCAATAAATATAATCAGACGACGCAAAAAAATGTATTCCGGTTTAATTTTAGGGCTCTTGATCCGTCGCGATTAAGTGTGTGTAAAATTAAGGTATATTTGGCAGTCGAGATCACTCAAAGCAAACGAGACTGCCACGATATAAACTTTACTGGCGGCTTAACGAATGTTGATTGACAGCTCCACAGACTGTGGGATTAGTCAACTCAGTTGAAAACTTGCAGTGAATAGGGGCGGAGGATGATGTTGCCTGCAAATTGCATACTTCTCTTGGACAAACATGCTTATTGTTTTGACAAACAAGCTTTTGGCGGGATTGAAGTATCGCGGAGAGTAAATCAAGTGCAGGCTCAAGCTTTTTTTACATTTCGTTGTAAAAAGGGCGTTTGCATTTAAATTTTAACGTCATTGTGTAAATAATCAATGAATCAGAGTAAGGAAGAAATCACATTACACAGGGCTTCTGTAAATTGTAAAAAGGTTGAATAAGTTGCAACATCAATAAAAACATTTTGCAACTTATATAAATGAAGTTAAAGTAAGTTCAAGCATCATTTCGATTTTTTTATGTAATTTTAACTATCATGCTTTATGATCCCTGGACTTGATCTACTGTTCTACTTATAGAAAAACTATTTTTTTTATAACAGGGTATGCCTTAGGAAACCAAATATGAACAATAAAATATAATATCGGTTTAATAAATAAATGTTTGAATTTGAAGTCACCGTCAGAGAAATTGTTGTCTGATATAGACAGACGTAAGTTGATTTCTCGTTTTATTGGTAATGACTCATGGTTTAGATAATAGTGTTTATGAAATGAATGAAGGTACCATTAATTTCTTTAATTTATTACTATACAACTCTATTCAAGTGTAAAACAAGTTGCCAATTTAAAAAGAAAATAAATATATATAAAGAATGGGAAAACTATCAAAATGAATTAACATGTTTTTTTAAAGTAGTGGCGGAAATATTGTTTTTAAATTGTTATTGTCTTAGAATGGAGAAACTAGCCCAAGTTAGGCAGTTTAGATGACTCACCAACAAAAAACTATAAATACGTATGTATTCTTACTGCGCATTAAACCTATTGTAATGTATTGTAAAAAAATTGCTGCTGTTCGGGTATTATATATATATATATATATACATATATATATTTGTATATAAGTTTGTAGATAGTTCAAGTGTTTTTGTGTGTCGTTAGTCAAAATACATAATATAAATAATTGGTCGTCGAAATAACTCGGTAAATGAACTTTTTCAAAGAATAACCCACCAAGCCTTTATTTCAGAGGCTTGGAAGTTCGTAAGAAAGAGAGAGAAAATACATTTAAACACTGTAAATGATTAAAAAATGAAAAAAAAATTTTTTTTTGACAACCGGCAAGAATTGAACCCGCGACGCCAGTTTTAAAGTTGACGTCTAACCAACTGCGCCATAAGCCCTATCATCTATACAATTATAACACATTGAAATGTTTGAATTATTTAAAATATATAAAAATAAAACAAACGATACAAAAATTCTAACTCTGTTTCCTTCAATATTTGTCAGTGTTTTCTAAGTCATTATTTCTATCCTTTAAATTCTGCAAGGGTAAGAAATCCTCACCTTTAGTACTGTCCTTAAGGGGGAAAGTTTTCTGCAACCCTTGATTCAGCATTCACACGTTATATCATTATGTGAAAAGATTTAAAAGGTTTTTTCTGTATTTTCTTCCATCGTGCAGATAAAATCCAATAAAAGATTAATTTGGTCTCATTTTTCAAAATAAGAGAAAATAAACATTAAAAAATGTTTTCCGATAATGTCCCTGCTTTTTTGGTGGACTTTTTACAGCGATTTCAATAATATGATACTGCAATCAATGCTATGGATCAGAATGAGATTATTTTTTTTTGGGTTTTTTTGAAGCCTTTTAAACGTTTAGCTGATTAAAGTATGAAGTCAATCAATATTTACCTTTCCTATTTGTATGTTAATAAGATTTCTTTTGCGAAATATGCTGTAAACTCTCCACGCCTGTTTATAAACATGTTGAAGACCAACCGTTCTTTAATATGTTCTTTTAATATATTTTTGTCTGTACTCCGCACAACATGTAGTGTTTTTTTTTGTGGAAATGCGGCATAATACTTGTATATCCACAATAAATAAAACAATTCTCACAACATTTTTTTTGTTAACCGAAGATACTTGGTATATTTCAGTCTTAATGATTTAAATTCAGCTGATTTTTAAATAGATCTTTCCGTTAAAAAGTGTCGCTCTTCTGTTATGAATCAGTCGTAAACCATCCTAATATATTCATATTTTTAAATGATAATGCTTCTATTGGCGCATACATCATACCACTGGAAAGGATTTTGTCGCATGTTCATAATATTTAGGTCGCTTTTTTTTCTTCGCGTTGTAAAAACGTGACCCTCTTTCGTATTTTTGTTCATTTAAGATGTGAGATTTGGGGTTTCTCTTAATAAAACCCTTGACACTTGGACGGGGCCATTGGGCTCAACTCAACTCGGCTCAATATAAATCTGTTTGTTGTCGCTTCGTAATTTCCGATTCAATTTTATGCACCCTTCCATCGGCCCCCGGCATGTGAACCCTGCGCCCTGCAATATTTTTCTCTTCTCCGATATTTCGAATCGTCGCTCTGTGTGAAGAGAATATTCTCGCAGTTTCTACCCATCTTTCTCACAATATGTCGATTATGTAAAACGTTTCATTTCGGGTCTCAAAACTGTTCGCCTCCTTGAGAGATATTTCTATTGTGCTACAATTTATGCCATATTGTATTTAATTTTATTGGATTTTTTTAAAACCTTTATTACTTTTTAAGTTTTTTTTATCATCATGACCGTGACCGTAACAACGAAGAAAATAGGAAATAAAATTTCCATTTTCTATATCTATTGGCACATAAATTTAGTTTTAGTTTAATTTATTGATCCAAATGCGTTCTGACCTACAACAACTTGATTCCCAGTTTTTTAACACAGCTTTTAACGTCTTATAAGAAAATGACTCAGAAATTAAAATGTTTATGTAAATCGTTAAAGTGCAAATACTCATTTTTTCTTTAAGGATATACAAATATATATTTTAGAATACATGTTTGTATAGTTTTTTGATGCAGGTTTTTTTTATTTTATACACTCGTATATGGGAGTTGCATTATTTTTTACATTGCTTATAATGTACTACACGAGATTTGTATTTATTTCAAAGGGATAATTTTGTATTTAAATTGTATGTAAATTTGCTTAAAAAAAAAAACTTTATTTAGTTGATATGTTTATATGTAAGGATCAAATGGGATGTTTCGTCTGTTGCCTGTTTGAGGAGCTTTTTCCAATTTGCTCTGGTGTCAAGGAAACTACAGAAAAATCGTCCGGACTTTTGTCATTTGTCTACAGGCCTTCCGATTCACTTAGAGAATGTTTGGCATTTGGTGTTCTGCAATCATTTATACCATTTATTGACTTTGATTTATCGATGCAGGGTTCTCTTACTACTAAAAAGAAAAATTCTATTCTGATGTTTATTTACTATCAATATGTTTATTTACAATATATTTATTTACTATCAATATTCGAGTAGTATTATACGTTAAATATGGTACCGTATTTAAAATCCTTTATGGATAATAAAATCGTAACCAAAGTTTAAAAACAAATAATAAACCAAAGTTAATAAACAAATTGTTTGATAGAGAAAGTAAAAACAACTTCAGGTTTTTTAGAGCTTATGTTGATATCTTGGATTTGAAGCAGTTTTGAAGATTGCGTAGAAAACAAATCAAATATTGATATATTCAATTTTATCCGCGGGCAAGACATTCCTTTTCTAAATTTCCTTTGAAATGCATATTTTCAAATATGATAAGATGATGTTATATATTATTAACAAAAACATTTTTAGAGGGGTTTATAAAATACTTTGATCTGAGGAGTTTTGTTCGATCATAAAAGAGACAAATTTAATGATTCTTGTAAAAATGTCCTCTACTTTTTGTATGTAAATTATGACTTGCGCGCAATAGACTTTTTATGTAAACGTAACTTTGCATACACGCTATAAAATTTATAGAGAAATGCTTGCAATAAGTGAAACGTATTTTTTATTGTTCGGTGTAAATATGAGAAGTATTTCAATACGTAGGAAAAAAGTTATAGAAGCACGATATGATATTTGTAATACTTTTTCGTTACTGTAACGCTTGTCTCACTTTACCTTCTTCAACCGGGTTGTGGTTCCGTGGTAGTATTATGGACTCACGGGCCAAAGGTGAGAGGTTCAAATCCCATTCTACCACAAATCGATTTCCATTTTTCCAGCACAAGTTATTAACGACTTTTAAGAAATGGTCTGAAAATTTAAATATTTGATTAAATTATAAGAACTCGATTATTTCTCTGTTAAAAAAATTAAAATAATTTTCCGTTTATATGTTATAAAAAAACGCATAATTAGATCACACACGTTTTTTAGATTTACTTGTATTTTTGTGAAAGCAATATGTAAGTGAACATGGAATTGTATTTTGATAAAGAGTGTGAATAAATAAATAAATGTAGGCATTTTCAAGTTAAAGAAGATAGAATACCTTCAATGTATGCATTATTTATGTTTTTAAAAAAAAAATTATAAGTTAAAGTTGATAACGATTTCAAATAAAAAAAAATCTAATTTTATAGAGATTAACTTACTGGGTTGTTTGTTTTAACGCAAATTTATATGTAACGTAACCCATTTTACTGGTGAAAACCGAAACTTCGGTCGGTCATTCATAAATAAGTTGTGTTTATATCAATCACTTTTCTATGTACACCCAAAAATATTTTAATAATTTAAATTTCGTATTGTATTAATCTAGAACAAACATGAGCACATCACATTTCTCATTTTAGTTATATAAAAATATTAAATTCGATACAATAGCGATATTATTTTTCGAAAATTTTTACGTTTCAACTTTTTATTTTTTTTCTCGTTTAATCGTAAATAACCATGTTCAGAAATAGGGAGAATTAATTGTGGTAACTTAATCTCGAAACACGATTCTACAACGGAATAACAACCCGTCTTCGAAAAATATTATGTAAATATGTGAGTACTAATTTGAGTACAATATTATTTCAAAATCCCTTTGTATCAATTGATAAGTTTACAACGATTTAAACGAGCACTAAATAAATAGTCCAGATCTTGTCTCGATGTCCCTTATGTTTGTCAATGCTTCTTTCTTTTTTTTTAAAATGTTTTAAACTATTCTTTTATTGTAATATTTAAACCTTATAAATTGTATACATGAACAATGTCCGTTAATAAATAATGTTTTGATATGCTAAGTATGCAATGAGAAAAATTACGCAATTAACAATAATCCATGTATAAGGCATTTATCATTGAACGAAAATCATTACGTTTGTTCGGATAACGAGGCAGTGGATTGAAAGGCTCCTTTTGTCAGCAGTAGGAAGTCCCAGAGATTCTGACAGTTCATCTGATTCAAGAGGCGTTGCGGGGAAAGACTCAGATCCAGGAGAATAGAAATATAATAATTAGCATTAGCATGATAAAATCACAATTATTTCAAAAAGCATCGACCGCTAAAAAATTCAAAGAATCGCAAAATTCATGATATTGCTATAACGCAACATGATTATGGCGATTAAATTTATAAGTTCCATCCAAATAAATAGAATATCTTTTTTATTTATAAAAAAAAGTGAGTATTTGCATTCTTTTGGTGTATTAAAACATTTTAATTTAAGTATAATAGGCATGTGAAAATTTTAGAAATTAAGATATATAATCAAAACAGAAATTTTGAAAATCACATTGTAAAGATTTTTGATTTATATATGTTGCAACAGAGGTAAAACATTTTTAGGAAGCTAATATCTCTGAAATATCTTTATCTCTGTTGCAGCATATTTAGATCTAAATAACTTGCTTGGAAGGAAATCCAGCCTGTCTACAGGCATTTGGACATATTTGATACATTTTTGACTTCACCAATATCATACCATTATCCCTGTAATTGCTCATACTTTAAAACCTGTTTTCTATTGTTTTTAATTTATGCGTTAAATGGAAATCCTTAGTATTTGAACAAAAGATTATAAAATTTTCTACGATGGCCCAAAAAAAGACACTTATTTTTTATTTTTTACTGCGGTCTTTTATCAAAACATATCGGCCGAAAATAAGTTAAACCACAAACCACAAAAATGAATAACCATAGTTTTAAAATAGAATCTAATTTACGAACTCTATGCTATTTGGATTCACATGCTAATTATATGAATGATAATCGCAATAATTTCTATTGCAATAGGAGAGAGGATATTCAGTCAGAATAGGGGGTGCATTCGGAGTCAAGTAAATTCTATACAGGCAATTATATCCGAGCGACGTGCATATGGGCCAAGTGGATACTGGCACAAAAGGACCTGATATTTATCATATGTCTTTAGTAAATTGAAAGAATTGATATAGATTATATTGATGAAGATTTTATTATTTTATTTGTTTTGCCAACATGAAAACGATTATATAATAATATGGTCGAAGACAAAATTTTACGAATGAGGTTATTGTCCCGTTAAAGTGTTACGAAACACCAATCAGAGGTGGGGTTTTGTAATAAATAAATTTATAAATAATTAAAAGTACTAAAATAAAGATAGTCGGATAATTTAAGCCCATGCTTACCACAAATTCAGTTTATGAACTATTTAACACAAGTATTTATTCTTATAAATATTTTTATAGTCTTGTCGTATTTATTTGTATGACCATGAATTAACGTTTTTAATTTGTTAAAATATGCACATTTTACACGTAAAAGTTTATTTTTCTAAGCAAACAGCCATGAAAACATAAAAAAAAAATGTTTAAATCAAATAAAGTATATGCAACGTAAAAACAAAACACAATTTATTGCAGAGTAGAAAATTTTCATTCGAATAATATAATAACATTAACCGTTTTGTTTATGTTTTGGTGGTCATTTTTAAATTTGGAAAAAATATACACAGCTTATGTCAACACCTAATACATAACTCTTATTTTAACCAGTCTGTTTTTTGGATAGCTGGAAGATTTTGCTTTTAACAATAAGTCCGCCAAAGTACTTTTTTTGTACTCTTAGGTTTTAATAAAAAAAAAGCATTGACATTATTAAATATAATACTTTTAAGCAGGTACTTAATAAACTAATAACGTCGTTGATCAAAAATTTATTTATGAATATTTTTTTTGGTGCCATTTTTAAGTCATGTTTTATTTAATATCATAAACAATTTTATAAAAATACATTTTTTAATTATTTATGTGCAAATTTTTACAAGTTTACATTAGATATAAAGGCAGAACTTATCCATATCTTTGATCTTGACATGTCTGAATTACCTAACAAGGCGTGAACGACGTGAAGCCCGATGGTCGGACCATAACCCGACATGTACACAAACATTACGGGTCTACATTGCCTTGTGCCTATCATTCAATTAAATTGTCACACTCAGCTTAATCTGAAGACGTTTCGGGCAGTAGCCATGAATGCAGATATACGCTGTAGAGATGGAACTCACTTACGATTACCCCAATTTAGTTGTGACGTTTCGGCCTTAACCACAACGTCCACGCGTAGTATGTGTGTATTTTAATTTATTTATTTAAATATTTTAATGTCGAAAAGTAAAATTATTTTATGTTATCGATCGCAGAAATTATACTGTTTTTGACAAAAAATACAACACAATCGTGATAGTTACAGAGACCGAAAAAAAAGCTGAATAGCTATAAATATTTAAAGAAATGTCCGGAAAAAACCCTTTCGCCAATATCAGTTCATATAAAAAAAATCAAACCCCTTAATTTCTCTGCTCTCCTGTTTCTGTAATATTTACCCTCCAGAAATTAAAAAAAAAGAGTTAACGAGTTCCGCCACACCATGGTCTTTCTAGCTATAGCTTCTCTGAATTTACAAATCACATTTTATTTATGTAGATACAAACCATTATTTTCTTTCCCTAAAAACATCACTTTAACATTATTTTACTCATTGAAAAGCGAAATAAGATAGAATTTACAATATTTAGAAATGAAACTGTGAAAAAGTCAGTAGAAACTTTAACTCATAATATTATTATATATAATATAATACTTTTCACCCCTGATTTCAATATTAATTTTTAACAAATAGAACAATAAACAGCATGCCTTAATGCCGCCACCCAACCCTGTCAGATATTTACATCTGATGTTTTGTAACTTTAAATCTCCTTGTGTTTTTAATTTCAAGTGGCATTCTTAAATAGTGTTATATTTATTTAAAAGTAAAAAACAGTTCATTTTTATTAAAAAACACTATGTTTCCCTGTGTAAAAAAAATTACACCTTGTCCTTTACAGCAATTCAAATTTCTGGCAATGATTTTGTGTATTTTAAAAAACATAATACGTTTTAGAAAAATTGCACCTATTTTCAATAAATGTGCTATAACAATAACCATTTTTGCGGTAAAGATAAGCTTCAAAGCAAACGAAGCCATTAAGCCAAAAAAATGTTCTCAGATATTCAATACAGAATATATTGAAACAGATTAAGGGTGCGCGATATAAAATGTAAATTACGTTATTTGTATATTTTACATGCGAATGATTTTATGTGGGTGTTTTTTTTCACATCACATTTTAAGCGTTATTAAAGCACATATTTCATATAAAAGGTTTATCTGGGATTAAACCCTTTATGTTAATGCTCTGTTGTTTTACGGATAAGTGTGTAAAAAATGTAATACAACATTGTTAAGGGTTCTTTTTTATATTGCTGCAATGTAAAATGTAATATCTGTAAAATTCAACTGTTTTAGTTCGATTAGCCTCACTATTTTCCCAGTTATATTCAATATCGTTTTATTATTGGTAGTAATTGGTCCATGTTTATGTAAATAAAAAAAAAGTCAATTCTTAAGTAATCCGGCAATCATAATATATGGAGTTTATTCCTATTTAGAAAAATGTATAATAAATGTTTTCTATCATCATCATCGAACCCTTATCCGCATCTGGTGATGCGTAGGGTACAGAATTGTTAATCAAATGCAGCGTATCTCAACCCTCTGTAACAGGAAAGTAATTTAATCATAATGATGCTTCAGGTGCCAGTCAAAAGAAAATGAAATACTTCAGTAGAGAACTACATTTTACAACAAATATTTTATGTCAACCATCGCGTGAATCAATCCCGGGATCTAAAACAAGGTAGGCGAGGCAGGCGTTTCTTTACTCGATTTCTCAGGATATTTATTTACCAGAGAGCAGCCATCGAGTCAAAAACACTCGTTTAGGATTTCGGCTATATTTTATGCATATAACTTTATTCTTCATCGGCCTTGACGAAACGGTTTTTCTTGCAGTAAAACAATCAATAAAATACGATGTTCTAGTTTTTATCAGTACAAAGGGGATAATTAAAATAAAATAATAATTATAAAACAACTAATGGGGATGAAAGAGGTCTCTACGATCACTAAATGAAGATGAAAATTTATTGTACGGTGAGTTTGATTCCATCGGAAATAATTTTTTTCATCAATTTCTTAATTATTATTTTATTGATAAATTTTGATATTATATGTAATGTAAATCAAATAACGATCTAAAGATAGGTTTTACAGACTTAATTAATAAACCGTAAATAATACTAATTTATATTTAAAGAGATATGGAGAAATCTAATTGAAAAGAGAGTATGAAAATCTATTCTCAATTAATTTACAAGGTTCATGACCATTAGCTAATCTAAGTAATAACTTTACACTTTATGAAAAATTTTGACTTGAACTCGATATTTCACTATCTTAAAAGTTTTCCATTGTCGTTTAAAAAAAACAAGTTTAAGGCTACTTGCAAGTGTATCAAATATCGTTCTTGTCTACAAAAAAATTCACGTCCCTTCAAATATTTTTTTTTATTTTGAAAATGCAATGCGTTGATTTTTATATACATTCTACGGACTATTCTTTTTTATAAAATTCTAATCGTGAATTCGTGAATCTAACCCGTTACCCTGTTTAAAGTGCGAAGTGCAAGCAAATATTTGTACCGCCCCTTGTAAGATCAAGTTTTAAATTCTAATGCACCTGGCTCATTGCTCAAAAATCCAGCGTTGTATTAATGTAGATATTCAATTTATTTTATATTCATAAATCATGAAAATCTTATGGGTTGGATTGCGAAATGTGTAAAATTAACGTTTTACTTTAAAGTCATAGAAATTAAAAATTTATAAGTACTTATCTGTATTTGTTTCTGACAAGGTCGTAAAGATTTGTTTACATAAATTTCATAGGAATGGTTTTTTACTTTTTGATAAAGAGCTGTTTATAGCAGTTTAATAAATTTTATGAATTCCTTTTTAAAGAATAGCTACTTAATCTCTCTTGCCTCGCTTTAATGTCAATATCGTTATTTTTCCAACCAGTTTAACCGAAGTAATTCATGCTCTGCCACCAATGAAAAGTTTTATGGTAATTTGCGGTGTTGCTTTTGTAAATAACTTTTTTAGAATGGGAATTTACAAGCTTACCCCGCTAATTCTCATTCGATCATAAATTATGCCACTAACATGAAGTCAGAAGACTTTTCCATTCGAGAAAGTTATTCTGCAGCCGAGTCACGATTTTGGCGTTATTTTCTGTAAGCGCACCAGCAATGGTCGCTAACACTTACTAACCAGTTTCTTTGTATTTTCAAAAACCGTTTCTTTATATTTATTAAAAAGACTTAGCAAAATAAACATAGTGTACTAAAATTGTCATATTGTAAATCAAGACGCACGAATTCAGTTTTCGCTTTAAAACTATTTAATGCATTCCATAAAAAAAAAAATATATGACAGAGATTGATTATTTGAATTTGCTATGATTTTTTCAAAGTTATGGGTAGTAAAAACAGATTTTAGTTTCTTTTATGCTGTATCCTAACTCAGTACAAGGCCCTTGGCCTCATAGAGTTTGGGATACGTTATTATTATATTTTTTGTAATATGTATGCATTTGTATGAATTAAAAAGAAATAAAATAACGCTATTTTTTGTATAGGTATAGTATCTACATTTTAAATATTTGTAACAAACATTTATATTTTAATGTATTGAATTTTTCTACTGACATTTTTTGGTTGAACTGAATTTTAATTATAATAATAAAAATACGTTTTTGTTTAATTCCACTTTAATTTACCTTTTTTTTTTACCAGTGACCGGGTTTCGTCGTGACCGATAGTCTGACGATGTCGGACAAAACCCGGTCACTGGTAAAAAAAGTATAAATAAAAGTTGAATAAAACTACTAACGTTTTTTATTATTATAATTTATATTTTAATATTACGACTATTTAATTTTTTTTATTGATATTATTCTAGTCTTCCAGTAGCCTTCAAATACATTTTTTCAATGTATACTCACGTACATGGCATGCCTTTGAAGATTTGTTTTTGTTTATATAGCAGTGTGTTTTTTATTTGTAATATTCATTGTAAAAATAATTATATCATCAAACAATAGAACAAACATGTATTATTTCTATTCAAAGCATTTACTTTGTGGTCAAGCATTTCAACTTATGTAATTGAATATTAATTTAAACTACTTTTTAACTAGACTTTAATAAGATTACAAATACAATAAAATATTTACGGCGTTTGATTGGGACAACATATCAGGCCAGAACCCTTGAGCAATGGCTCGATATTATGAAGACATAATACGTCCCAGTAGCAAGAGTATTTGCCCATAAAACATAATTTCACTGAAAACATGTCGATCTTCAAAGTAATCATGACTGTTCCTCCTATCGACATAAGCAGAGGCAGATTGGTTCTGGAAGTCAGGAGGTAAAATTATTTGAATGTCTACCAGTAGTTTCGAAATGTATCCGCCTTTTCATCAAGACTCTTACAACATTAACATACAAACACGCCGTTGCCTTTACCATCACTATGAAAATTTCACTGTGACAAAATATATTTAAATTTTAATTCCCGTTTAGCAAATCATTCATCAAAACAAAACGTGTCGAGGTTCGTGGTTTCCTGAAACCCCTTTTCTTTTAATCAAGTGGTTCGAAGCAGGCTCTCGGATCTTTTCTTTTAAATCGAATTTATGACCCAATGGCATCGATTCGACTGAGATTATTGGGTGCAACTAAAATAAAGCAATCGGCAGGTCGGGGGAAACAGTCGTTAGGTGCGAACGGGAGACAAAAGGGTCCGGGAACTAGAAAAGCTATAAATCTGAAAGTAATAAAACCTTGGCTTTGTAGGAAGCTTTCGGTAATTACCAAGAGGTCGGAGTAACGTTCCTCTCACATTGCTCGGACGGAGGCAACGAACAAACTTTAGTCGAGTCTTAAAAAGAACAAAGACGCATTACAAATAGCTAATACGCGGAAATTGTTCTGATAAACTGTAAAAGAAAATAATCTATTCTAACTTTGAGACGATGCAAGGGAGACTTTTGCGTAAACTTCGGAATCTCCCTTTGCTAAAAGACATTTAAATGACTTATTCTTTAAAAAACTTTAGGGTAAAATTTCCGGAGTTGCAAAATAAAAGAAGTGCATTCCTACTGAGATTTATCGTATCGATAAAAAAAATAACCAACAAATATCGATTTTGCGGATATCGAAATATTATTTATTATGCTTGAACTTTCTCGAATCGAAATCTTGCAGATTAATGAAGTTTTACTTTCGTTTACGATTTAAGAGCTTTTTTCTGTTAATTTTGATTTATTAGGGATATCAACAGTAATACATGTAAAAAAAATATAACAAATTTAATATACAGAGAATAAAACCAATGACAGATATCCACAGAAATAAATTAAATACTCGTACAATACATGCTAGTGTGTTTGTTTGTGTTAGTGTAAGTGTATGAGAGGGTGGGTGAGTGGGTATTATAATGGAATGAGGACGGGGAAGTGTGAAAATATTATTGCACAAGTATAAAAAATATAAAAATTTATAAAATATTAAGAATTAGAGATAAAATAAGATTTTATTAAACAAACTAAGTGTAAGTCAAAAAAGTATGTTTTAAAACGCGCATTTTAAATGTTAATTTGCGACAATCAAACGGATCGATGAGGGAAAAAATCAAATTATATTCACGAGCTAAACTTATAAGTGGAGAGTTCTGGGCATAGTTCGTACGAACTGCTGGCAAATGAAATAGAGAGCTCGACGTGTGACGGGTGCGGTAGCCAGGGACATTCAATGATAACTCCTACTTAAGAGCCGGACTATCGAGGCGTCCCTAAGTATGTCATGTAGGACTCCCATGCCTAATAGTAGATGGCTGTCTTCTAAACTAAGCAAGTGGTGCTTTTTGCAGGAAGACATATAATTGAGATCGGTATTCCTGCATCTCAAGTTAAGATATCTAAGAAATGAACATTGAATTTTCTCAACTTTTCTTAATGTGTGACATATTGTGGTCACCTAACAGAAGAGGCATACTCGAGCAAACTGCGAACATAAGCAAAGTAGAACATGAATAGTATGAAATTTTATTTTTTTTAAAAAACTTTCGACGACTTCTCTAACTCTTAACGTATGTAGGAAGACGTTTTATCACTTATGGCTTTGTTTTCTGCATTATGTCATAAAACTCATCCATACTTTATTTATTCTGTTTTCAATTTTTTGAGTCGCAAATTCGCCTTTCGGTGAATTATTTTTTTAAAATAAGATTCTTATCTAAAACATTAGGTTCTTTATTACTCTTAATTTACTAAATTGAAATATTTTGTTAAAAACATTATTACAGCGTACACAATTTCTAATAACTGCATCTGTAATTATAAGAATTACCAAAACCTTTTTAAACGATTGCGTAATCCTTTTTGGAAGACTCTTCCCAATTAAACGTTATCTTTGGCAGAAGGAAAGGAGTGAAGAAGAATAATACATTATTGTTTGTCGAAGGCATTTGGCGTAGCTTTTCTCGGTTTTGTTCACTGGCCGCCTACGACCTTTGATTCTACCCGGAGAGCACGTGTAGCAGGAGATATCTGCAGTAAAGGGGTCGCAGTTAGCAATGTATTATGTAGGTATGCGTGTGAGTATGCCATGCTATTAATTTCACACTCCTAGCAAGGCGCCTCGCATCGGCGTCGGCGTCGTAACTAATAAAGAGCGTAATTGAAGGTAAAGAGAAGCCTCATTAGTGCACTTCGTAAAGAACCAAGCACTTGGTTCGAAGCCAATCCTCAACTTTAAATACTTTTATGACTTTTCCTTGAAATTCGTTAAGGTTTTTTGATTAATCAAGTGGTTATAATTATATCACCTTTTACCGTAAACCAGCTAATGACATGTCATAAGCCCTGTTAATGCATAGACTTCTATAATCCCCTGTCCTTAATGTTCCTTATCCCTGTTGTAATTCGATAATATCACCTTTTCTTAATTTTTTAACATGTCATTATATTGATGGAAATATAATTTCGGGAAAAAAGTAGCCTCTAACGATTGCCGGTTTTGTTTTAATATCAATTTATTTTTCCCCTAAGAATTTTATTTAACATGATATAAAAATATCCGTTTTATGTAAAATAAAATTTGTTTTATATTTTCAGTTTAAAGTTCATTAATTTTAAATACTCTTATTAAATGACTACTCTGTTGTGTCAATCAATATTTCGGCGTGAACAATAAAATTTTAGAGAAATTAACAGATTGCTTTTTTTTGACCTTACATTTGTGTTTCGATTATTTTTTTTCCCATCAAACAACATAACGCGGTGACATGACAAATGCGCGCGGTGAAAGTAGGGCATAGTGGAGGAATTATTGGACACAGTCCAATGTACTAAAAAATGATTCTACGCTCCTTCTGGACTATTCCTAATTCTATGTTAGTACATATTTTATTAATAATTAGATGTAAGTTAAAATTAGGACATTCATATAATATGTTTGTTTAAAAAGGGTTCGTAATAGTATGATGATATCTCTACTCCATAGAAAGATAGCTAAAAGGACTAGAAAAGAAACTGAGTAATATGTCTCATCCGTCTGAGTCAAATAATTATATTTTTAAATTTATGTATTTTTAGTTTATTTAATTTTTCTTATTTCGCTTTGAAATGAAAGTAGGAAACTAAAATTACATTATAACTGATTTGAAGATCACATTTATGCAAAAAACACATTAAACTCCGGATCGATCGTATGAGCCAGTGGAGCGCCTAAATATGGAACTTTTTATAAATATATTTGTGTTTATTTTTTGCGGAAAATTAAAATTAATTATAGAAACATTTGAGAGTTTATGACCTGTAATTTGTTCGTTTAGCAAATACATCATCATCTTTATCATTCCATGTCCGCTTCCTAGTTGGAGCATATGGTATCCACTAAGAGACTCCATCCATCTCTATCGGCTGTCTTCCTAAGTCAGATCTAGTCCCCAAGTTCTGACTTAAACTTCTAACAAATAGTCAGCACTAGACGTGTAGGACGTCGAAAACCTGATGCCTTGCAAAGTGGGCAAGCGTGGTTAAGGCTTTCAGGAGGCATCTGCAGTATATGGTCTAGCTAACCGTATCGCCTCCGCTTGACAGTTGCTACCGGAGTTTGCTGCGTCCGTTCTCTTATTGCTTCATTCCTCTCAAAGTTAAACCACCGCTCACCAAAGATTTTTCTGAGACAACTTTTCTTAAAACTCAGAATTTTTCTGTTTTGGGCCCTAGTGAGGTGCCACAATACGCATCCGTAGAGGAGGATATGTTTTATGCAGGCGTTATATAAGCGGCATTTGATTTTCACTGATTAAATATCATATATTCATAATTCGAAAATTACTTGAGACAATGTTTGTTACTTTACAATATTCGTTATTCAATAGTTTGATTAAAAATCCTTTTTTTCTATTTTTAAATCCGTTAATTTTTATAATGCAAAATACTTCAATTAAACTTCGAAACGGAATTCGCTCCAACCCCCTCAGAATCTATAACTTGAAGCAATAGGTAGGCAGGGTGTACGTTTACTCGGAAATGCAATGAGCGTCTGTACGTACACGTTCCCTTGAAATAGCCCGTGGCGGGCGATTGTTTGAGTTATGGCTATGACCACAGGCGGGTCGCCACATATTGATAGGTGTAATTACATCTTGGTAACCCTACAACATAACACTGACTGTAACCCTTTACCGACTGACTGTGCTCATATATTACATCCCCGTATGAGAAGTAAGTTGCGGTAACTCATAAAATTGCCAAAATAGTTTTTTTTTATTGATAAAAACATATTCAGTCATAAAACATATTGTGTCGATCGCAATCTTTTCTAACGTTTTGGATCACATTGCAGCTTCTTTTATCAGGGTTGGTGTAACAAATGGAAGATGTAATGCGATCCAAAACGTCAAAAAAAGAGTGCAAACGACACGCGGCATAATAACACAGAAAAATCGTTTTTAATTTTAATGGCCTTGCAAATCTAAGCAACCGAATCACATTCAATATTTCTTTTTTAATAAATACGATCATATTATATGCAACATCTCTTTATGAAATGTATGGTATGATCATTATAGAATTGCGATAATTTTTTTCATTCTAAAAACATAATTTTCAAAACAAAACGTTAACTTATGGTACTTACCCAATTTTGATAAAATACTAGTTAACTGATTATAAATGAAACAACTCGGAAAGGTACGTTAACTTATTAGAAATATTAAAATCTGGGGAAAAACTAACTTTGCAAAATAAACAAATATAATGAACACTGAATCTGTTACCTATACTGAACGTGATATATTTGGTTTTATCCACATTCAGGGTAAGTAGATAATGGTCTAGCCAGCTTTGAACTACTCTTATACCACGTATTACTTTTTTCAAGACATAGTTTCAATTCCTAGCTAGTTTTAAACAACAAAACCATGTCATCGGCAAATAATATAGTTTTTCCGCCGTTATTCAATTCACACAATATACCAAATGAAAAGTTATAAGAACGAAAAACTACAAATTAGATTACCTACCTTAACAACCCAGTTTGCTTAAATTCTTGCGTTCATTTCAAATGCTTAACTTACTAAGAATAACTCATCTAGACCACTATGAAATCGTCATTTTGAAGTAACTGTACTTTAGATCTAAATTTGTTGCAGCAGAGAAGAAAAACATTTACAGGGCTTATGACCTGTCATTGGCTTGTTTAAGTGGCCAATTTACACACTGTGTCACATTCACCATTCTGCCTCAACTCTTCTATTTGTTGACTTTTGTGAAGTTACTGTACTTTACTTCTAATGAACTGATATTACCTCTTTATTCATTGCCCTTGACGTTCCTTCAAATATTTGGTTTCGGTTCAATTATTGCAAATATTTCACACCCCTCGGTAGTGGCGATGTATTTACCCGAATACCGTTGTACATACATCTAAATCATATACGTATGTAGAAACATTGCAAAGTTTACTTTATACTATGAATAATATCATCAATTGCTGCGTAAATGTAAAATTTAAGTAAATATGAAGTATGGCTATGATATTCATACAAAGCAAGAGTTAACTTCGCTCTAGTATTTCATAATAAATACCTGTTTATTTAATCATGTCATTCTTTCTTTGATTCATACACTGCCAGTGGCACTGGGATGAATTTATAAATTAATCTAGTTCTTTTTTTATTTGTTTTGAGTTTTGTTTTTAAAAGAGCCTCTAACAAAGAGTTTTAATGATATTAAAGGTCTACGAGTTACAATCATCATCATCATTTCCCTTTTTGAACCCAATTAGTAGTGCATAGGGCACTGCATTTGTTAACCATACGAAGCGTATTTTAATCATTTGTCACATGAAGATAAAATTATCAGTACTAGACTTCAGGTGCCGGTCCGGAAAAAGTGAAATTTCGGAGTTTGATTAACATTCAAAATAAATATTTCACGTCCATTCTGCCAGCAATCAAACCCAGAACTTAAAGAATAGTACGCAAACGAGCCAATCACTACACATCGAAACAAATTTATCTATATTCGGGGTTTTACGTGAGAGCAGCTATAGAGACAAAAACAGTGAAAACACTCGCATAAGGTTTTGGTACTATTTCACACACATAACCGTATTCTTCATTCGCCTGGACAAAAAAAAAACTTTAAAAAAATAATACTAATAATAAATAATAATACATATTACTGTATTACCTACATATGACTTCGTTTTAGAAATATTAAACATCATCATCATAAATCCCTTTCGGCACCTTATTCATTTCAAAATATTTGAGTTTGTCCAAACGTTTGTAGACAAAAGACTAGATTTCACCCCCTCAGGAGTCATTAAGATTAACAAATTACAACAGGGATGGAGAATACCTTAAAGTAGGGAATATGGAAGTCTGGGCATTTACAGGACTTATGACCTTATTCCCTACTTTAAGGTATTCTCCATCCCTGTTGTAATTTGTTAATTCAATTCAATTTTCAATTCGATTCAATTAATTTATTTTAAATATGACATGTACATTACAAACTTATATTCAATACGTACATATTATAAAAAAGAAAAAAATACCTGAAAAAATCATGTCAAAGTAGTAGGAGAATCCTGCTCCGGAAAACCCCTTCGGATACATGGAACAGATCAATATCCAGAGCGATGTTGTTCAGAATAGCGGTAGCCCTTCCAACAGGTATAACCACAGGCAGGCTAATGGTGCATAGAGTACTGCATTGATACACCAATCGTAGTGTATTTTGATCATTTTTGTTACATAAAGGTGAGGTGGTCAGTCTTACGCTCCAGTTACCAGACCAGGGACTATATATTATAAAAATATTTTAGTGTGAGAAAACCTTTTGAAATAAATATTTAATGTCAATCATGTCGGGAATCGAACCCAAAACCTTTTAAATGGTAGACAAACGCGCTTCCCACTATGCACCATAAGGCTGACAATTAAACCTTTAAAAATATTTCGTTATTTTTTTAAAATTATTTTCACTATCATACCCTGTCCATAAAATAGCGCATATAGTACTGCATTGATACACCAAATGCAGCGTATCTTTAACAATTGCTACATGAATGTAAGGTTATCAGTCTAACACTTCAGGTGTCAGTCCAAAAATATGAAATACTATAATGTGGAACGACTTTTTCAATCAATCACGACTTTCTGAGGAATAGAACTTGGGACTTTAAGAATTTCAAGCAAACTAACCACTACAGTACGAAGCGGAATTTCCTTCACTTGATTTTCTTTTTCAGGGTCTTTACCCGACAGCAGCCATCGAGTCAAAATCACTCATCCTGGGCTATCGTTTTATTTCATACTCATAACTGTATTCTTCGCCAGTCCGGAAGCGGCAATTTAATTTAACAGAAACCCCATTAAAATCGTAACTATTTTGATCTATCAGTTAAATTTGAAAAAACTGCATATTTTTATTATTTCCTTAATTAACTATATAATAATATATATCGAATACTTTACCTACTCGTACTTCAATTTTTCAATATTATTTCAAACTTCCGTTTGTGGATTTATTGCTTCAAAATTTTATTATTTCCCAAAAGTAGCATATAAATCATAAAGCCGATCATTTTGTCCAATGAATTTTATCAAAATCCGTTACTTTTTGGAACCACAACAGACTAGTTAGCCCAATTCTCTAGTCAAATTTTTATGTAATTTTGAAAGATCCAAACCCAAAACAACCAACATAAAAAAATATATCATCATCATCCCTCTTCACCAATAAACATGTTTCAGAGACAAATATATGCCAGGTTTTTAATATTTAAGGTTGCATTAAAAGTTACACTAAAAACCGTTATGTAATTTTGTGTTTTCTCAAAACCGGTTATTTATTTTACTTCTTTATACAGCTTTTTTTAACAAAACCATTTATAACATTATGACATCAGATATGGAGAACATTTTTAAGAAATCAGTATGAAAGTGCAGGCTTTTACAGAATGGATGACTTATCATTGGCTAGTTTAAGTCGCTAGTTTACACACTGTTATCATTTACTATTCTGCGTATGATTGTACGTCCATATTTCTTTATTTTTTTAAAATGTAGATTTTTGTCAAATCGACGTTTTAAAACCTCTATTAAAGCGAATAATTCTCTTATCTATGAACACTATATTAATATCTGACTGTTATTTTCTTACCTACATATTAGATAAGGCCTAAAAATATATTTTTTTAAATTATTATACTTATTTTCCAACTAATTGGATTCACTCTTAAGTTTGTTCAAATATTTTAATTGAGACCAAGCAAAAACAGGTCATAAGTCCTGTAATTTTTTTATTTAAGATTGTTAACTTAACATGGGATTGCCGAAAACTATAAGCACTTATTAACTTCAAGGTACCGGACGAATGACTTGTCAAGTACCTCCGTTTAGTTGCAACAATTCTCGAACGGCATATTATTATGCTATTCTGAATCGATTCCATGTACTCAGCAATACCTATTCTGACGTTGCTGATATTTTTTAACATAAAATATAGTTTACATATTATTAACTTTTTAAAAATTATTATTACAACAAAGATGAAGAACGCTTGAGATAAGATAATATAGAAGTTCAGGCATCTACAGGGCCTATAGTCTGTCATTGGTTGGTTATAGTGGCCACTTAACACACTGTGTAATGTTCACCATTCTGCCCATGTTTAAACATAGGTGTTTACCATTCTGCCCATATTTGCCCAAATATGAGCAGAATAGTGAATGTTACACGGTGTGTAAAGTGGCAACTTAAACCAGCCAATGACAGCTCATAGGCCCTGAAGATGCCCGGACCTTTATATTACCTCCTTTAGGGTGTTATTTATCTCTGTTGTAATATGTTAATATTAACAGCTCCCCAGGGAGTCGAACCCAGTCCTTGTCTCCAGAAATTTGGACAAACTCAAAATATTGTTGATAAAGTATAGTTTATATGAATCATCTCTATTAATTTATTTTAAAGATGGTGATCGGTTACTTACCTTTGTTAGACTATGGTAATGTACCTACTTACAAAATATATTTTCAATTTTATTTTGCTTTTTATTGACTTTTATTTTCGACTTTTTGTAAAAATATACTACATATTTTTCTGGATTGCTTTTTTTAACTTAAAAAAAACTCTTTTTCATGAATATAATTTTATTTACTATTTTTTTTGTTCAATGTTCCTATGATTTAAGATATACCAACTTGTCCATTTTTAATTTTAAAAAAAAGTTTTTCTTACTTTCCAATTTTTAGATTTAATTATTTATTTTTTACCCAATATGTTGGCGTGATCATTATATGTAACCACTGTTGTGTATTATATGTACATGTTAATTTTTTAGGCCAATTTTTTATTCGTTTATTTATTTTATAATATTAGAAGTGTTTATTTCTCCACACTATGTATTTTTTATATGGTAAAAGGCACTACGTTCCGTATATATTTATAAATTTAAAAAATGCCTTCTCCATCTCTGTTGTAATTTGTTTATCTTAATAACTTCTTAGGGGCTAATATCCAGTCCTTGTCAACAAAAAATTGGACAAACCTTATATGTTGTTGGTTTAATATTTTTCGGTTTTTCGATAAAATGGGTTTACTTTATTTGACTTTTTATGGCACTTTGTCTTTAGAAATGTTTATTTTTAATATAAATTTTGCATGAAAATTATATGCAGCTACTCATTAACACCACTTCGTTAAATAACTAAATTAGTTTCACATCGTAATTTTAGGCACGTTGACGACATATTGTTTATAACTTTTCAGAGCGACCTCTACTTTGGGGGCACAGAGCCGTCGCTGATCCCGAATTATGGCATATTTTAAGTTAGTTCACTAAATAGCCCTCGAGCTTATAGCGGAGCTTCCCTAGGCCAGACAACCTACCCTGCTCTGTATCGTTTGTCGCCGTAAAGTACCCTAAGGAGAACATTATATCGCTAAAGACAGGATTCCGCATGAAGCATGTTGTGCTAATCGCGTAAGAGGAGATCATAAGAGAAACACTAAACTTTGATTCTAGTTTGTGTTTCCTACGGAAAATTTACATGTTGTTTCTGTTATAGGTGTTTATTAGCTTTGTAGATGAATTTAAATACAATTAATTATATTGTAAAAACAAAAAACGTTATTATATTTATGTACGTAGTACGTACCGCTTTGAAAAAAAGCTTTTAATTCTAAATTGAAGTAAAGTTCAGATGAGAACGTAATCCTATTTGCAAACACCGACATCGAATGCCGAAAATAAATAGTTTATGAATCAGTCAATAGGAAACAGGCGAGTTGCAGCGGTAATGCAATAATTCGCTTTGCATATTAAACGTATAAATGTCAGTAACAGTGTCCGATCCGCGCCAGCAGCTCTAACGCTATAATATTATTATTATTACTATAGGGAAAGGGTGGCTCAAAGTTCAGAGTACATGTCAAGAATAAAAACGTTTGATGGTTTTTCGAGTATGTAAAAGATTACAAAATTTCTTGCCAATTAATGTTAAGCAAACATTAGTCCAGAGCTTACTTCTTTCACTCCTTTACTACGCGGATGTATGTTATCCAGATGCTAACTCTGAATTGCTTGATTAGTTAGAACGATTGCAGAATATTTGTTTTTGTTATATCTTTAATCTTCGCAAATTTGACCTCATAACCGAGTATCGCACGCAACTACACTGGCTTAGTATCAGGCATAGAAGAAACATTCACATTCTATCACTTCTTCACAATATTTTTAATAATCCCCCTTCGCCTGTTTATCTGAGAGAGCTTATCCAACCTTTTTCACATCACGGACTATCTCTTCGTTCTGGTAACGAGAGAATTCTTTTAATACCCTGTCATCGCTCTAATTTTCTTGCCTCCTCTTTTACAGTAGTAGCCGCTCGATTGTGGAATAATCTACACACTCATGTTAGAGACGCCCCCCCCTTCTTTATTTACATTTAAGTCAAGATTGAAATGTCACTATCTGAATATTTAAATTGTTCCTTTATCCTTCTTCTTTCCTTCTCATCCCCTCTACTCTCTTCATAGAAAAGTGTTAATTTATTTTCGTTAATCTTTGCTTTTAATTTTTGTATAAAATTGTAAGATTCAATATGTCCATGTATTTATAATTTTCTCAAACTGAACGGTTTGGGTAGGTAGGAAGAAATTGCATTTAGGCAATATGCCCGCTCTTATGTGTATATATATATTGTATATGTATATAAAGTGTCAAATAAATAAATAAATACAAAGATTTGTAGATACGAATTCTGATAAACTCCCTAGGGAGTGGAATCTGGTGTCGGTCCTGTCTTCAAAGATATGCGTATGCTCTAAATATTATAATAAATTGCATAAATTATGTTTTAAAGTTAATATAACAATTAAAATTTACTGTAACAGTAAAGGATCACATTTTTTAAAGGAAATGTGGAAGTCAAGGCATTAACAAAGCGGTCACTTAATACACTGTAACATTTTTACTACTCTATTTGAACATCCTCATTTTCTCAAGTTTTCCCTTTATTGACTTTTGTCAATTAAAAGAGACGAATATTTTATTAATTGAAATCAGCCAATGACAAGTCACTAACCTTGTAAATGCCTAGACTTCCATATTTCCTTCTCAAAAACTTTTTCACAAAACACAGTATAACCGTTTTATAATTATTTATATGCACATTACCACAGAGATGAAGGACATTTATAGAAAGGAATAGATAAGTCTAGGTGATTACAGAGTTTATGACCTGCCATGGGCTGGTTTAAGTCGTAACTGTATTCACTGTTTACCTTTTATCATTCTTCCTACATTTTATTTTATTTATTAATATAGTTACATATAGATATATTGATACTTGTTTTTTTATCTATTTCAATATACTATTTTATATTTAGTTTATCTTAAAATTGTAATTTTCAAAAAAAAGACCAGCTCTTTTTCTTGGAGAGTAGCCCACATTTTTATAGTTATTTTACAGATATATTCCTTTAATTCTTCAATCTGTTGACTTTTTTTAAATTAAAAAGCTGAAACCTTTTTTTGTGTTGGTGAAATTGTGACTGATTTATTTCATTTACATACAAGACAACCACTGAAAACAGTTTTTTTTAATTTCTATACTTCTTAGACCAGGACCAGCTGGTATTATCATTTAACAATTGTAATGACCTAATGGTCAGAAAAGAAAAGATTATTTAATATTGATATACTGGTTTATTTGATTAATACGTCCTATTTCTATGAAGGGCTGAATCTGAGTAACTCAGAAAAAAATATTTAACGAACACGTCTAATTACTACTATGGTGGTCTGAATCTGAGTAACTCGGAATAATTTACCTTCGGCCAAGCCGATTGCTTCATTACAGTACAGGTGGCTCCGCCCACTTCTACATCACGTGGCTGGCCTAGTAGCGACATCTAGCGTCAACGAGTGTCACTACTTAACTATACTTTTTTTTTATAATTCATCAACTCATTCCCTTTCTGCACCTAATAGCGCATAAGTCACTACATTTGTACACCAACCGCAGCGTATCTTAATACTTTTTGCTACATAAAGGTAAGGTAATCAATCTTATGTTTAAGGTGCGAGCCAAGGAACTTGTAGTGTAAAAACACATTTTACAATAAATAATTGATGTTTACCGTGTTGGGAATCGAACCCGAGACCTCTTATGTAAGAGACGTTTGCCTACCATGTGGTAGGCAAACGCGCTGACCATTTGATGACGAGGTGACCGCTTAGTCAATTTTTATAACCAACCGTATGATATTATTTTTTGCTTTTACAAAATTATATTCATGGTCAATACTCTTCATTTTGTATTTATTTTACTTATGTCTTAGCACTAGATGACAAACTGTATGGCTTATTTTTACACTCATCTTACAAATCCATGCGATACTGTAAAATTAAGGTGGATTGATTTTTAAAGTTTCGCATTTATTTATTTTGTGACTTCTATCAGATAAGTATCAAAGGGAAATCAAAATTCAATAATTTCAAAATCAAGGGAAATTAGTTTGCTAATAAATAAAAAGTAATAAAATATAAATAAATGCACCAACAACGTAACTTTGCCATGTCATGTGAATTCGTAAGAACCGTCTGAAATGGGCCTTCGTATTATTACAGTAACAAATTTATTTTAAGTGTAATTTTATTTATTCATATTTTTTTCTTACAAACTATAGTTAATAATAAAAATAATGTGACCTCACTGGGGTTTCCCGTGCCGAGGACACTTTACAATATACTTTTTAAAAAATTACATTTGAGGATAAACAAAGAAGACTTACTTAAAAAAACGAAGATAAACAACAAATATTCAGACAGTTTTAAAAACAAGGTTACATCTTTATTATTTATATTACAAAACACACACTGAAAATAACAAAAACCTAACATAAACTGTACACTTGTGGAGCAGTTAGTAATTATTTTTAACATTCACATCGAATCAGTTCTGAAAAAAAAAGTAAACGTTCAAACTTATCTTGCGGGTATCGAAACTATTAAAAAATGTAGAGATATGTTAACTTTATAAAACATTGATTCGGCTCCAGCTAAAATACTGTACTCCTATTTTATCACCTTATTTTAATGTTTGTGTCAATAGACTGAAAAGGATCTAACAAAAATTGTTTGAGCAGGTAGACCACCGGTTAAACCTTGATTTCTCTAACTATGCTAAAAATATGCAGTACAATAAAATACACTCTCTTCAAAATCAAAAAAAAAAGGTTAGACCAATTATTTTTGTGCAAAATAATAAACATTCGAATTCATTCCCTTGATCCATTTAAAAGCCATCTAGACCCACACGACACAATCTAATGTTTTACACAGACAACGCGTCAACTAACTATTTATAACAATCTACAATACTTACAATATGCGAGCAATATAAGTATAGATTTACGGAAGTTGATACTTTTTATGACAGTGAACGTAAATTGAAGTCAAAAGTCATAGAAATATGGCAAGAAGCATGTATTTATTAAATTATTGGTATTATATACTTCCATTTCAAACTTTTATTTTACATCTGTTTTATTTTACCTAATTTGAATTATTATCTTAAGCCTTTTTTTTGGTGTGTGCATAGGTCGAGTCTCCTTCACTTATAATACAAAAACGACAAGACATTTCGTACACACTGTTTGTTTACCTAATGAAATGTGTATTAGTAAGACTATTTTATCATTAATGTAGGATCACGTGAAAGCCTTTGAGTTCTTATGCATTCTGTATACAGTAGACAGTTTGTAGTATGCTGTATCAAGTACCTAGGCAGTTTGGTAGAGGACAGTTGCAGTCAGTATTAACACACAACTCTGGATCCCAGCCAACTTCGTCCGACACTCGGATGAGGAATGAGCCCGTGGCCACTTATCTTATTTCTGCCATGTTGTGAGGATTTGTGAATAGAATATACGTAAAGGGTTTAGAGGAAGTCCAAATAAATGTAGCGAATTATTGTGTGCTCCTCAAAACAGTCACTCTCGCTTGCGAGAAGGAGCATAGATTAAAAAAATATCTGTAATAATGCCTTGCAGTATAACTACACTACTATGGATTACCTAGGGTTACCCGGGGCTAAAATAGAAAAGCCGGTGGTGAAAAGTCCTGTTTTTTTTTTCAAGTCCGGCCTTTAGTAGAAAATAATTTTAGTAACTTTGGTTTATCTAAATTTGTTGCAACAGAGCGGGAAAACATTTTTGAGAAGGGATAATGGAAGTTTAGTCATTGAAACCAGTCGTTGTTTTGTTTAACATGTCCGAAGGTGTGATTCTGCGGACAAAACTGTATCTGGGGAGTGAGTTTTTTATAATATATATAAATATATATATATATATATACTTTTTAAAATTGTATATCATAATCAATGCTTTAAGAATAATATTTTATTGAATAAAAAAAATATTTACACCAGTAAACATGTTTTATATAAAAATTATCGATGTTTTATTTCGTGGGTTGTCAAACATGGGTTTAACAAGCTCTCCATCGGTTTACACCAAAAAAAAAATTTTAAAAACAACAAAATATACAAAAACAACAAAACAAAAAACACAAAAAAAAACAACAACAAAAAAATTGATGCTTAATTTCATGGGTTGTCAACCATCGGTTTTACAAGCTTAAAAGTAGTCTCTCGAACTTAGCGCAAAATAATTCACATTGTAAAACAAATTTAATGCATTAATTTTGTGAATTGGCACTTACAAAATTTTATACAAAGCTCTTATTTTATTTTTAAATGAATTATAAAATATGAATGAACACGATATTATATAATAATGATTGTACTAATGGCATATTGTAGCATATGATGCGTTTACTACTCTTATGAGTAAAAAGAGAGTTTTAATTTTAAATAATCGTATTTTGAGATTTGACTCTTTATTTTTCGAATTAATCAACATTTTAATAAATTGCATATATTATATTATATAATATTATTTCTAAGCATAAAACTTGTATGTTTCATATCTATACTGTGTTTTTTTATGAATCTCTTGATAACTGCTTAAAAAACTTCAAAAACATTACATCGATTTTCTAAATGAACTTATTCATAAACTGCTTTTTGCATTACCATAAATTTAATGAATTTTATGATTTTTGACAAGAAGCTGCCTTTTAGCGTATGACTGCAGTTTGGCAAAACGTTACTTACCAAATGTTGCATTCTGTTGTAGGTTTTAAAACTTTATTTATGCCCGACAGATCATGCTTAGTTTTAACGGGTTGTTCTTCAGCTTGGAAACATTTCACAAACTTCGACTCTTCCTCACTTTAAACTTAAAGCTTTGCTCAGAATATTCCTCGTAAATTGTGGGTGTTTTCTTATGCAGCGCTGTTTTCACTATAACGCTCTGCATAATGATTGCTGGAACAAGTGATTTGCATAGTCTCACAATGAAGCCATATTTATGTATTTTAAAAAAAACTAACCTTACGTCAGAGCTACGAAAAAAGACAAAGGTAATGAAAAATTATTTGAGACACCTTTTTTAAAGAGCTTCGAGTGAAATTTCGAATAAAAAAAGAGCTAATTTTTATGTACATATTTGTTATACTGCTTCTTTCCATGGCTCCTAGAGATTCTGGCAGATAAACAGCTTGCAAAAATATTTTCGGGGCTTTTAAAATATTGTTTTATAATTTTGAAGAATTCATCATGTCTTATCATTTTAATCTCAGAGAAAATAAAGTAGTTTTCCTTATTTATGAATTTCAAAATAATCTTTAGCTTGCAATATGTTGCCAAGGCCACCAGATTTCAGAGAGCTTCATCGGGCAGCTTTTGTAAACAAAATTTCCATTTTCTGTTTATACTTTATGTTCTTTCAATAACAATATCAATACCAATTATAATTTTATTAAAGTATTGATATTTATATTCATTTCCTCATCTTAAAAATTATGTGTCTTAGAGTATGCCGATGATGCAGTTATAGTTGACAATTCAGTCAGGGCTCTTCAGGCCACTGTAGAAGGCCTAAATAGGTACTCCGCATGCATGGGTTGAAAAAACAGTATTGCAAAAACCCATGTACTGTGTAACCCTCCATGCCTTAGTGCCTAAAATCCCCTTACCGTCAAACCAAGTCATCGAATCGGTCGAGAGTTTCAAATACCTGGGAATATATATATATGTTACGGAAAATGGCAACTTCCAAAAAGAACTCTGAGTGCGGCTAGGAATAGCAGGCGCCACATTCAACAATATGAAGGCTGTCTGGAGATCGTATATTGACTCAGTGAAAACCAAATGCCGCCTATATAACGCCTGCATAACACCTACGGATGTGAACCATAGCAACTCACTAGGGTCAAAAACAGCAAAATTCTGAGTTTTGAGAATAGGTATCTAACAAGAATCTTGGGTGAGCGGTTGTTTAACTTTGTAAGAAATAAAGTAATAAGAGAACGGACCCAGCAAACTCCGGTGATAATTATTATCAAGCAAAAGTGATACGGTTGGCTTGGCCATTTGCTGCGTATGCCTTCTGAAAGCCATAACCAGGCTTGCCTATATTACAAGGCATCAGGTTCTCGACGTCCTGGACGTCTACTGCTGACTGTTCGTCGGCAGTTCGTGTTAGAACTACGGGACGCGAACCTGACTTGGGAGGATGCACAGAAGCTTGCAGCCGATAGACATCCTTGGAGGATCTTTGTGGACACCATACGCTCCAACTAGGGATAGGACAAGGAATGATGATGATTATGTTCTCAAATGCGGTGTACGGTATATAAGAGCAAGCTGTAACACGTTTCAAACAATTAAAAAAAATAAAAAATTAACAAAGTTTTAAACAAAATCATGTTTGATCTATAAGCTAAATTTGTAGATAAGATAATCACACCTGGCTCCTTTTTCCCTTTGTAATTTTCACAACACCCGTAATAATATCTTTTGATGTCAGATAAAACAAGCAACGATGATAATGTATTATTAATGTCTGGAAGCATCAATTGAATGAGATTTTTATTCTTTCATTATGAACCCCGAATAAACATATTAAAAATTCATATTCAATTCGATAAAGGCAACAGGGCGTTTGAATCATTCAATAGCAATCCTTCAAATGTTTTATCAGAGGTTAGCCGTGTGCGTTATACGTAAAGCTTTTACAACCCGCGCTGTACTATTCAAAAAATAATTGAAAAATGAAATTTCATTACTTTATTTACTACACAGAACTATAATTAATACTCGTCAACACGTTTTATTATCAAAGCTTATTTTTCAAAAGAAAAATTATAATATCCCTCTTTTACATATGCCCCTGGATTATGGGGATCATCGTCAGACACCTTCAGGAGACCCTATTGACGTCAGGTTTGACTTTTTTTAATAATGCGGCTGAAATATTGACATCTATATGGCCTTATAGAATAATGACAGTCCGCTGCGCTGGTGTCAAAAAAAGAGGCAGCTTAATTAAGACCCTCTCTCTCTTGACTCATACACCAAAAGCTATTATCCATATAGGTACAGTGGTTCCGATCCACCACCGACTTTCAAGACATTTGTCTTAGATTATTGCACCAGTAAGTTTATTCATCATATGCGTATTCGTACCCAATGGTGCATAAGGCACTGCATTGGTACACTTAATGCAGCGTATCTCGATTATCTGTTATATGAACTCAAAGAGATCGGTATTACGCGTCAGGTGCCAGTTAAATACTGTATTGTTAAATTACATTTTTAACAAATATTTTGTCCCGACTTTATCAGAAATCGATCCCGGGACCTCATACTCTATGAGACTATTATGACACTGCGTATTTCACATACAGAACTGTATTTTTATCCACTTAGACGTGAAGCTATACTACGAAGTCACTAGACTAAAAAGTAACCATACTACAAAGTTAGTGAGCTATGAAGTTAAAATACTACAAAATTAATAATTCACAAAGTTTCTATACTACAAAGTTACTAGACTAAAAAGTTAGCGGACTACGAAGATAGTATAGTATAAGTTACCATACTACAAAGTTAGTGAACTACGAAGTTAATATACTACAAAGTTACTACATCGCAAAGTTTTTATACTACGAAGTTACTAGACTAAAAAGTTGCTAGACTACGCGGTTATTTTTTCATTTTCAAATTCCTAATTTCATTTGGTACACCAATCGCAGCGTATCTTGATCATTTTTCTTACATGAAGGTAATACGATCAGTCGTACTCTTCAGGAGCTAGTCCAGGGATCTTGAAATATTCATGCGTAAAACACCTTATTTAATAAATATTTCATGTCAACCATGTCGGGAATCGCATTCGAGACCTCTTGCATGGGAGGCAAACGCGCTGACCACTACACCACGAAGCCGACAAAGTTAACATACTACACACTTGGAATATTACAAAGTTGACATACTACGAAGTTACAAGACTGCTAAGCTAGGATGTTAGTATACTACAAAGTCACTAATGTACGAAGTACTACAACTACAAAAAAAACTTTTTCTTAATATAATTTCGAAACAATAGATTATAGAATTAGAACTAACAATATTTTTGATGTTTTTCAGGTTTTTAATAATAATAATAATCATCATCATCATCATAGTTTATTAACAAAAATAACAATTACTTTATCTACTACATACACACTAAGGTAATAGATTTATGTGGATCATGTCTAGTCTGCCTAACTAGGTACAACCTGTTTTAAGGGAGACATTTTAATTTAAAAATAAACAATAACATTATTACCTACTAGTTCATTTACTATACAGCTAAAAAATATTAATTTATCCATTTTTATTTAAGAATGTATTTTGAGTAAATTTTCCCATCCTTCTCGACCTAAACCCAGTAAACATTTTATTACAAATGTATTAAATTGATTCCGGATCATGGTTTTACAATGTTTGGGTAACATATTGAATATTTTGTGGCCCAGAAACCTGAAATTTCTTTGCCTGAATTCAGAGTTTGTGATAAACTCTATGACCCCTCCTCTAGTTTGACTTCTGGTAGTGTGGGAGTGTTCCTTTTGGGATTTGGTAGAATAGTTCGCTTTCACAAACATTATTATTCTAAAAATATATAATCGTCTTATATCTGGGATCACAAATTTCTCAAACAGTTGATGCTGGGGTACCTGAGGAGTCTTTTAAAAATTATTTTAAGTATTGCATTTGAGCAGATTCAAGAGGTTTTAATATTGATTTATTAGTGCCTCCCCATCCTATTATACCATAAGTTATAATTGAATTAAATAAAATAAAATAACGTTGTTTGAGTTTAATTTGGGATAAGATGTTATGTATCGACTTGAAGATATGATAAAATAATATCTATGACAAAAGTTTCTGGCTTATCATTTTTCGCTGTTTTTAACCGTTTATTACTTTTTTCTTGCGACAATATATTTTTTTTAATCCAAAATTTATTGGCTTTAAACTAACGCAGCGGGACAAGGGTAGATTGGGTGTTTGTTCGATCTTACGTAATGACATGCAAGCTTTACAACTAATCCCAAACAAACAAACATGATGACACATAATAACAGGGTGGGTATGTCGGTACACAGCGTATTCCATAGCACGACCAAATCACTTGGGGAGAAGATAAATATTATGTTGCACGGATGCAGTTAAAGTTTTCCAATTAGAAAAACAAACCGAAACAATTCCAACTCCCGCAAATAATCTCAATTGCCTACTTAACCGACATCAATCATATTTTTTCAGAAAATATTGTTTTTTTTAAAATCATTTATTTATTAGGGATATCAACAGTAATACAGCTAAAAAAATATAACAAATAAAGTACACATTGAATAAAAACAATGACATAATCCACAGAAATACATTCAATCCACGTACAATACGTACTAGTGTGTTTGTGTTAGTGTAAGTGTAAGTGTGTGAAAGGGTGTGTAAGTCGGTGTTATATTGGAATGAGGGTGGACAAGTGTGTGAATATTATTTTACAAGTGTTAAAAATATAAAAATAATTAAAACTAGAGATAAAATAAGACTTTATTATAGAAACTACATATAAGACAAAGAAGTATATTTTAAAACGCGCATTTTAAACGTTAATTTGTTACAATCAAATGAATCAATAAGGGAAAAGTTCAAATTATATTTACGAACTAAACGTATAAGTGGAGAGTTCTGGTTTCAAATACATACCTTTTTCAACCAACCTACTAATCTACTTAATTCATTAATATCCTCCGTTTATGTTTGAGTGATATAATGTTTAAGAAAAAAAAGTAAGTATTAAAATTCAATTGTTTGCGGCATTCTTTGAGGAAACTTTTATAAATATTGTGATTTAATTGTAATCATATCCGAAAATGCCGGTTCTTGTGTGTAAAATTTATGTTTTATGTTTCTAAATTATTATTTTACATATTGCCTTACCATCAAAATTTACTAAATTTTTTGACAAAATAAATCAGTAAAACATACATGTTTCCCGTATGGCTTATCAAATATTTTCTGTCCAATGTTTTACATTGTCAAAACTTTTTATTTGTAATTTTTTTTTGGCTACTCTTTAGATCTAAATAATGCCTTTATTCTTTAAAATATGGCATTCACCAAACTCCGGAGATCTTGGGGCATGATAACCCTGACCCACGAGTGGACGATGTCTTTAGTCATCCATTTTTTGTCAGCAATGGACTCGGACGTTCAGAACGTCAGGAGTTTAATTTCTTATAGAACAAGCGTTGTTAAAGCTTACGGAAAGCAAAAAAAATATTCCTCAAATTTACGTAGAATACGTTTATGAAGCCAAAGCCAAATACTTCACAAATAAAAAATATGCCATGAAAATAAAAATAAATACAAAAGTAGTCAAATGAATTCACTTAATTATTTGATGATTTTCATCCCCAGTTGATTATTTTTTAGACTACTTGATTATTTACAGTAAAGTACAAAATAAATATACGTATTTATAACTCTATCGATTTACAAATAACTTTATGCGGGTAGTAAAATTAATTCATTAATACACTAAAAAGTTATGTAGAAAAATGTATGATTTAATTAATAACTTTAAATTTTCGATTTTGTATAGGTACGCTTACGGTAATCATCTTTAATTTAAAAGTAATGAGATAAGTTTCGGCAAAGTTGTTGTAAAGAGAATTCTCTTAGTAAGCTTTGGGCTATGCCATTGGCTATATAGACAGGCTATAAGCTATAGGGGATTCAATCAACGGAGTAAATATTGACCGTCAAACTGCCTACTGTGGGTGCAACAGAGCCGCCTTTAGCTGCATGGTTCTAGAGTTTTAGTATGGGTCAATGATTTATTAATTATCTTGCACAAATTGCCTTTTGTGATCAACTCTAACTTAACAATTCTGTTTTAAACATTTTAAATATTTTTTAAAGCTTTATCAAGAATGTACTTACAGTTAAACGGATTCAGCACTAATTCAGTAATAATTGTCTTATTGTTTTATAATATTCGTATTTTTTTTAGATATTTAAACTTTAAAACTGTTTTAAATAAAACGTGGCATTTGTTATTTGTGATATGTATTATTTAACTCTTCTTATAAACGATATTTATTTCGTTTAAATAATCAGACTTCTTACCAAGCTTTTTATTGTACCCTTTTTCATATAATTACAAGTTTTAAATTATTGTTTATATTTTTTATACTTGCGCACCGACACACACGCACCCACTCCCCCATTCATTCACGCATACACACATTCATATACACATACATGAATACAAACGTTCACACATACAATTACGTAAATTCTTTTCTTAAATATTATGTATTATTAGATTTACAGTGGATTTTTTTGATTGGATTTAGTATTGTTAGCATATTTCTACTTATTTTTTTATGTAATAGCTGTAAAAATCCCAAATTAAAAAGAAAAAACCCATAATAATAAAAACCAAGACACTTAAAATACCTTAAAAGTATAAACGGTTGTGCTACAACGCGTTATTTTGTAGTACGTATTTCTACTGAAATCAAAATCAAATAATTAAGCTCATCGAAATAAAATGTAAAGGATGTGTAAAAAGCTAATGGGTTTTAAATTCAATTTAAACGTTTATAAATATCAGTCATTCTTATTTACACAAAATAGTTTTTTTAAAGTAATTAATTGAAGTGAAAAAAAAAATTTGTTTACTCAGAGAAGCGGATCGGTCCGAAAATTTTACCATACTCCGATACGTTCGAGATAACCGCATTATTTATGTTTAAGGACTGCAGAATAAAAGCTAAGCGCATTTTAATCAAATGTTAGCTCAGCTGTTTACTCATCCCAAAAAAAATGTGACGTAAAGATTAAAGATTATGATAGATAATAAATTACTTAGATATTATATCGGCGGTGGAAAGGAAAAAATTCCAAGCAACGTGTAGCCAATAGCCATTCAGAAGAGCCAATTAATGATTTTTTTACGTTGGTAAAAAATCTCATATTTTGTATACATATTTACTAATTAACGTTTCATGGAGTTGGAACTTATGTCTTAATAAACTTATTATAAGTAAACAAATAAATTTTAGTAGGAATCACTCCAAAATAATAGAAATGTATGAGATGTTTTTATTAATTAATTAGCCGTCTAACCAACTGCGCCACGCGCCGTGGCGTAGTTGGTTTTTTTTAAATTTATTTATTTATTTTATTTTATTTTATTTTTTATTATTTTTTTATACGCCTCCACTCATCGGTTAGATGGTTGATTGTGAAACTGGCGTCGCGGGTTCGATTTTGCAAGAAAAAAAATCCAAGAAAGATTTTTTTCTCAATTGGTCTGGGTGTTGTGGTGTATTTTTCATTACCTCCTTCCACGTCTCCTCTATCCCACCTGCTGACAAGCCTCAATATAGAGGTTTAGCAGGTTATTACTTTAAAAAAATTATTAAAGAAAAACTAATAAACTTTTATTGGCTCTTAAAAAAGTTGTTACTTGTCGCTTAGGAACTATTTTCCTTCCACCGTCAATATGTACTTTTAATTTATGTTATTTTACAAGTTACGAGTGCATTAACCCATAAAATAAATTTCTTAATCTTTAAACTTCTTTCCATAAATAATACATGTTAATAATACGAAAAAGATGAATAAAAAATACAGAATATTAAAGTATGATTTTTGAAGGTAAAAATAATTCCAATTTATAAAAATAAAAAAATGCAGTATTGAAATACGAATAATAACTTACATAAAAATAAAAAATTATTCCATCTAAATTATGTGTTATTAGTCCCATCTACGTATTTTTCTGAAAACATTATAATATTGGCGTTTCCCTTAGCGACAAAACCTAAAAGCTCCACGAATTAAACACACCCCTATACACTGCCATCTGTGAAGATGTGCAGAATACTCTCTCGATCTAGTATGATGATATTATTATTTATTTTACCATTCAGTCAGGTTTGAATCTTCGCTAACACTTTAGCGCAATAGTGGTGCATGCTACAAATTCAACCCTTATCGACGTTACAGAATTTACCAGAAGATGGCAGTCACATTTCCTTTTTCGTATCTCTATATTAATTCCGATTTTTATCTTTGTCGTCTCTTTGTATTTATTCAAAAGTTAACATTTTAATGTTTTTTATGTAATATTTATTACATGAAATCAAATTTTTATCTGTCTTGAGATTTTTAAAGTAAAAATGACTTAAGTTGATAAATGGGAAATGTGCTTCAGATTTATTTTTAAACTAATAAAACAATAATCTTCAAAAGTGATGACTATCTATGTATTGTCATTATGGTATCATAAAGTAGGTTTTGATGAAATAATTTTGTTTAAATAAGTACTTTTTAGTAAAATTGTCATTAAATCGATTTTTTATTTTTCGTTAATAAAAAACTGCAAAACGCAAGAAAATATATTTTCTCTCATTTTTGTTCTGTAATATTTTGAACACTGTTATGTGCATTGAAACAACAAAAAAATATATTAAGCTTATGTCCGCCTTGCAATGAGGTTATCAAACCTTCACTACGATTTTTGAGGTCCCGGGTTTCATTTCAGGCAAGTTTGACGTGAAACGGTTATTTTATCAATTGTTTTTCACAGAAATATTATATCATCCCCTGAATAGCGCCTAAAACGGAAAAACAATCATCATGTCTTCATGACATGTATGACAAATAATTGCTGATACGCAGATATACAGTGCCCTGTGCACTATTTGATATGAATAAGATAGTGAGGATGCTGACAGTTTGCGTTCATTAGATTTATTTTTACTTTGCATTAAATTTATTTTAATTTTTCGATAATTTCTTTGCTTATTTTTGTACGATTTATCGTTCTCTTTGTTTTTCCAATATTGTTTTATGAGTTTTTATTTTTTATGAATTATTTTCATGTATATTAATTTTTTTATTTATTCATACGAAAACATATATGTATATATATAGGCGGCCTCCTGGTGTAGTGGTCCATACGCTTGACTCACGCACGGAAGGTTCCGGGTTCGATTCCCAGTTCTCACCGGGAATCGAACCCGGAACCTTCCACACAAAATTTTGTATGTAATTTTTCTCAAGCCTGGGTGTTCTGTGATGTAATTCACCCCTGTAATTGGGCCTCCTGGCCTGTTGTGGTGCAAAAAAAAACAAAATATATATTACAAAAAAAAATAACGTACCCCAAATTCTATGAGGCCAAGAGCTCTGTGTTGAGTTGGGATACATCATAATGGAAAGTGGAAGCACTTACATAATAATTAAATAACAGCACAAATATTACATAAACATTCATATACGAGTATTTCAATAAACATCTGGACAACACGCTTAGTAGTATATAAATGTATGCAATATCTCGCAGCAGTCTCCTGCAATGGTATTTTTTTTTTGGGCAAAATCCAAACTTGTACCTACACTCTTTATGAAAATGCCTTTCGTTTTGGAGAACTTAATATGTTCATCCAGGACATTGAACACTCTTGGGCCTACAAAAAAGAAATTACTCCGAGCAAACGTCTTACGTGTTTTTAAAATTAAACCATTCAAATTACAGGAAAACCTCGTGCGAGCGTAACACAAATATACAACAATACTTTGTTGAATATAAAACCTACTGAATAAAGAATAAAATGCCTCAATGCTTGCTTGTCTTGCACATGAAGGTTTTGTGTTCGGTTCCCGGTGAGATGACAAAAAGGTTATTTTTCTCAAGTATGTGTGTTATGCGCTGTAAATCACCAATATAATTAGGCCTCCCGGTCTGTTGCAGTGCAAAAAATAAATATAAAATAACTTATTTGTGAGCATTGTATGTATTTTTACTAACGCGATGATATTATAAATACACACAAATTAATACCCACAACTTACTTTAAAAAAAAACGCTTTTATGAACTAAGATATTTTTTGTTCATTTTATTTACAAAGCGTTAAATTGTGCGTCTAAATCGCTTTTATTGACTTTATTTGGTGAAAAATTTAAGAATTGGAAAAAAAACGGAATCTTTTATTTCCATCCCTCTTTTTTTTTCTCGATAGTAGTTTCTAGTTGGCTCCAGCGTATTTCTAAAAAAAAACGAATGAAAACGGAATAAAACGAGTGGATGCATTGTCAGCTGTTGTAGGCCAGTCAGGCAGCTAAGCCGGAGTAGGTACTGAATACTGAATACTAAAACACTGACTGACGTGGACTGCCTGTAAAGTGTAAAGCCTTTGGTATCCTGAAATTGCGGCCACTATCCAAATGGCGCGAATCAGAGTCATTCGAGGGTTTTTATTTAGTTTTTTCTTCGGCGCTACGTTCTATAAACGCTTTAAACTGTGCAGTGCGATCTATTGCTCGTGGAGGAAATTCGTAACGACAGTATTTTTTTTATTTACCGAATAGTATAAAAGCGAGCTGAAACGTTTTAAAATGAAAAACAACATTTACGTGCTTCAACAGAGTTGAAGAACATTTTAGAGAATTAAAAATGGAAGTCTAGGCATTTACAGGGCTTATGACCTGTCATTTGCTGATTTAAGTGGCCACTTTACACTCCCTGTAAAATTTATAATTTTGTACATTCGAACAAACTCATAATATTTGTGGGACCCCCACAAATATTGGACAACAATGGACAAAACAATGAACCTTGGTCCATTGATCGATGACACACACACTTGCAGTAATTTCACGTGAAATATAAAGCACCGACCGATTAAGCAAGTAATCATTTTATATTGAATACTATAACTTTGTCCATAATTTTATCAAAATCATTGAATAAAAGACATAATATTTTGCAAAACTAACAGTATTGCATATAAAAGGTTTATCCATCTACGTAAGAGCAACATCCTGCAGTACATTCACGCCATGGAGAATAAAGGGACGTGGCCTATAAAGAGATCACAGGGCGTAGTAACGCCCAGTCAGCTCAAAAAGTCAGTCCAACCAAATTAGCTCAAGCTAGTCACTCAGAGCATTTTTTCCAGCATGAAGTAGAAGTGGAGTCAGTTTAACTCAGCATCGCCGTTACTCTCGCGCTCCACAACAAAGTGTCGTATCTTATTCAACATGCAATAAATACGCATACTAAGATATGATGATCGTTCATCCGTTTTAGGCGCCATTAAAGGGATCATAAAATATTTTTGTGGAAAACAATTGATTAAATTACCGTTTCACGTCAAACTTGCCTGAAATGAAACCCAGGACCTCAAAAATTGCAGTAAAGGTTTTACATCTTTAACTTCATTGGAAGACGGACAAAAAATGTGTTTATTATTTAAAGCAAAGTATTTTGGTTCACATAGTTTCTACTGTCTAAACCCTCGCTTTCCTCGGCTTTAGAAGCGTTATGTGAAGAATATTTATTTTCAGTCTAAGTTCGCAATACGTTAAATCTTCTGGAGAGGCAAAAAGCACACAATGCCTGCGTTTGCGAAAAAATGATGAACGCGAACCGAAATATATTGAGGATTTGTTAGAAGTTTTCGAATTCCTTTACTTAGGATTTACTGATGGAAATAAATTCTTAGCGATATTTTTCAAGGGTGCTTTTTATTCACCGCAGTTGTTGACAGTATAAAGTCATACAAGCTAAACGTAATGTATTGAAAATGTATTTAGGGAGAACATATAAATCGCTACTTACCTTGGGGGATTTCGTAAAAATCCATTCAAAATACGTTGAAAGCTCTTTTTCTTATTTTTTACGAAACTGTTGGAAAATGGGTTTGTTTAAAAAGTGAGTGTATTTATCGTGATTAATTTAATTTAAATTTAATAACTCTAAGTCGGCGATTGAGAACAAACTACATTTTATCTTCCAACCTTCAATAAGAATATGGCGAACTTTAACGCATTATCACGTATGTTAAGGTTGTATAATTATGTAGAAAGTAAGAATGATATTGATATTTTGAACGATACATCAACTAATATTATGGGAAAACTGTAACGCAATTGAAGAAGAAGAAGGCGAAGGCCTTGGTTATCTCAGTGTTGATGTACGATGTGGAGTGTTGGACACTGAGGGAATCTGAAAAGAAAAAAATCGAAGCTTTCGCAATGTGGTGTTGGCGGCAAATGCTGCGGATTCCACGGACGGCCAGACTAACGAATGCACCTATACTCCAGGAACTAGACATAGGAGAAAGACTAACATCTTCATCATCAACAGGAATTCTGATAGTTTGGAGAAAACTATTCTTCTGGGAAGTGGCGAAGGGACAAGTTCGCGTGGACGTCAACCGACAAGATGGAGCGGCACAGTAACTGAATTATCAAAACCATCACTGACGAATGCCTATAGAAGAGCACAAGACCGTTCCAGATGGAGGAAGACTGTCCACAGACGAGCCATACCTGGAGTCACGCGTAATCACCATCCTCAGATATGAGGCACGGATTGAAGAGTAACGCAATTTAATAAGTGAGGTAAAAAAAATATAGTAATAACCTATTAGTAATAATTTAATAGAATAACTTTCATAACAATCATAGAATGCAATTAAGCTAGTCAACTTGAAAAAAGTCAATCGTAAAGCTTTTTTTTTTTTTTTATTTGTGCATGCTATGTTCACACATAATTGATGAACAATATGTAAACATAACAAATTGTGATAATTATACCAATGCCGTACGTATTGTTTATTGTTTGTGAACCATAATAAAATAAAATAATAATTTTTTACTAAAAATTAGAACACGGTAACATTAAAAACGCACAATTTGGTTTTTCACGACTATCTTTATGATGGACACAGAATGAAAAATGTAGGGTAGAAATAGCCTTTACAGTGTGAAAAATAAAGTGCAGGATGCATTCTAGATATCTTTAATGGGCTTTGTAAAACTTTTTACTATATAATATATTGACCTAACTCATTTTGGTTTTTTAAAAAAATATTTGCGTTCTTGAAATATGATTTACCCAAATATTTCATTTTGAGTGCCATTTTCAATAAGTTATTTATAACTTACTACTGTAAAATGTAAATACACAGCGTGTAGAGTGGCCTCTTTAACCAGCCAATAAATACCTGTGCTTATATATTCTCTCCTCAAAAATTGTTCTCCAACAACTGTATTTTAGATTATGTCATATAGAAATGTATTTTGTATTAAAAATAAGGAATATTGATTAGATTTTTCTAACAACAACTAAGACAAAAAAAACGGTTGTATTTTTAACTTCAGTTTTAGTAAAAAAAAAAATAATATTTTTTTTATTTTTAATGACCTTAATTAGCTCTACAAAATTATTTTTCTTTCTCTGAAATACTTTTTATATTTTCCTGGCTGAATTCATCAGGTTTTGTTACAAGCGCTGATTCTTCATTTTATCAAATACCTTCTCTTAATGGGAAAAGAATTCGAATGCTCCACTAACCTTTTCTCTAAGAATCCCAATAACTTTTCGCTTCACCTCCTCCGACGAAAAATTCTCGAAGCATTGTAACGTTATATGATACCGTATTAAGAGAAATCTTTCTTATACCCATTTAACCATGCCGTGAAAAGGAGAACACAAAAAGAAAATCAAGGCATCGCTAAATGCTAACATTAAGGTCTTTTGAAACTTTTGTCGTTTAAACTTATTTTTTGTTATTAAATATGAATATAACAGTCTGAATCGAATAATAATACAAAGGAATGTACCTAGGTACCAATTTGTAAGGTAAAATATATTTTTTTACTCGATTTATGTTATATATGAGTGAAAAAATAGATGGTTAAATAGGATCGTGTAAGATCGAATTGATTTTTTTAGAAGTTATTTTTATCAATAAACAGGTATATATTATGAGAGACAGCGATTTTATGGACGAATAAAATATTTATTTAAATTCCAACATTTAAAAAACTAATGATACAAAAGACACAGGATATAAAGAATGTGATAATTTTTTTGTTTAATATTTCTTAATTTAAATTCTTATTGATTTTTTTGAGTGCCACACCTGAGTATTGTTACTCTGGTTGGTACTAATAGCATAGTATATAAAGATAGCACAAGGGCTATAATCGCCCTCTTTTTCGTTTTTCCTCGAAGTTTTTGATCGTCACGGAGCGCACTGTACTTTAAAATAAATATTGTATACAGTATGTATCTTTTATTTAGTAGAGATCGCCGTCATATTTATCGAATTGTGTACAACATCAGCACACATTTTCCAGGATGGATGTCAATTTTTAGGTGTTCTAAGCTAATAATGGCATCTGACGGCAGTGTACATAATCTAAATTTCCGTTTGATAAAATTTGACAGTAATAAAATGACAGTTATAAAAGGCAGTACTTTTCAAGATATCTGAACAAGAAAAAAATGCATACAGGAGATAAAAGAAGGATGTCAGTTAAATACTGAAAATAACACAATTTTTTAATTTTCATAAAAACCATGTTCGTTAACATAAATATTAAGCAGGTTATTTTATATTTATACGTTTATTTAAATCTTCGAGATGTTCGAAAACTTGAAAACGTTCTAATTCAAAGGTTCCTTTTCTGGCATTCAGCCTTTATATTCTATTCCCTTCAAATATATGTGCGTTTTCTACAAAAAAGGCTTGGTTTACTTATAAGTAAAAAAATAGAAAAAAATTAGAAGTTTATCTCTGAACCAAATAGGTAGAAAGAATTTAACCTTCACCAAAAAAGTTTTCGGATACATTAAGTATCATTATTATCACTGCCTCATCGGCAACTAATAGTATTGAAGACATTGCATTATTACTGACAAAAAATACACCTTAGATTTTAAAAATAAGATAATGTTATTTTTACAAAAATCATACTGAATGTTTTCATTACAAAAGAAAAAAGCAGTCCAATCCATTTACCCAAAGAAATGTTTTAATTACCACTTGACTTTTCATCGTTTTCGTTCTTACAACAAAAATATCTATTTTTTATAGTAAACGAGTTACATTTTAAATACTTAATTTAATAAACAGAGATTTAAATAAAACTTTAATCATTTACTTGAATTGCCTTTTCAACAAACAAAAAAAAAACATCTGTTTTTTCCACTCTGACTCCCTTCATAGAGCAAACGGCTAACACCACTCATCTGCACTCAACTCTGCTTTGCGCAAAGTTCCTTATTTTGTCCCAGGATAGTCCAGCCTCTCGAAGGTCTGCCAAATACAGTCAGTGAAAAATCGTCGATCATCTATCAGGGCACCTTCGACTCTGGTAACTGAAAGTTAGAATAAATAGACGTTTTAAAAAAAACAAAACTGTGAATAAGTTAAACACGTAGTATAATGTCAGCTAGTCCTTCAAAGAACAACTAAAACCAGTTAATTATGAGTCATATAAGACAAATACCTAGTTTTTCCTATTTAAAATATTTACAACCAATCTCTTCCTCTGTTTAAATGTATTTATTATAAAAATATGTAAAGTTTTTCCTAATACTTGCAGAAAATGATTGGATTTTACTCCCTCGGTTTCAAGAATAACATATTACAACTTAGATAATTAGAAACTTTTTGGGAAATATTCAATGTAAATACAAGCATATACATGGCTTAGTAGTTACTTTACATATTGTAACATTCACAATTCTGCCAATGTTAGAACATCATTTTTTTTCTATTCCTCTTAATTGTTTTTCTATATTCCCATTTCAAATATGCGTTCTATCATTTATGTTGTAAACGTTATTTACAATATGTTTAGTTGATGTTTCGCCCTTTGAATAAAGATACTGCTTTGAGAAAAAAGTTTCGAGATGCGGAAAAAAGTAAATGGAGTGAAAACAGACGTGAAGATGTAAGAAACAGTTCTGAGTGCTATCACTAGACTAAGGAATGAGGTTTTAATGGCATTTGATGGTACTGATGTGAAAATCGCTCTGCTCCAAGCTTTTCTTCTATTATCGTCCTTACGACCGACGGTCGTCTGCTAAAGCTACTTGGTATTTATTTAGGCTCGTAGGAAATTCATCCCTTAAACCGATGGCGCTTTGATATTGACTTTTAATTTAATATTTCCAGCTTTAATATTTTTCCCTTGAATATTGGATACAGTTTGCTGTAAGGAAATAACATTTCACGGATATTTCGTTTAATCTGTTTACGCTCGAATATTGATATCTCGCGGCTGAATTGAATTCCAAATCCGTTTGGGATTATTGTTCTGTCAATATTGGTATGTTTATATTATATTACTCAGTGACCTTTTGAATTTATCTTTAATTTTTATTATTAAGAGTAATGGTCCGTGATGTAAATGATAAAAATAGTTTAATTTAGTTAAACTACAAGCGAGACAGCAAAAATTAAAATAGTAATAAATAATTAACACTTTATTCTACAAACGATATTTTATAAAAAAGCTAATAAGCAAGGTGTAATTTTTGTGATGAGTAATTTTCGGACGTAATTTTCATAACGTTTATATATTATTTATATTTTTATAAACACAGAATCTTACTACAAAAATGTATTATTGTATATTTTAAAATATTTTTTTTACTGAAATCGTGATATTTTTTAATGAAAATGTGTTATTTTAGACTACTTGAATTATTAAACTCGTATATGGTTACGCCACATTTAATCTTTGTGTGTATAGCATATTTACTAGGTTAAGGCGTTCAAATTTATTTGCTACCTAATGGGCCCTGGTTAGGATGTCGCAATGCCTACCGTGGGTACCAATATTGTCCCGGCCCGATAATAATAACTAAACGGGCATCGTGAGTGCGTGTGCCTTTGATATTCTCATCGAGATTGAAATAAGTTATTTTTGCGATCAATAACTCATTTAATCCACTATGTCGTGTAATCGCTAAAAAAAAAACAAGAAACCACGTCAAGTACCCCTCCTTCTCGACCACAAGGTGTGATCTGATCCTGACTGCCGCGAGAGAAGTTCCAAACAATAAAAGTGCTAGAATCCCAGTACAAAGTAGGTAATTGCATTCATTGTAATACGGTTTGGTGGCAAAGTAAATAAAGATAACGCATTCTGCGAACCAGACCATTTTGAGCGTTCATCTGCCAATAGGCAAGTGGCGCAATCAATATCCATATTGTTTTTGAATGATTGTGTAAACTTGTTTTTTTTGCCTCTGTCCTGGAGAAACGTCCGACTCGTAGTATAGCGGTTGGCGCGTTTGTCTACCATGCTTTAGGTCAAGGGTTCAATTCCTGGGAAATGAGACATGAAATATTTATTTTTTAATGTACACTGACGTATTTCATTTTCCCTCGACTACCACCTAAAGTGTAGGACTGATAACATCTAAAACGTAATAAGAATATTTAAAAAAAAACGTGAATTTCACCTATTGTGTAAAGTGAGCACTTGAACAATTTGTAAGCCCTGTAAATGCCTATTTAGACATTATTTTCGTTTTATGTCAAAACCGTCTCTTTATTTTGTTCCTTTATACTGTTTTAGTTTTTGTTGTTGTTGTTACTTGTCGGCCTCGTGGTGTAATGGTCAGCGCGTTTACTTACCATATAAGAGGTCTCGTATTCGATTCCCGACATGGTTGATGCGAAATATTTATTTCAAAAAATGTTTATACACTGGAATATTTCATAGTCCGTAGTGAACCATGGATGTGCCCAATGCACCATTATGCGGGGAAAAGGAATGCTGATGCTATTTTCGTTACAATTTACTTTTTTTATATCGTGAGCTCACTAGCAGAAAAAGCGTACAAAATAAATAAATAAGAGATGTTTTGCAAATATCCTCTTCCTTATTTTACGCACAAACAATAACATTCATCCCAAAAGAAAGATTGAAGATTGTGATTGAAACTGAACGTGTGGAATACACGATTGTGAATTTAGAAGGTAAAAAATAATAGCCCCTACACGCACGTTTTTATGTTATGCACGATTATTTTTTAAATCTCACAAATATTTCAACAGTATTATTCATCGAGTCAGCATTAACATTCTAAAATAATACGATTTAATTTATTATGTAAAGCACTACTTTCACGTGACTACTTAAAATTTTTTAATAGTACATACACTTTTTGGGAAGCCAAGATTATTCCATCTACAGGTATAGTTATACATTTTTAGAGTCAGTCAAGAGTCAGTGAACTTTTTTTATTTTTTAAAATTTATTTTATGTTTGCACCACAACAGGCCAGGAAGCCCAAGTACAGTGGTGAATTACATCACTGAACACTCAGGCTTGAGAAAAATCACATTTAATTTTTGTTTTCTCACCGGGAATCGAACCCGGAACCTTGACCACTCTACCACGGAGGTCACCGTTGTATTTTGCAATCGTAAAGTTAATAACTACACTCAACTTGTAGATGGAAGATCTGTATTTTCCGAAATTATATAGTAGTACTCACAGATATAATAAATACACTATTCAGTAGTACTACTCTAAATAAATTCAAGTGGTCTTATAAAAAAGTATTTTATTTAATTTATTATGTAAATGCGGTGACCTCCGCCGTGTAATGGCTAAGATGCTTGACTCACACATGAAAAGTTCCGATTTCGATTATGTTCTAACCTGATAACATTGGGACATAATCAAAATATTACTGATACTTCATACCTCATACTAGTAAATATTGTTTTTTTTTTCACGTAATAGGTTTTATTATTTATGTAAAGAAAAAGGTAAGAAATCAAATTTGTGAGTGCTGGGCCTTATTATGTATTGTGACACATGGAAGATAAAACGTGAAAAGTGGATTGTGTGAGTGGAACGGGGTGATACTGAGTAGAATAAATGCGTCAGAGGAGAAGAACTGTGTTGACATTCATAATTAATCACCCCAACCTACCCTGAACCAGCCTGTACCTTCGTAGAGACAATAATTACATAGAACCTATTCATTTCCAGTGAAAGTGTATAACAATAATGTTTTTCTTAGAATAATTACACATGTAGAGAAAAAAACAATATTTTTTCAGTAAAATCGTATCAACCTAAAAATTCAAGGTTTCAATCAGCATCTAAAACATACTTTTAATATTTAGGGGGTGTAAATATTGACATTTTTCCATAAAATCAACTCGGGCATGTTTAAAGAAAACCGATGAAATTTTAATTTAAAACCAAATGAACATGTTTAATATTATTGAATATAATTTGTTATTTATAAAGGGGATTTTTTTACTTCTGCTAAAGTGTTTATTTTCATCTACCCATTTATTTTGAGGATAATAATATTGCAACTTCTTAAATCATTGATTTTGAACATTGAATATAAGATTCTGCATAAACATGGGAAAAGATAAAACAGCAACTTGTTTAATAATTTATAAATATTCACTTTTATATTTAAAAATTCAGTAAAATTTCGAAAAGCACTTAAGCGATAGGATAGGTTAAATTATTTTTTAAAGAAATAAATAGTTACCAATATAAATCTCAAAATTTATGTCCCATAAACTGCTTAATTTTTTGCACCACAACAGGCCAGGAGGCCCAATTACAGTAGTTAATTACAGCACAGAACACCCTGGCTTGAGAAAATATTTTGTTTTTAATAAGGTCTTAATAAACAGTGTTTAGTATATATTTTTCTTAGAATTTGATTGTAATTTATAATTAAAATTATAAGACGAGTGAAACTTTAATCCCTAAATTTGGAATGCTCAATTATCGGTTTCATCAGTTTCGTTACGTCTTCGAGACTGGCATTTTTTGTAAAATAAATGTATCTATCCATAAATAACAAAAAAAAGAGTTTAAGGTTGTATAATTTTAATTGAATTGATTAATTTCTGTCTGAAAGACTGTATATGTATTGGGTGTTGACATAAGTTTAGTCCGTTTTTTACAAATAAATAATGGGCATTAAAAGTCAATAAATTTTTTAAAGGTTATTCGTCATTCGTTTTTCTGTTCTCTGAATGTGAAAACAAAGGACACAACTTATGTTAAAACCCAGACTTGAGGTTAAAGTTGTTAATGAAACTTTCTTTGCGGTTTTCGAGAAAGGCGCTCTTATATCAGACCGATTCCGACAATTATCCTTCATTATTTTGCAACAAATTAGCCAATAATAGTTTTTCATTATTCTCTTTATTTGTTTTCGATTGAAGGCAAACAAAAGGTGTCGAAAATATTTACTTTTGTCAACTTGACATTCCATTTTGAAGGCTTGGCAAACAAATTAAATAAAATATGTAACGTAAAATCGAACATAAATTTATTATAGAACAGAAAATTTTCTTTCGAATGACATGAATTCATTAACATTTTTTTTTCTTTTTAGTGCTTATTTTAAAATCTGAAAACAAAATTACATATCTTATATGAACACACAATAAATATCAAATTAAAATTATTTTATTAACTCTTGTATTTACTAACACTTTGTTAAGATATCTTTTAGAAAAATAAAAAAAAAAACAATTTGATGATTGCTATTATTGAATTTCAACTTCTTTAAACTAACTGTTTTTTTTATATCATAAAAAATTTTAAATAATTTAAAATACCAGCCTCGAAGATATCACGAAAACAAATAATACAGCTACTGGTTATTCCAAATTTGTGAATTTAAATATGACTCGCCTTTTATTTCTTACGACAGTAGGTATATAACTATTTTATATGTTTTAAAATTAGTATGTTCTCTTTTTTCTTAAACAATTGTAAAACAGTCGAAATGAGTAATAATTGTGATTTCTCTGTTGTATTTTTTGAACATCACATCAATACAAAACACTTCACAAAACACATACAAATGAACTTGTCAATAATATTTGATAGTCATAGTATTGAAAACATTAGTTGTTGGGGCATTTCTCGAATATTTCAATTGTACATGTATCTTGAAATCAAAATTTTGATCAATTGTGTATATTTTTCAATAAAAACGGCTATAAAATTATATAAGACCTTAGTTGGCTACCATGTCCAGTAATGAGTAGACGTTTTAGCAGCTGTGGTGAGAAGCCGTAATAGCTAATGACGTTTTTGGATTTCCAATTACACCATCATTTTCCGGGAAATAAACTGAAGATATTTGGGTAGCCATGACCGGCTGTTAATGCGAACGCCAGATGTGAGATGACACAATTTTCCTTTATGATTTATTACTGTCAATCAACAACCCCCTTCACTCAACTCGTTCTAAACTCTTTAACGCGTAAACGAAAAAAATAATAAATGACTTTTATGTTTTCCTGTCAAAATCCAGTGACAATTTTAACAGTTTAACCATGAATCAATATATTTATGTACTATGATTAAGTAAACGGCTTTTTTTTTATTTTCCTTTTATTTTTACATGTTTTTTGTTAAGTAAGTATTCTTAAGAATCCAATTTTAATAAAAAGAGAAATATTACTTTCAATCCACGCAAAAAGAACTTTTCCTACAACACTTCGAAACAAGCATTTTAATATACATTTCAAAAATTATTTAATGAATTCATTAGATAATTTTATGAGTTTACCTTATATCACGTGTTTAATATAAAATAAGTAATTTAAATCGAGCTGCGAGGAAACAAACATAGTGTTTTGTCTTTTAATAAATATTTTAAATTTTCGTGTTTTTTTAAAAATCTAAAGATTTTCATTTATTTACTGAAAATATTATTTAAAAAACACAATTTTAACATAAATGGTACACTTTAAATCAGAAAGAACATTTAAGAAGTCACTATCAAAATCATCCTTACCATACTTCTTTTTATCACAATATTATGATTTTTTCGAATTTTTTGTCGACGAACACTCATTGGAGAATTATTTTAAAGGAAAAAACATGGCAGTATTGACATTTACAGAGCTTAAACTGGTCATTGGCTGGTTTAAATGGTCATTTTACACACTGTGCAACATTCACGATTCTGCCAATGTTCATATTTCCTCAATTCAATCATCTGTTGATTTTCGTGAACTGAAACCTTTACAGATTTGGGTGAGATTCATCTGACTGAGCACACTCAGCGACGCTTGACAACATTTTTATATTTTTAAAATAATACTTATCCTTGGACCAGTTGGTTAAATCATTAATCAAAAATATTCTTCATCCCTCCTGTAATATGTTGAAATTGTCGGTTTGTCTAAATACGGTGCCTAGCGCATAAAAAACGGCGTTGGCTGTTTAATTTTATGAGATAGGCTTTATTTTTCTTTCTGCAAATGAGATTAGAAAATAATTAGCAGAGATAGAGCTCTTTGGAATGTAATTATTCTGAGTAATCCAAGCGGATTTCAGCAACGGGCGCAAAATATGTAATCTAATACCAGTTGTATCACAACACTATTACCACTCAGTTCTAATGAAAAAACTTCCCAAGCATATTTCACTTTTCACGAATAAATCTGGCGCCGCGACATAAAATTACATGTTTACAGGATAATTTATCGTCGGGTATCGTGAATTAATTAAGATAATTGGTCCCTCTCAGCAGGCGGAGCGGGGTGAGATAGGGGGTGATAGGAGCCAGAATACAATTACCGATGCATTTTGGAACAATAAATAATGAATATCGTAACGTGACCATTATTATCGGCAATCACCAAAACGAGTGCTTTTATTAGGGCGTAAATTTGATTTTTGGTAAAAACATGTTTTCAAAGCGAAGTTTTATTATTTAACGATGTTCGTTTGATATTGATTTAAATATTAATGAGTATCTCATATCATCTGAAAAACAATTATTTGGGAATCAAGGTGAGCTCTTAACAATTTAATATTATGTATCTTTTTGGGTGATACCGTGTATGTTGGATTTGATCCGACGTTTCGGCTACCATTGCATGAGCCATCTTCAGGGAAAACTGTGTGTTTTATAGAGAAATGTATGTGTTTAAGTACTAGTAATTTGTACCGTGTCACAGTCAGCAGTAGGCACATTTCTAGTTTTGTAGGAAAGAATAATTATGTTTATGTACTAGTAATTTGTACTGTGTCGCAGCCGGCAGTAGGCACATTTCTATTCGTTTTTGTCATATGTAGTGCTGGGAACCATGTTGAATTTAATTTAAGCCCGTCGTCTTTGTTTATATTATTTGGATGTCTGTGTATTTCAATTGCCTCTTTTATTATTCGTGCACTATAATTACTAGGTTTATGTAGAATTTTTTTTTCTTTAACCAAAAATTTGGTTAAAGAAACCTACTGCTGACTGTGACACGGTACAAATTACTAGTACTTAAACACATACATTTCTCTATAAAACACACAGTTTTCCCTGAAGATGGCTCCTGCAATGGTAGCCGAAACGTCGGATCAAATCCAACATACACGGTATCACCCAAAAAAGATACATAATATTGATAACAGTGACCGTGAAAACCTTCGCACCTTCTTAACAATTTTTTTCTTAACAATTGAAATTTGTGTTATTCGGGATATTTACGGAATGTTACCTAGAATATTTCTAATATTAAATTACAAAAACAACACAAATAGCGCATTATTTGTTTAATTAATTTAAGCTTACCTATATGAGTTACCATTTTAGTAAAATATTTTTAGTTTATTCAAATGTTTAAATATGAAAGACCGGATTTAATTCTCTAGGAAGTCATTAAGATTGACAAAAAACCAACTGGTCCAAGAAGTTTAAAAATAGGAAAAATTGTTTTCAGGCGTTGCCTAGTATGTGAAATAGTTCAATCAGATGAATTTTTTATAACAATAAAGGTTTCAAATAATCAACAGATGGAAGAATCGAAGAAATAAAGATGTTCAAACATAAGCAAAATGGTGAATGTTACAAAGTGTGGTCACTTAAACTAGCCAATGACGGGTCATACGCCCTGTAAATGCCCAGACTTACATATTTCTTTTTCTTTAATATTCTCGAAAGAACGGCTAAAAAGATCAACGATGCGAATGTTGATGGATGCAGAAAACGAGGAAGACCGAGAAAGACATGGCAGGATCAAGTCCATCAAATCCTTATTTCTGTGTATGTAAATTAATTTTAGTCTATTTTATTACATCTTACATGTTTTTATGTTCTCTTTTCTTTTCTAAAAAAAAAATCTCGTTTCCTTATGTTTAACTCAATTTTATTTTTTTATCTCAATCATTATTTTTATCATTCACTAAACTTAATCTTTATTATTCCTTAAATTGATTTTACACACTTATTTTATATAATTTATGAGAGATGGTGGAGTTCTATAATTGAGGATATATATAAAGAATTTTAGTAATGCTTACTAAAAAAATGTATTTATTTTATGTATCCTTGTTAAACTACCAAATATTTTTTTTTTAAATATATATAAAAACTTGAAGATGGACATGTTAAAAGTAGAAATAATCAGCGTGCGTGCATGAGAAGATGTATGAATGTAGAGGAAGCGAGGTCTGTATGCCAAGATAGAGTGATATGGATTTCTATCCTCTCTGCCTAGCCCTACGGGGAAACGGTTAGGTTTTCACATACTGTATAAAAATAAAATTGAAATAAAACAAAATACAATGCAATAAATATACGCTTACTGCTCCATAACATTACATTGTAATGAAATATTGCATTGCATAAGAAAAGTGACCATTGCGGGAGACTGATGCAAGATATTGCCTAGATTTATATTATATTAAGTGTAATAATAAAAATACTTAAACCATAAAGTATTTTTATTATTATAATTAAAATGCAGTTCCACCAAGGAAAGTCAGCAGAAAAACTCAATATACGAGTATTATATTAAGTGTGTTGTCTGGATGCTTTTATTTTATTTTTGCTATTATTAAATAATTTACATACTTCTACTTTCCATAATGTTGTATCCCAACTCAACACAGTGCTCTTGGCCTCATAGAGTAAGAGATACGTTATTATTATTGTTTTTCAATTAATATGTGTTTGCATGAATATATAAATAAACATTGTCAATTAAATTAGTACCCAACGAATATAATTTTTAAATGTAGTATTTCATTTTTTAACCCGCTTATTACTCACATAACTCGGATAATATTTTGTTATGTGCTCACACATTTTTTTTAAAACGTAAGAAATGATATCCAAAAAAATGTGTTATTATGAAAAAAAAAAATATCATAAAACCTGTCTGAAAAAAGGAGTTTTCATTGCCAGATTCTGACGATTATAAATCTTTTGCTATGACGTATCCTCTCCAAATTAATCAGACGAAACGAAATGTCATACATTTTTATACATCCATGATGAAAAGATATAATACTATGTATATCGTGTACATATTTATTCGGCTGTGATATATGTTGTATGGTATATATCTGGTGCGGAAGTGTATTGTATTCTCGAATCATTTATCATCCCAGGCTCGTTGTATGCGGCAAACGTTTTATAATTTTGAAAGCCATTTTGGATCATCCTTCATTGTATCGTGAGTGACGAGGCCCTTGATGCTCCATTTTTTGTATAATCTGTTTGTTATTGCATTCAGCCGCTTTGTTATTAATATTTTTGTATTCTAAATATAATTAAATTTTATTTATTTCTTTATTCAAACAGTGTTTCACTGCTCTAGTAATTCTTTTTAACTACGAGTTCTATTAGCCACATTCAGAATGTTCTATGTAAAAACGAAAATAATTTGACAACTTAAAAATATCAAGATTCAGTAATTATGAAGCTATATTATTTATTATTATTAAATACTTATCAAAATAATGTACCAATCCACACTGATTTTCAAACCTTACATTTTGACTTATTTTCACTATCGTAATTATTCCCCTTCCCGCACCTAATGGTGTTTAGTATACCAACCGAATCATTTATCTAACATAAGGACAAGATGCCCAGTATTACGTATCCAAGGACTAATTATAGTAAGACAATATGTATGTATTTAATTATTTTCTTTTATTCAGGAAACAAACAGTACGGTTACATAGTTTTATATTTGACACGGTTTTTTTTATTTATTTTTTATATTTATATATTTGGACCCCTGTATTTAATAGCCTTACGTGTCATGAACAAGGCTAAAACACACACACAGTTAGACTTAACTCAAATGGACCATGAAGGTTCCATATTACATAATAATTATATGTAAGGTTATCAATGAAAGTACAAAAAAGAGAAGAAAAAAAACATAAATGGAAATTGTTTAAAAATTAAAATTAAAGTAAAAAAAGTTATTTAAAAGTTTGAAGTTAGTATTTACAAATAGATATATTAAAAATGAAGAAAATTTTTTGTTAAAGTTATTAAAAGGTAAGAAATAAAATGAAGAATGAAAAACATGCTCAGATATAAAAAAAAAAAAAACATTTTTAAAAAGGAAAAACATAAATGTACACAAACATATTTCATGGGATTCAAAAAAACGATGAGGAAAATCTTTAAGTGAAATAATATAAGACAGTAAATTTAAAAAAACATCTTCAAAATTAATGACACATTATAGTAAGAGCAGCAATATATAGATTTTATATATATATACAATATAAGTAATCAAAAGTTGTTTAAAAGTATAAAAACATGTCAATGCAGCAGAGATAAAAGAGAGAATAACAGGTATAGCAAGTAATCTTTAAAATTTGAAAAAGCAATATAAGGAGAAGATTTTAAACCAAAGGTAGTTGATAAAATTTCATTAAAGCGATTTTGGCAGTAATACAAATTTCAGTAGAGAAATTTGATTAAAAATAACAATATCAATGTATGTAATGTGAAGTGATGTAAAAGAAATATATATTTATTGCATAGAAGCTTTTGATAAACTTTTTCTTTTGATGTTTACGTATTTTATTTATTTTTCGCAGGTATAAAAAAACTTTAATCTGTTAATATATTTTTTAATTAAACATAATAAAGATTTGAAAACAAATCAATAAAGCAACTATGTAAAAAATAAAAAAAATAAACTGTTAAATGATTAGGACAAGAGCTGTCGATACGAAACCTAACTATAAAGTATGAACGAAAAATTTAAACTTAATTTTTATATCAAAATGCATTTTGTGTTTTTGCTCGACCTCAACCACATAGATCCGCTGATTTATTGTCTCGGTTATCTTTTCAGGATACTTTCGCATTCTTCTTACGTCTGGATCAATTTAGATCTTTTACCATCATTTATTACCAGTCACAAGTATTGAATCCTCCGAGAAGCCTCGTTAGTCTTAAAGCCATGTCATTTGATTTTTCTTTTCTTCGATTGAATTAATGACATTCGATACATTTTACCTGTTCTGTTTTATTATTTGATTCAGTTTTTTAATAAAAATAAGCAATAAATAAACCTGACTATAAATTTGTACCGTAAATTACAGTTTTTATATAATTTAATATAAAAAGCCTTTAGTATAAATACTTTACTAAAAAAATAGTATGTGGGTTCTTATAATTTTTAGACGATTTTTTACTACTACTACCATCACGCCACTTTCCTGTAGAGGTAGACAGAGATAATAGACAGCCACTCACGTATATCCTGGCAAACATTTCGTGCTTTTTGATTTATTTTTTTTATAAAATCACACAATTTTTTTTTGTACGCCCAGGAATTACAACAAACCCATTTTGGGACAGAATAATATTTACATAAAGGCATGGTAATAATAATAGTAGAGTAACAAGTAATAATATGTGCATAAAACTGAAAAAAGATAGCAAAGCAAGTTATACAAAGAAATTTAAAAAATTCATAATAAAAATTCAAATGAAATATTTACATATTGTAAGAAAGAAATATTCAAGGAAAAAGAAGAACTTAAAACTAAATTTCAACTTCCACTTCCACGTACCTCCTGAAGTAGTAATTTTTTCAATGAATACAGTCATTTTTGGGCGTTCTATAGGACTCCGGTAGCCTGTTGCACTCACTACAAGCAAGGTACAGCAGAGACCTTAGACCATAGCTTTTTCCACATTCATACATCTTGTCCTACATGTCCTTCAGTTTTGCCTGCTTTTGACATGACCAGACTTAAAACTTTTGTTTATCTGATCATGCCACGTCACCTTGGTCGTCCTCGTCTCACGTTACCGTTCATTTTTGCCATAAATACTTGTTTTACCATTCTTTTGTCGTCCATTCGTTCTACATGACCAAACCATCTCAGAGACCCTTTCTTAATCTTATCAATTATGCTTGACTCAGATTTACACTCTCAATTAATTTTACCTAATTTTCAAGAGATCGCATTTCAACCGCGTTCACTTAAAAGTTGTTAACAATTCGTGCTGGAAAAATGGACATCAGGCTCTACTCGAGTGATCTCTCCTTTTTAATCGTTGGTCCAGAACACTTCCTCGAGACCATAACCTGTGTTTTTATTTTTTATTCAGAACATTTAATCTTCGGGTTATTTAAAAAGTCTGATATAATAGCGAGCCAAAAAATGAGCAACAGCCGTTTTAAAAGAAAAAATCTGACTTCTGACTTAAATCCTAACGCGTCACCTGTTGTGTCGCGGACTCTGGGTGAGATCAAAAGCTTTACAAAAAAACTCAACTTAATTTCCATAAATTACAAATGTTTTTTATTGAAAATGGTCCTAAAACTCCGATATACGCGTACACTCTCAGAGTAATATTGCGCCAAGCTATAGAGGAGCCCAAACGTAGAAAAATCATCATATGACTATTGGGTATTAAGTTAGCTACAGTTCGCAGCAAAACAATGGGCCGTACTTAGGTCGAGAATTGCCAAATGGATATAAATTTGCATTGTACCCATATGTTCCTGTGTATTTATTATTGGGGGTTATTTCAATTTATTTTTCTATTATTCGCTTATATTTATTTTATAAAACTGAAAATACATGTGTGCCTTTTTTTAGATTCATTTTATTCAAAATATACTTATGTTACATTTATTGAGATATAAATCCCTACTCCATGAAACTAAAGTCCTGTGTTGAGTTTGTTTGTCCGTCACATCTCCAAAACGGCGAGTCATAGCGGCCTGAATTGTCATATCATTTTAGATGCAATTTTAAGGTTAACGTTGCTATTTTTGAGTAAAATTTGAATCGACCTCTACTCAATACAGAATCAAACTTTAAATGGATGCCTAGTGCGGCCCCGATATATTGCCCGTTATCAACTGTCATTATCAACAGTAAACATACTATAATTCAGAAATTTATCCCCTAAATTGAGAAAAAATAGTATTTGAAGTAAATATGTTGATACAAGGAAAGTTTTTTAGCAACATAATACACGTGTCGGGACAATAAATGCCAAAAATCAATGTTAATAAGGGAAAATATTCTAAATCAATTACCTGTGAAAACTGACTCCTTTAACACCTTTGACGCTCCTACTGCTGCAACCAAACAAACTGTTATTCACCATAGTCAATTTTTATTATACGTAAATATCCAAGCTTCTTGCAAACAAAGCCAAGCACAGCGACAAAAGCATCCGATAGAACCGTTGTGCTTATGTTGTCAAGCAAAAAAAAATGATCGCGAATTTGTTGCTAACCAACATCGCTTGCGTTCTATGAAACATAAAGATAGGGCTTCTCTTTAGGTTGACGCATTATTACTCTGAGCGTAAACTATAAGAACGCAAACATTACTGTAAAGAACATACGCGTATACTGTTTATTATTTTGATCCCTTATAAAGTATTGATTTTATGACAGTATGAATATTGAATAATTAACAAATCAGTTAGCAAGTTTTTACCAAAAATACTTGCAATAAATATTATATAACACTTGAGAAGGTATATAATAACGATTTGAGAAGGTTAGAAAAATAGTTTCGACGTTAACTACCATTAGCGCGATTTTTATTTGTTGTTTTGCTTACATAGATACGTGTGAAACATACTAATTTTACCACGGAGGTTCTGCACACTTCAATTTTCCAAATAAGTTTGGCTGAAAAAGAGAGAGTGCACCTTTTTATTTCCGGAATTTTTAATTAAAAACTGTTTTTTATTTAAAATAATGCATTCCCTTCTACACTTCCATCGGGAAATATTAAAATGAACTGATTTACAGTCTTGCGGCCCCTAATGCACCGCTTGGGTTTCTTATCTAATTTGCATATATTTTGAATGGTCTTTTTGAGTTTTCTGTTTTTGTTTTCTTCACTTCTACATACCTTTCTTCCTGGAAGGTAGAAAAGGTGCATTTTTATAATAAATGCAAAATGATTTTCCATTTTCTTTTACAGAACAGGTGTTGAGTTTTTAAACTCTTAATTAGTTTTTTCCCGCTACAAGACAATATTTTTTTTTTAAATCTACAATAATTTGAATAAAAATTTGTTTAGTCGATATTTTATACAGTATTTTTTAATGTCATATATATTTTTTTTTAAGATTATTTGTCAAAAACATAATTCAAGTAAAATTTATATAAATTTTATAAATTGTATTTCTGCTAATTTGTTTTTTTTTATTATTTTGCAGGTATAATTCATGAAAAATCAGTAAGCCCTTATATTTTCGGATATCATCATCTGTCGGGTAAGCGTTTATTCAATTTTCGCTAATTTCCATTAGATTTCTAAAGAAGTGTGAATTTATTAAATGACAATAGAACTGTCTTTGAAAATGGGTGCTGCGTCTATTGTGTTTGGAAAATTCTCGTAAATGGCACCTAAGAAACGAAGTGAGACCATCTTGACATAGGTTACCCTGCACCAGTGGTGGTTCAATGAAAAAACCTTCAAAGGAAAACCATTTTATACTTGTCAGTCACAGGGGATTGCTGGGTGTCCGTCGTTTTCCGGGAAATTGGGAAATATTGGAAAATATTACGTACTTTGGAAAACAAAGCTAGGTTTTAACTTACGCAAACGCTTGTTTCCATAGGGTTCAAGATAAAATTTCATTCAAAAACAGACCCAATTTATTTAAATACTATTAATCATTGGGTATATATTTTTTTCAATTTTCGTTCCTGCTTGTTTTTATCAAAATATAAATGAACTTGAGCAGTTTCGATTTCGAAACCTCTTTACTTCTTGACTTGACCTAAAAAATAAATTATATAATAATTTTCATTCAGTTTTGTATGTGTACATTTTCATTGAAAATTTTGCCTTTTTAGTTGAGGTCTTTTAGTTGTCAATAGATTGTTTTTATGGAAGTAAAAAAAAAACTTCATACATAATAAAAAATGAATTTATTGCTCATTTGAAATTTAACAAAATTCAATTGTTTGTAATCAACCCATTTTGCTATTTATTTATTTATTATATATATTCGGCCTCAGCCAATTACAACAGTTATACGAAGAAACATAAATGCGAGAAACTGAACAAAAAGAACATAAAACTATTTAGCAAAGACAAACAAGGGCAAAACAATAATTGTATACAATATATTAAAGACCTAAAACTTTGAGCTAAACCATGCCAATCCAACTTCGTCCCACACTGTTTAGTCGCGAAGAGATCTACGAAAAGCCGGAAGATCTATCCCAAAAAATTCCAAGTCGTGTGATGAATTGACTAATCTTCACATTCTGGACATTGGGGCATAAAAACCAAATTTGCTCTTAGAAGATTTTTTAAATAGCAGATTTTGACTTCTGGTGACACGGTTGGGAAAATGAAAAGAAATTGATTGCAACAGAGATGGGACATCACTTAAAGCATCAAGTATTTTGAAAATGCATATAAGGTCCATCTCAGTTCTACGTCTCTCCAATGAAGACAGATTAAGAGATTGCTCTCTTTCAAAATAAGAATATTAACTATTGATGTTTTGGTAACGTTTCTTATAAAAACACTTATAAAAACAAGTTCATTTAAATATTATTTTTAATATTTTGAATGATTGTGCCGTAATCAAAATTATATGATTGAAAAAATCCACCGAAATCTCGAGCGTCTCAACATTTCCATGACAATAAATATATCCCTTGGATCTCTAAAAATGGAGTAGAGATCTCTAAGGCTGTGGGTAGAAATATAATGGAATAAAGATAATTCCAGGCGGCTTTTCTTTGCCAATATGTTTAAAGAATAATTTGTAAGAATGATTTAAAAGAGACGTGTACAATTCTGCAACCTTCAAAATAGCTTTAAAGATTTAAAGTTGTACAAAATATATGCATACGATTTGTTGATTGATTGCGTAAATAACCAATAAACCTGATTTTTTGTTATTTTCGTTGAGAAAGCGTCCTGAAAATTCATAATTGATTTTAATTTACTTTTAAATTGTAATATCTATCGTATTCAGACATGATAGAAACATGTTTAGCCATATAAGTTTCACTGAAATTATACGAACAAAAATCAATTACAATATTTGAGTTTGTCCAAATGTTCGTAGACAAAAGACTGGATTTCATCCCCCCGGGAGTCATCAAGATACTTCACTAAAATCAACAAATGGAAGAATTGAAGAAATATGGATGTTTAAACATAGGCGAAATGGTGAATGTCACATAGTGTGTAACGTGGCCACTTAAACCAGCCAATGACAGGTCATAAGCCTTGTAAATGCCTTGACTTCCATATTATCTTATTAAATGTATTTTCCATCCCTGTTGTTATTTGTTAAAAATCAATTAAATTGTAAGTCATAATCTTGACCTCTGAACCTTGAAAGTCAACATAGTGTATTTTCAGTAGTAAAATGAAATTTCATATTTAAGTATTTTGACTTTATTCGTGAAATCAATATTAAAAGCAGCATGTTTGTGAGTGACACAGTATTAAAGGCATACTTCTTTCTCATCTAAATAACATTTTTGAGAATCAAACAATAATTCACGAAGGAATATGTATACTGGCATTATTTTTTTTTAAATCTTAGTATTTTTTCTACAAATAGTTTATGAGTTATTACCCGTTTTACTTCAAATGATTGTGGTTGCCAGAGAAAAAAAACTTTAAATACTTAAATAATACCATTTACGTTTGAAAAAAGCAGCAGGTGCAAATACGGTAGTGTATTTATGGTATTAAGTTTGCTTGCCGTGAACCCAACAAAAAAAAATAGTTTTGCCAGATCAGATTCATTTAATGCATTTTTTTTAAGTTCGTGTTGGATTCAAAACAACTCTGGTTGAAAAAGTGTTAGGGCTTTTGAAAGTCAAAAAATAAATGATTAAGAACTCCCGGTAGGTACTTCAGATCGCAAAGAAACTGCATATAAAAGTTCAATTTGAAACTCAATCATTGTATATCGCATCGGATTTGACAAACAATGTCTGTTTACATATTCCCAAATCGAATCATGTCTCTTGTAGAAATGAGTTTACGTCTTCTCGGAATGCATCCAATGGAAATAATCAGTTTTCTTTCACCCTGCAAATAGGACGAGGGTGCTTCCGTCTTTCGAGATTTTTTTATTATTATTTGCCAGCTACGGTAGGTAGATATTTGTATATTTGTTTCAGACGTATGAGAAAAATCAAGAATTTCGGTTTACTTAAGTAATTTACTGTTACCATCTGCTACAAGAGTCGAGATTGAGTTGAAATTTGTAATGAAGTATGTTTATTTGGTTTCAAATAACATTAATACTATGGGTTCATTATTCAAAAAGCATATTCACTTTTTAATTTTTTTGTTTGTTAATTAACAAGTTTTATACGAAAGGATTTTTTTCCGCCCGTTCCTGTGATGTAACTTGAGTTGCATTTAAGAGAATATTGGTGTAAGTAACTACTGTGAATATTACCGCGATTATTTTTTTGTAATCTTAAGTATTTTGTCAGCCTCGAGGTGAAGTGGTTATCGCTCCTGCTTACAATACAAAAGGTTTCGCTTTCGATTTTGGACATGGTTGACATGAAATATTTATTTTAAAACAGTGTTTTCATACTAGAATATTTTATAGTTCCTGGACTGGTACCTGAAGGGTAAGACAGCTCATCTTACCTTCATGTGACAAAAAATATCAATATACGCTGCGATTGGTGTACCAATGCAATACCCTACGCACTATTGGGTTCCGAAAGGGGAATGATGATGATGAATATTTGAATAAAACTTTTAATATAAATTATTTCACGTATTTAAGATAATTTTAATTGAAATGTTTGGTCCATCAGGATATCCGAAAATGACAAAATATCAATTACTCTAAGACAATTATATACAACATTCATTTGAGAGAAAAGATGTATGTAATCTAGTTAGATCACTAAGCAACAAACATATAATTTTAACGAGATGAAAATAAATACTCATTATCAAGCGATCCATTCCTAACCTAAGATTACATTTGGTTAACCTTAGACACCTAAGGTTACCACAAATCGATTTGGGGAAGTTTTTTTACACACTATATAAAAAAATTCATCTCTACCGTTTACCCAAATAAATGAATTTTTAGACAATTTCCTGAAAGTCGTAAATAACTTGTGCTAGAAAATAAGAATCGAGTTATTGTAGAGTGGCATTTAAGCCTTGGAATTTCGATGTGTAGGGGAAGGTGGGGCATGATGGGGTAGTGGGACAAGATGGGGCCCTGCGATAAAAGCCGAAATCTGCCGAGTAGCTCCGAGCACATTACGCCATTTGATGCTTTTCTTAGACTCCCCACCAATGATGCAATTGCAGCGGACATGTGTGCACGCTCCGATACGCAGCGATACTAAACGTGTTTTTCGCAAATTTTATGTTTTTTTATCGAGTTTTGCTGCTTGTGACATTAAAGGAAGCATATCGTGATTTTAACTGGCTGATGGTCGCTTTACAAGCTCGAAGTGTTGTTATTTACAGTAAGTTCATTAATTATTTCCAGAGAAATTGTATTTTGTAAACAATAAGCGTTGTTAAAAAGCATAGTAAAAAGGGCAAGACAGGGCATCGGTACCCCATCTTACCTCATTGCTTAAACACAATGTAGTAACAGTTTTTATTTTCTTTGTGTAAGCAGAATATGGTCCGAAACTACGTTTGAAAAATCAAGAGGGGGAGTCGGTCAAAGGAATGCTTGAATCGAGATAAAGAAAACATTTTAGAAGTGAAAAGAGGATATAAACTAGCTGCAATATTTTATTTAATTCCTCAAACTACTTTGGAGCGAAAAGTTATGTTGGCCAGGCAAAATAATAACAGGAAAGATAAGGTGAAGGTTCTTTTGGGTCCTAAACATACAGTTTTTAATGAAAATGAATTTGCTATCGAAACGATCAAGATGTAACTCTTCTTCCATAAATGATGAAGATGATACACAGTGCCTGTTTTGTAGAGGGTCATACGTTAAGTCAAATAAAGGCTGGATAGCGTGTCAAATGTGCCAGAGCTGGGCACACTGTTCATGCGCTGGAGTAGACGAAAAAAACCAAGACACCATCCTTGTCTGTCCTAGTTGCGAACCGCAGTAGGCGGTACCCCATTTTTCCTCACCAGTGGGGCAAGACGGGATAATGACGACTGTTTGAATTGATTTATTTCACTAGTTTTTTTATCTTACTTTTAGTTTTTTTGTAACACATTTGTTAGATTAAAGATCAAAGTTTATAAAAATAAATTTATTTTAAAGGATTTAAAAAAAGAAACGCGTTTTATTGACGTATTACCTTAAAGGCTCCATCATGCCCCACCCTCCCCTATGCCCACATGACTATCACGGGAACACAACTCGGTTTTAAATTAAAAGCTCATATTTATTTCTGATTATATTTTTAGGTTTTACGTAGATAGACATCCTTATTTACAGTGATATTATATTAATAACAATGATATAATATTAAGTTTTGCTCAGTTACATTAGTAGCGTATTTTTAGTTATTTGTTATTTAATTATGGTATTCTGAATATGTACGCTTTGGACTGTATAGGCTGAATTGTCTATTGAAGATACGAAATTATAAATTTTAAACGAGTATTTCATTTGGGCTTTGACAGAGATAATTGTTAAGACCTTAAACTTTCTCACCGTGGTAATAACTTTACGCCAAGGTTATTATTAAGCCTATTTACAAATTCTCGGGTTAGTTAGTTATTTACATTATTAGGACACAAGTCCCAACAACATCGCAGTACAAGTAGGTACAACAAAACATGAATGAACAATAAATATAATGGTCATAACATGATTCATATAACATAAATAGAAAAAAACAATCAAAGACGAGTACAGGTAAACGTCGTTTTACGCCGAAGTTGCGTTCCGAGACACACAGGCGTAAAATAAACACAAATATAATGGATGATATAAGGTTAAGTTCCGTGTCGAAATTCTAAGAACAATTTAACATTTTTATTTAATACATATTCTATAAATACTTAAATCAATTTTAAACATATTTAATAAATACAGTTGAAATTCGTTTACATAATAAATAATTATCTCTTGATATAAATAATGTTTTTTTTAATAATAAATACTAACTCACCAGTTTGTCGGTACTAAATTGAATTCTCACACTTTTTTGAAAAAGGCATCCAATTTCATTTGCTTTGATTGTCACTTCCTTTCTTGCAGAATCATATCATAAGCTACAAATATTCGAATATTATTTTAATTTTAAAAATAAAAAATATAGTCATACATTATTAATATTTAAAGCATTAATTTTGTGGTCAAATATTTTACTTAATGTTATTAAATATTTGTATTTGACCACTTACCGATTTTTTAAGTCTATCGGTTTCGAGACGTACCCGTCTCTTCGTCAGGATACCAGTCAAATCAACATTGGCGGCCTTCGTTGTGTAGTGGTCAAGACGCTTGACTCACGCACGGAAGGTTCCGGGTTCGATTCCCGGTGAGAACACAAAAACTAAAATGTGATTTTTCTCAAGCCTGGTTGTTCTGTAATGTAATTCACCACTGTAGTTGGGCCTCCTGGCCTGTTGTGGTGCAAAAAAAAAACATGCAAACCAACATGCAAAACCCACTATACACCTTCACCATAGTTGTTGCACAAAAATGCACGGGTACGTCTCGAAACCGGTAGACATAAAAAAGTCGGTAAGTGATTATATACAAATATTTAATAACATTTGATATAATCATATTTTTATTTTTTTCTTTAAAACAAAACGAAAACTAACTCGGAAACAATTTCACATCCACCATAGACTGCTCGCGTAAACGGTAATATAATAAAATAACGTGTAAACGTGTGTCTGCTGTTAGAATCATTGCCCCTACGGTCATCTAGTGTTGGCCGAACCGGGGAATCCCACGCCGGCACCAACTGGGGTAATTGGAAATCGACGTAAACCGAACCGGCGCAAAACGACGTTTATCTGTATTTGATTTACATGAAATAACCGCGTCATCAATTTGAATCATTGAAAAATTATCAAAGAGTTTCTTATTCAAACGGGGAAGTCCATTAAAGTAAAAAATCATACCAAAATTTGCATTTATTTTCAGACGTCGATAAAGTGTTGCTATTTTCCTAAGTTTATTTAATATTTTCTACTGGATTAATTACAAAATTTTGCAATTAATATAAAACACAGCAATTTCGTATATCTTTTTAAATACGAAACCAGGTGAACCGAAATTCATTTATGTTTCCAGATAGAATATTCAAATAAGTTAGAGTTTTGTTTCGGGGTAAACAAAGCAAAATAATCAAGGGACTAGTTCGTATTTCTCCAATAAGAATTAATACTTCATAAACCATCCGTCCCTTTGTCCATTAAACATTTTGCTCCGTCATACACGTCACATTTATGGCGAAAAACTACCTTATATTGGTATCGGCAGACCGAGTCACTAGACAATAGACATACCTAAGGTATTACTACACGTTCTAGTGTACTGTTCACAAAGAAAGATGATGTCTTACTTTGACTTTCATTTTCAGTGCCAAAATACTGCGCTTATTCGCAAAAAATAAAAGTACATACCTGCAATACAAAAAAAATTGAAGTTAGTACTCGACAAAACCTTTTAAATCACAAAATAAATTTTCCTAGCAGCTTCATAACATACAAAAATACCTACCTGTAAAACTAAACATATATGTACATACTAGTTTTTTATCAACAACTTCGCTAGCGTGGTATAAGAGAAAACTTAGTTAATTAATTGGTTATGTCGATTAACAATAAAAAAATAGAATGATATCTTTAATTGTGATCAAAAATAGCCTGTCTCGATTGTCGACCCTTCAATTATCGATATGCCAAAAATACGAAGACCCTTGATTTTATGTCGACGTAGTATAATTATTCTGTATTAACAATAATTATTTTTTTCATTAACAATTTACCCGAGGAAGTGAATTTTTTATGAAGAAAAGAAGCCTTATCAAAATATATTTAAAGTGAAATAAAAAATCTTTTTAAGGATTTTTGTATTGTAATAACGTTATAACTATTGAGCATTTCACTTTTTATTTTTTACTACCTTACTTGTCTTACTCTAGGCGGATGAAGATTACTCAGTTCTGTGAGTGAAATTGAACCAGAACCCTGGACAAGTATTTTAGGCTCGCTGGCGGCTCTCAGGAAAAAAAATCCTTATTCGACTAGCAATAAGTTTAGTTCACCTCGTTGTGTAATGTTTGGCACATTCGCCTAACATTCTTGAGGTTCTGGGTTCAATTTTTGGTTGAGTGGGCTTGAACTATTGATTTTAAATGTTATTTAAACCGCAATATTTTATTATTCTTTCATTATTACCTGAAGCGTAGGACTAATTTCATGATCTTCATGTAATAGAGTATCAACATAAGCTACATTTGT